>NC_079364.1:10310222-10656884 GCF_021018895.1 Seriola aureovittata
TTAGAAATGTCAAAGACAGAAGGAGTTTTGCATTTATGCAGTGATGTAGAATGCATGTTTGCATGGGTGAGTGTAGTGTTTGATTCTGAGATACTTGATCACACAAACCCACACTTTCCTCCTTTCCTTCCTATTTTTGTTGGCCTGATCATATTGGATCTCCTTGCAAACTGACCAAAGACATTCCACACTGACATGCAAGCATGTACTCCAGCCCTGGCTGACTGGATTCAGACTAGAATATCTTTTGCAGAAATTGGGGGACAGTTTTGAGAGCAGAAATGCAGCAGGGCTTTTATTACTGCAGTTCTTTCTTCCCTGGAACCTGAACTTTAACACAATGTAATGTACCAGTTTGTCTGACAGGATTAAAATAATGGGATAAAAAAGACTCAATCTAAGAGATTAAAATACCTTTAATCACAGTTTGTGAACACAACGTGAAACATGTCTAGGGCCAGTTTCTGTGCTGAAGAGAGAAATTTGATATGAAGTCCACTCATGTAGTTATGGCTAAGACCACTGACAAGCATATTTCCCAAAAGGTTAGAGTATTACTGAAGGGAAGGCTACAGGGACAGGGCTTTAAGTCTTGTGTTCATCAAATCTAACACAGTTTCTGCAGGTGGTATTGAGCATCTCAGTTAGGAATCGTCTACATTTTAAAGTTCAGCACCCCACATTTTCAAAGCTATGCTGATATTTTACGTGTTTTGAGTAGCAGTTGAGTGACTTTACTTTTGTTGCAGAGCATGTTTGTCTGTTTCATTCTGTACTCGTGTATTTCTGTTACAGGAGGGACCAACGAGAACGATCACGGTGAAAGCCCTTCCATGAGGAAATGTCTCAGAAAAACCAGAGGAGAACTGCTTTTACGCGAATATGAGGTGTCAGTTTATCATGCCGTGTTTTTTCATTGGTTAATATGCTTTAATGTATTCACAGCAGTAACAAGCAGGCCGAGTCTGTTGCAGAGGCTTTTAAGAGGGTTTATCACCACAAAAAGAGAAGCACAGGCTATCAGGTTGAGGCAGTTGAATGGAGTTTGAATTGCAGCTATAATCTACTGATACACATTTTCTTTAGTGATGGGCTCAGAATATCAGGTGGAGCGGTTTGTTACTCCTGATTGGAGCAGACTTATAATGTGTCAACTAATATTTTACTTAAGCTTCAGCATAATGTGACAGATTCTGTAAAAGTAGGTAACTACTATTTCAGATTGCAACAATAGTGTCCAGCTTTCAGGTTGCCAAAACGGGGAAAAAACGATGTTTTAAAAATCTCTGCTTTAACTTTTCAACACTGATCAGCCTATAAGTATTATGATGACATATTATTGTGGTTGATGTTTTCGATTTCACTTAATTTCCCTCTATCAGGAAGAAATTGAAGGGCTCTTTAGAGAAAATGAAGAGCTGAAAACAAAAAATCTAAGTCTGGAGGCACAACTGAAGACTGCTTTGGATCCCTGCAGCATTAATGCAGTGCAAACAGGTGACAAAAGTGTTGACCCCTATGTCCTGGAAGAATGGATGAACAAGCTACGAACTGCCACAGATGTTTGCGATAAAATAAAGCAGGACATGGATAAGCTAAAGGAGGTATGTAACCTCTAATAATGAGTTAGTTGCATTGTGTATTAATTACATAGATCCTCTAAGGAGAGATGTGCCTTTTTGTGAGTCCACCTCAAATGCATAGGTCATACAAAGCACCGTGTGTAGCTGGTGTAAGTCTTTGGTAAAAGAAATAACATACAAAGCAAAATGTGTTACTTTACCATCCACAGGCAAATAAGGCGTTGCGATCTCAAAATGTCGACCTTGTACAAGAGAATATGAGGCTGAAAGCAGAGGTGGCAAGCAGATCTCCTCAGAAGTAAGTTTCTTTCTTGTGTTAATGACGCTTGAAAGCTTTTGATCCTGTCATTGATTCACATTAAGTCAGAAATGAATGTAGAAGTATTTGGCACATGCGTCTAAGTCACTGTCACTGGGAACTGTACCTACAAAATGAACTGTAATGTAACTTTGTTTCAGTTGAGTGTTTTTCCCAGTAAAAATGGCTGAGGCTGGAGGCAGGGATTTGTTGCTAAAGTTAGTAACTTCTGTATGATTAGGTTTCCCTTTTTCTGTCAAATCAATAGCAGTTAAAGACCATTTTCTAAACCGATATTCCAAAAGACAAAGTTACGACAATTTTTATTTATATCTTTTTTTTTTAACTTTCTTTTCAAATGAGCTATCTTGCATTATGTACATTTGCTTGGTCAAGTGCATAACAAAAAAAAAAAAAAAAAAAAAAAAAAAAAAAATTGTCCAATAGCTAAATGTTGTTTAGCTTTTCTGAAATGATGATCCTTGACCAATCTAAAGACACAAAACGATATCTCCCCCAGGTTTGGTCGTTATACTGTGGCAGCACTGGAAGCCAAAATCCAGCAGTATGAGCGTGATGTGGACCACCTGAAGAGGGCTCTGGAGCGCAGTGACCAGTACATTGAAGACCTGGAGTCTCAGGTCAGCAAGTCTGAGAAGAGACATCTGGACGTGCAGGAAGCATGTGAGAGTAGCAAGGCTGGGTCAGAACCTCTCACACAGCAACAGAAAATCAACATGATGCTGAGAAGCTTGAGTGACAATGAGAGGGAGTCGATCTGCAGCAATCCAGAGGCAGAATGTGGAACGTTTTCCAGAAATCACAGTTTGATGTTCCTGCCATCTGCAGATCACAAAGAGTTTAATAAGAATCTGACCTCAGATCAGAAATACAAGGACTTGGAAAGCACCTCCTCTGACCTTTTGCCCACAACTCCGTCGTCTGCTTTCCGTTCCCTGACTCTGAGGAGCCCTGGCATCCGTGAAAAGAAGGTTGCATTTAAACCTGGGTCCTATCTGAGGAGGCTCGATTTTGAAGATTTTCCTAGTAACAGCAGTATGGACAAACAGCTCAGCAGCCTTGACAAACTCCCCAAAGGCTTGCCTCCCAATACTGACATGGAACCGTCAAAGTCTGTCTTCTGGGGTGGTTGGCAGAGTTCTAACTCTAATGACCAGCCATGTCCAGATCCAAGAAAAGAAAGCTTGGTTAAAGCATCCACGTCCAGTAATCTTGAGGATGATGAGTCTGATAGTTTCCTAATGTCCAGCGAGGCCTCCATGGATGCAGCTTACCTGGACAAAATCTCAGAGTTGGACTCCATGATGCTGGATGGAGAAAGCTCCAGTAGCCGGGGATCACAGCTCTCCCTGGCCTCCTCCCTTTCCACAGACTTGAACAACACTCTCGTCCCAGAACCACAAACCTGCCCTGATGTCTTGTCAAGCCATGGAGGCAAACCTGTGATAGAACATGACCAGAAGAACCACCCACCACGTGACGACACGGATTGCACCTTGAATGAGAAAGCGTCTCCAAAAGGCTCTGAAGATGAAGGTTTTGCTGCACTGGCGTCGGGTAGGGAGGGGGTTGCCGATGTCTCTGGCTGTTCAGGGGGTGAAGGGCCCTCTCAGACCGAAGAACTGTCTTTTGATTTGCTGTTTGATATGCTGGAGGAGAATAAGGCCGGTCCCTCTGGCTCTCTCAGTCCAGCAGGCAAGGACCATGATCACGCAGACCCCTCCTCCTCCTCCTCATCATCCTCATCATCCTCCAGCTGCACAGGTAAACCTGTGAACACACCAAAAGACAGACAAACACTCAACATCAGCCAGCCAACAAAGAGAAAGTCTCACAGTCCCTTTAACACAAGCAGTCCCACAAAACTTTCAAAGCTCATGTAAAGCCTTTACAAACCAAACCTGTGTGTTCTCGCTGTGCCATACACTGTAGTGAGTTTTGTTTAGGCTTCACATCCACACATGGCTGGAAACATCAACTTCATTTTGCTTCAAAATAAATTTGTGAACATGATGCTTGGGTGTAACTTATTGTCATTTTGTCTTAGTGTACTCTACTTGTAGGTCACAGCGGCAGATAAATAGCTTTAAAAGCCAGTGTTGACAGTGTGAATATGTGTCTGTGTTGTAATGGTACAAACACTTGTGTGCTGTTATACTTTGTTATATTGTAGTGCATCACTTTTGATGCTGAGACATCTTCAGCCCACTTGTATGTGTTGGTCATTTTAAGCTATTCAGTAAACATGGTCATCTTTTTGTGAAGGCATGCAGTACTGAAGACGGATGAACATGACTCATGAAAAACAATGATATTTGAATTAAAATGTGAGTGTGTCAGGAAATAAAGTAGTAATGCAATGAGAATGTATGAACCTCAATTTTCTTTTGTGCTTTTTTTTATCTGTATTTCTTCCATCTGCATGATTCAGATCCCCTAAAATCCTCAGATGATCAGTCATGGACTTTTACTTGCCTAATATTTTGTGGTGAATTTTCCATATTTTGGTTTTTATTGGAAATGGGGATCAATATTTAGTACACAAGCTAATAGTTTTTATTTTATTTTATCATAATACTCCCTTTTCTGGTACTTGCTGATTTGCATAACATTAAACTAACAATTATTAATTAGCTGCCATTAAAAGTCGAAAAGCACAGCCTATTCATGCCGACAAAAGCATGTTGTAGCCTATAGCGACACACATTAGAGACCTCACACGCACAGTCATTCCGTTGCAGCAGAAAGCGCCTTATTTATTATGCAAATTTAACGATATCATGTATATTTCACATACCTCTAATCGCTGCATGAAATTTTAATTGCGTAACCGTTGTGGTTTGAATAAATGAAGTGTTAATTCATTGGGATTAATTAATTTAGGTAAAGACTGTGTACAGGGTTACGCTGGTGTATTAAATCAATTTGTTTAGTGCTCATCTGGCGATGATGGTCTTTAATGATAAGGAGGCCGCCTCATTACTTCCAAGGGTTAAGATGAGAGAGTGGGCCAAGAACAGAGCCAAATGGCAAACCGTGTAACCGACACGTTTAAATATTTTGCACGGGTGTGAACAACTAATTGAGTCAAATCTAGAAATGTAATAGTTATTTCCACCTTGATGCGTCATAATGTTGATTTTCTGTGTTCCTATTTACATTGATATAAATATTGAATGTTTACTAATATTTTTGACTCATTTTCCTTAATAATTCCCTTGGAAAACAATTTCCTGAAATCAGAGGGATAAAGTCCAGTCTAACATAGATTGCTGCTAAAATAAACAGAATTAAGTCAATGATTTATGGCCTTAAAGTCAAGAATAAGGCCTAAAGACATCGGGACCGGCGCAATTCTGTGGCTGGATGGAGAGGAGTGAGCCCTTAAAAACGCAGGCGTCTAGTCTCCAGATGTTACAGCCTGCCCTGTGAGCAGTTTTTATTTGTCAGCCTGTTCACTGTTCTGGCAGTTTATGTCTCGCGAGAGCAGCCGAGCAGGGGCTTGACGAGATCTGAGGCGCTCAGGTGTAAGAGCCTCTCTCATCCCCAGCAGTGGGAAACAGTAGACAGATAAGTGCGTCTGAGAGACTGCAGGCATCTCTGTGATCTCCGGGCTCAAGGCTGCACTCGGCGCACAACACAGCGAACTGCACTGCATCATTACTGGATAGGCAAAGGATCACTGTGTATCTATGACTATTTTCCAGCTCTTGTAGCCGTTTCCCCCTTTTCTTTCCCGTGCACTTTAATTGGAGAAGCTCGCCAAGATGATGTCCATGAACAGCAAACAACCGCACTTCGCCATGCATCCCTCTTTACCCGAGCACAAGTACACCACCCTGCATTCCAGCTCGGAAGCTATAAGGAGAGCCTGTCTACAAACTCCACAGGTAAATTATCTCCCCAAAACTTCGACTTTATCCTTTTTCGTGCTTAGGCTGCATGTAGCGCTGAAAGCTGTCTGTGCGTAATAACAAGGGCTGCTCCAAGGCACATTCAGCCAAGACGCGCACTTAATGTTTTTTTCATGTATTCCACGGCAATCACTCCAAGAGTCTGTGATCTTCTTGAAAGCATGCTCACGCAAAGGCTGGCTTTACTGTTTTTGTATTAATTTTTATGACTTGCCGCTTCTGAAGGAATACTCCGGCTGTGTTATGTGTTGCCAAAAGTCCCGACTGACAGATACATTTATTTATGTTTTTTTTTCTTTTTTTCTCCCGTCTTCCTTTCTTCTCCACGTCTTTTCCCTTTTCTCACCCATTTCGCAACCCTTCATTCTCCCGCCCTCTCCTTTTTAATTTTCGCCCTCGCAGCTACAGAGTAACATATTTGCGAGCCTGGATGAGACCCTGCTGGCCCGGGCTGAGGCTTTGGCGGCCGTGGACATCGCCGTGTCCCAGGGCAAGACGCATCCGTTCAAGCCCGACGCCACCTACCACACGATGAGCACAGTGCCGTGCTCGTCGACATCCACCGTGCCACTGGCCCACCACCACCACCACCATCACCACCACCACCACCAGAACCTGGAGCCGCCGGACATTATGGACCACATCACTTCGCCGTCCCTCACCCTTATGTCCAGTGCGCACGACGGGACCGGCGGAGGAGGTGGCGGAGGCGGTGGAGGTGGCGGCGGAGGGCTCATCTCCACCTCCTCTGGCCACCCGCACTCCCACATGCACGGCTTGAGTCACCTCTCCCACCAGGCTATGAGCATGAACTCGCCTCTCACCCACCACGGGCTCTTACCGGGCCATCACGGGGGGAGTCAAGGCGGCCCTGGGCTCACTAACGCCGGACTCCCCTCAATCAATGACTCGGACACAGACCCAAGGGAGCTGGAGGCTTTCGCGGAGCGCTTCAAGCAGCGGAGGATCAAGCTGGGGGTGACCCAGGCGGACGTGGGTGGCGCTCTGGCTAATCTCAAAATCCCCGGCGTGGGATCACTGAGCCAAAGTACAATTTGTCGATTCGAGTCGTTAACTCTCTCCCACAACAACATGATTGCGCTCAAACCTATTCTCCAGGCCTGGCTGGAGGAGGCCGAGGGGGCCCAGAGGGAGAAAATGAGCAAACCTGACATTTTCAACGGGGGGGAAAAGAAACGCAAGAGGACCTCGATAGCAGCCCCAGAAAAGAGGTCTTTGGAGGCTTACTTCGCCGTACAACCTCGACCGTCGTCCGAGAAAATAGCAGCTATAGCTGAAAAGTTGGACCTGAAAAAAAATGTGGTGCGAGTGTGGTTTTGTAACCAAAGACAGAAGCAGAAGAGGTTGAAATTTTCGGCAGCTCACTGATGGGCAAAGAAAAGAAAAGAAAAAAAAAAGTTGTGTGACTGAATTTGGGGACCAAGGACACTAAGACACCATTTTCAGTCTTTTGTCTCCAGCGATTTTACACGTTGGTGCACAATGGGCTTTAGATACCCATTTTACGAGGCTTCATATATCTTGTTTATTTTCACGTTATCGGTGAATGTGAAGTATGCAAATAACAGATTACACAAATTTCGCTCAGTTGTTACGAGGGAAAAGTTTAGCGACGTCGACATTGCCTTTTAAAACATGTGGAAAGAGGTAATTTGCTTGATACTATAGCGAGTTATTTTCTCCTAATAGGCCTATTATTTGAAGTATAGCCATTTACGAATTACCTCATTGATTGTTGAACTGTGTTTTTGGTTTTGATTTTTGTCGTTGTTGGTATAGAAATAATTCATGAATCTGTTCATTTATTCATCTGTTCATTTATTCTTCTTTGGAGGCTGCTATAAACTCAAATTTAGTTGCAAACTTTTATGGCTAACGAAAAAAAAAATTTTTTTTAGGCCTGCATGAAATCCAAATTCACGGGCAGTAATTTAGCCTCTATAGGCTGTCACATCTATAGATATATTTATTTTGAATTTGCACAAAAGACCCTTTAGGTTTATAGATCAGTTATGTCGAAATGGTTTTGTATATACAGACTTCACTTTATCACTTATCAGAGGTGAGCTCCTGTCTTTTGGAAATAATTTATAAGCTCTATCGACACTATTGGCATCACAAGGAAAAGTTTCAAAACAGAGTCAGAGAGCACGAAAGCTTTTTCTGCTTCATCAAGAAGAGATCACAATGGGAAAAAAAAGACAACCCTAAATTTCCTGTCATGTGTTTCAGTTTGCAGTGCAAACACTCTATGCATTGGAAAAAGAATCACTGCGTATAGAGCTGTCTACTCATAGACCTTATTTTGTGGATGGTGTAAGTCACTGTTAAATGCCTGTTTTCACATTAAGATCACCACGTTGTTTGTCGTGTTAATTGTTAACGGAAACGTTGTGTAAGTAATATTTTACTTTGTGCACAAGTATGTTTACAAAAACCTGGCGGCGACATGTGCATCATTGAAAATGTCCCACTGTCTCCTTCCCTCTCTCACCACTTCTCCACTCTCCTCTGTTGTCCTCTTACTTTCATTGGTACTGTTCATCCTGTAAGCCAAATTCAACAGGGAGGTGTGTTCCAGCAATCTTCTAATAAATTGAAGAAAGAAAAGTATGCTTTTCTGGTTGTGATTGGGCCGGCACTCAACATAATCATGAAGGGTTGAATGTAAATATTGCTGTCATGGTTTTATTGTGTCCAGAACTCAATATAAAATGAGGCGTTATTTAATTTTAGATTTTTTTGTATCATGTAAAAGTGCTGTATTTTTCATATATATTTTTTCTACCGTTTTCTCTTGCATTTGCAAGATCGAGATAAGACGTTCATCAGTGGAAATAATACTTGGATGTCTTCAAAGTTTGTCTAATCTGTGGTGAAGTAAATTTGCCTAATTTGGGAGTATGAAGGTGCAGATTCAAACCATATTACAGTTAAGGATTGTCCTTATTTTTGCCTCTTGTTCTTTAAATTTTAATAAATTTCTTTATTTTAATGTAAAAAAAAGAAACATAATAATAATATTATTAATAATAACAATAATAATAACAACAACAATAATAACAATATAAGAATAAAACTTATTTTATACTTGACAAGTTAATTACTCTGATAACTATAGTTTATAATTATAATTAGTGATTAAAATAGGTAACTGATCTGTTGTGTTTTAGTTGCCCCTACATTTGAATGTTTGCACATATAACAGGCTTAATTACAAGAGAACAGGATAAAGTTCCCGCCTTTTACTGTGTTGAGACAGGCAGAACAATCAACATTTAATGAAGTTTCACAACAGAGTCAGAATAACTGAGCAGCAACATTAAAGTGGATCCCCTTGACACCAGCGAGAGAGAGAGAGAGAGAGAGAGGGAGAGAGAGAGAGAGAGAGAGGGAGGGAGGAAATTAAAGAAAAGAAGAAGAAAAGTGGTTTTGTTTATTTAAAATGGACACTGTGACCTCCACCCTCCTTCCAGATATTTCTATTCACTCTTTACTTCCAGATATATTTTTTTGGTGGGCTTTGCTCACTTTCCACTGCATTTATGAAAATGAATTTTTAAATGCAGGTGATGCAATATTAATCGGGATTTGCTGATATAAAATGCAATATTTTCAGACAGCTATCGGGGGTTTGAGGGGAAGCAGGCGGATGAAGGAAGCCGCTGTTAAACAGCACAGAAAGCTGCTCCTTATTGCTTCTCTTTAGCTTTTGGCTACATGGACAGAAGAGTGAGCCATTCTTTAATGTGAGTAAAATATTTTTAGTTTGATTTTAGTCACTTTCTTCATCAGTAACAGCTGTTATTTTTTTCAATGTTCAGCATATTTAAAAGGCATAGCATCTTCAGACCCCAGTGTCAGGTAGCTGCAGATCCTTGCACTGAATCGCTTCGCTTTATTCTTTAAAGGTTGTAAGAAATACTGTAAATGTATAAAGATTATTAGGAAAAGAAGGAAAAGCCATGACATTGATTTAATGCAGCTACAAGGAAACTCGTTACTCCAGAATATTTTTTCCCAGATGTTTGATTTTATTTTATCGCAGCACAAGCTGATCTGGAGAAAACGTCTTGGAGAGAAACTTTTAATCTTCATTGTCGTATTTAGGATTTTAAATCGAAAAAAATCAAAATAGACTTTTCAACGTGTTCGACGAATTCACACGATAAAGGCAACAATTATTCAGAATAGTGCGTGTATTATTATGTGCATGTGTGTGTAGCCATGTCTCTCTATCTATCTATCTATCTATCTATGTTATTTTTTATCTGATGAGTTCAAAGTTTCACCATCCAACACAACCTATCGAGAGAAACACAACACCGCTGGCACTGAACACACTCCACGCGCGGCACCACACGCGCCACATGGCAATAATTTCAGCACCACGAACAGCTCCGTTGGCGGATTGAGGAGTGATGCATTATTGAAAGCCTATATCAAACAGCTCAGGGGCGCTGTCTCTCTGCACAGGGGCGCTGGATGAAGTCGGACTGTCTGCCTGCTCAATAGCCTCTAATATGTTAATGGCCGAAGGGGATGCCTGAGGTACCGTCCCCAGCTGCCTCGCCTACCATATGTCAGCCCGTTACGACAGAGTCCTCTATTAATCAGGGGGATATTTCATCAGTAACTTCACCGATATCATAACCCGTAAAGCTCTATCGATAGTGGTGGCGCAGCACCGCCTGATCCTGTAGACATCGTTTTTTACCTGGGCCTGAATGGGCCTTCCCTCTATAAATATGTCTGGATAATTTAGGCGACCCCCCCCCCCCCCAACTCCTCTTGTCCCATTCCATGATGCTTTGGATGTCCCGTCTGAGCCTCAGAGCAACGAAAACCACCTTAAATTATAAATTGATCACATAAAACAATAAACATTTGGTAGGCTATAACACCATGTTTTAACAGGAATTATTTTTATAATTATTATTATTGTTATTATTATGTAACAATGTTTGCGATCATGTCTTAACTGCATTTATCACCTCACTTCCTTCCTTCCTTCCTTCCTTCGTATCATTGCATAGGCCGCGGTGGATTAATCATGGAACCTACCAGAGGATCTCATAACTTAATTCCTTCAGGCTACTAGTCGGGGGAGTAATTAATCTATACCGTGGATGTAAATAAAAGGAAATTGGATTCCTGACAGACGAGATGAGAGAGTCTCTGACACCACGTCGCCAAATAATGATTTCATCGCACGTTATGGTAACGTAGGCGCTTAGATTTACGAGCGTGCGACTTTTTACCATGGCTGTGAGCGGAGGGGAGTGGGCCTATACCCTAATCGCAGCTGTTAGGCGCCCAGGTTAAGATGGATTAGATCATTATAATTACAACACTACAAGATAAAGAAATGGAGAATGCACATTCACTGCGTTGAAATGGCTTGTGTCCGTGTTTTTGATAGTTCTACTTCTGCAGTATCTTAAAACCAAAAAAAAAAAAGAGAGAAAAAATAGCTCCCATGGAGAGCTTCGTTGATCTAACAATGCGCAGGGAGGTTGGCCTTTGGACGGAAATGTCAAACCGGGGATGTGGATGGGTAGATCCCCCAGATCTGCACTCATTTCCCACTTATATTTGCTCAGTAATCCGCTGTGGCAGCCCTCCATCGCCCGGGACCCGCTTTGAGAGGCGATGCTGTTGACACAGGGGTATATTTCAATCACAGAGGGTTCAGAGTCAGACGAGCAACTTATTTGTCTAATAAATCCGTCATTTAGTAAGAAAAATATTTGATCTTGAGGGGCTGACCTCTTGTCATGTAGCTACTGACAGATAAAAAATGGGTATATGCTTGGATATGCAGGTAGCCTGCATACCAAAAAGCAGAGAATAGATTCATATTTGTGTGGCACACAGACATCCAAATCTTCCTGCATGTATTTTCTTATTGAAGCATTTATTAACAAAAAACTATAATAAAAAAAGTTTCTTTGAAGGCTAGAGGATGAAGCAATTTGGGTGTCAATAAACTGAAAACATGACTATTGAAATACTTCCATTAGAGCTTTAAAAACATGAATCTTTGGAGCTAGTGAAGACTAAATTATACAAACCTCTAATTAGTTTCAAAATGAGGATCAAGGATCATTACTTTGTGGTATCTAATTGCAAAGCAGCTTGGACAGTGCCACATAGTTTGTATTTGGAAACAAATAAAATGAGATGAGTCTATGATAGTGGCTTTAATTGCAGTACAGTATCATCCAAATTAGTTGAACAGCTGAAGTCTGTTGAATGCCAAATTTGATCTTTTGGGTACTTTATAAAATTTCATTAAAATAGTACAGCCCTCAAGTAGTAACTGCAGTGTGCCTCCATAAAGCAGTTTATTCACACTACTTCAACTGTCCAAATTCACCATCTGCTGCAGCTTTCAAATTTCTCTTTAACTTTTTTTTTTGCAAGTGAGCAGAATGTAGCACCAATTACAAACCAGTTCTTACTGGTCCATGTTTCCTATCGAGTCCACTTTCATTCAAACTTTATGAACACAAATGAACTCACATCTGAGGCGTTCAAAAAGCATGAGAGCCATCACACCGCCTATCCGCAGCTGTATTTAAAAACGTACTTCTTCTCACACTGATCTTTGTAGGGCATCAGTCACCAGTCATGTGCCAACCAGTGCTACAAGCATCAGTTTGCAACCAGTGAGGACATCTAATGAGTGAAGTGACCTGCTGTTGAGTTTGACTGGAGCAAAAACCTGCATACCTGACTCTTGATATGACTGCGGAGCCCTGAAATCACTTGGAGGATGTCTGTGATTGCCAGCTGTTTGTGTTGGATAGGATGCATCAACCTTTTGGCACCCAGTGCAGGTAACATCTGGATTAGTCCACTGTGCTGCACAACAAAAATGAAATAAGCTTTAGTCTGTACTGTAAGAGATTTACACTCTGCAATCATAAAATTCTATGAAGGGGTATTTAACTTAATCCTAATATGTCCTTCATGTGGATGTAAATCCAACGATATCTACACAACACAGCTGACTGTGCGTGGCCCCTGCATCGTTTGACATCCATACTGATGAAGTGTGGCGCTAAAACATCAAAACACTTGTCAATGTCTGCACTGGTTCGTCATGCGATGTTTCACCTCATTCAAAAATTACGCCTTGCCAACTAAATGTCACTTTATGCAAAATCTGCCTTATTCCCTAAATGTCATTTATTTCCCAAGCCCTGCCTCCTAAGAGCCGTCATTGCCCCGAGGCGTGGTGCTCTTTGAACCCTTGTATTGAACCCATTTCCCTTGTCGTCATTACCCACATGTGCAGCAGGCAGAAGGCTCGCGGTACAAAGAGGGGCAGGCGACCGGAGAGGAGGAAAGACAGATGAGGAGATTCAACTGCAATGTAAAATTCAAGTCAAGGCAAATAGAATTTAAGTTATGGAGCAATCTTTTCTGAGGCTCATCAACAAATATACTGTGTATTCCTGCAATTTCATGTGATCTAATGTAAGAAAATATAATATTCTGCCATTATATAAAAGTATGGAAAACTAAATAAATGCGAGAGGTCAAAGACCAATTGTCTTAAACCACAAATGCACATGAGAACTGAGAATAATCAAAGTTGTGAGAATTATAATTATATACAGGAGCTGCCATGGTCCCACACCTGTTCCCTTGATAAAACAGAAACAGGTTGTTCTTTTATTTTTTCATGCTCCAGATTGAACAAATAAAGATCATCTTAGCTTCTACAGCTGTCATTGTGCGCTTTTGATGCCAAAAATGTGTAACAACGTTTAGAAATCATTGGCAACTTCAGTGAGCCTCAGAATTGGTGATGACAGGCTGTATTCCTTTTAAATGAAGCACAGGTTGTTAAGGTTATGTTCTGCTGTGCTGGAATATTTCATTAGTAAACCATTCAAAAAACACAAACAGTCGTACTAATGAAATAGCCTACTGCACAGATCACTGCAGAGCGTGTTCTTAAGATCTTGATAAAGTCTCAAATTGAGATCTTCATATGGACGAACATGAGGTGACTTTAATCAATCTACAGAGACAGTAGATTTCTTCGAAGATTCACTTGAGCCACACGGTTAAAGTACTGACTTAATGAACCTTTTAAATGGTTAATTGATTCTTGTCAACTATTTCAGAAGTTCTCCCCCCATTCTTCCACTGGTTAATTAGTTCACATTAATACAAATTTTAAACTTTCAAAGGTATTAAAGGACTTCCCGACTTTTTGAGGAACTAACCTGGTCACCAACGTCATTAGACGCTGATATTTGGTTGAATATAGGTTGTGACATTGAGTGACTGAAATTCAATGTCAGGACAACGTCCAATGCAAATGTTAATTTGGCGTTGAATGCTGCCGACAGTTGACATTGACATTTTGTTGTTGAGTTGTTAAGTAACCAAATGTCTCCTGCCAAAACCATCTTGACATAAAATATCAACATCCCCTGCTAAATGTCACAATGTCAATTAACCAACGTTGGGTTTTGCATCAATCTGATTTTCATTTCAAACTGAAATTTAAAGTCCATCCAATATTAGAGTCGATAGAGTCCAAAGTCTTTGTGACGTCCCACTGTCGCCCGGTGACTGCTGAGAATGCTTTTTCAAGGGTTTGACTTTTCCACATTTTTAGTTTGTTAGCATTACTTTACCACAGTGTGTAGACCAGAAGAAATTATTATTATAAATATTATAATACAATATTTTTTCCAGATATTCCAGATTGTTAAATGTCCAAACTCAGGTTACACCATTAGGCAACCAATTGCTATGTTTTGACTTTTGAATTTTGAATACTAAAAGTTTAGTCAACTTGTTATAAATTACAGTCAGCCCATATTCTCTGTTATTGCTTATTTTAATGATTTCTTTCCCTCACCATTTCTCCATAGGCTAAATGAAACTTTTTATAGCAGCACACAGCCGATATAACATCTAGTTTTTCATTCAGGACCTGAGAGGGCATTTCATGTGGCTGAGAGAGGCCAGTCCCCCATCGGTAGATATTGAATATCTTCCTCTGTACACATGGACTTCGATAATGAGGAGAGTGTCGGCCACCGTTTGCCCGCCGCTACACCATCAAATATTCATCACTGTTGATTAAACAGCCGGCAGCTGCCGATCGTCCGCGTGTCAAATTTGTATCCAGCTACCTCTGTACACACCCAGTCTGAATACAGTGGAATGGGACTGAAATCACCCACGAAAATAATAGAGCGGTGTGGAGCGGAAGTTCACCAAGTGTGTGTGTATTGTATCTGTTTGTGGGGGTGGCGTTGGGGGTATCGCTTGCACTCTTAAAATCTAGCGGGGCCTAAGAGGATATTGATGTTTTCATCCTGTGACCATCAGATGGAACGACAGAAAGAAAATTGTATGAGAGAGAGAGAGAGAGGGAGAGAGAGGGAGAGAAAGAGGGAGAGGGAGAGAGAGAGAGAGAGAGAAAGAGAGAGAGAGGGAGAGAACGAGGGAGAGGGAGAGAGAGAGGTTACTGTGAGGCACATTAAATATTTCATGAGTTGTTGGAGCAGAGAGGAAAGACTGCCCAGTAAGGTTGGTTCAACTCATTTGCTGATCTCAGGCTGAGAAGCATGTAGGGGAACAAATGTTGATGCAGTCCTACGCACACACACGCACAAGCACACACACACACACACACACACACACACACACACACACACACACACACACACACACACACCTTATTGGCTGAATAGTTACCTACTTGAATGTCAGTGACAAAGCAAACAGTAGAACAATAATAGAAGCACTAGTAGCATCTGTATTTGTCATCTTTCAGACAATCATCACTCAGCCCCCCCCCCCCCCCCTTCTAAAGATGCAAACTCCACTGGGTTGTGCCACTTCAAAGTCCCATGGCTCATTTAGCAAGACAACAGAAGTCTAATTGGATGATTGATGGAAATTTGCCTTTTTTTTTTTGCTCCCATGACAGAAAAAAAATCACTATTGTCTTTTGAAAACACACACGTTCACAGTTTCATTGCAACTGAATGCACCAATCACCAGCACACAAATACAAAACACAAACCCAAAACAAATAATCACTTTCATGAAGCAAAGCGTTGGTGTTCATGTTTTATGAAGTAAACCTTGAACCCTAATGAAAAATAAACCCTAACCTTCACCGCCTTCCTAATGCAAACCCAAAGGCAAAAATAATGTTATTGAGAGTTTCACAGAGCCCAAGGTGACATATTCACATGCCTTGTTTTCGATGGGTTATGAAAATGGTTGCCAATTAATTTGCCGTTGATTGACTAAAAGCTTTGGTTCCATATCCTAAAACCTCAGCTTAGGCCTCAGCTTAGGCCTCAGCTTAATTTCAATGCCTACAAGACGATACACCCATGTGTCCAGAGCCCTGGATTTGATATATCACCCCAAAATAATCCTCACAAAGACATACGTACAAAGGTATGTGCTCACGCTCTTAACACCAGTTCTTTTTTGTTTTTTAAGAATTTCAAAACAAAACTGAAACATCTGGATTTTCTCCCGAAAGTATCTACGGTATGCTCAGTGAATAGTGGAGGATGTTTATGAGAATAATCAGACAGCATTCAACAGCGAGAGGAAACAAGTGTCTGAGAGAGAGGGAGAGGGACACAAAAAGAGATCTCAGCTTACTGGCCATTGATTGTCTCTCTGTGATCATATTAGCCTCTTGTTACTCAGACTGGAATATCATCCTCTAGATCCCCTTACTGGAATATCCGACTCATGACACAGCTGTTAAATCAGCACCTCAACCCGAGTGTGACCAATCGACCAGCCAACACACAACAAAGCTGACAAGTGCTGCACCACTGGTTGGTGTCCATGTCTCTGAGAAAACTCCTCCTATCCCTCTCTGAAGCAGTGATATAGCTTGAAGTGAAACCGTCTTTAGTGGAGTTTAACAGGATAAAAGCGAGCAGGTAAAAGTTTGATGTTTTCCTCGAGGGCACTTCACCAAGATCTTGTGACTTCTCAGCAACTAGGACAGTCTCTACTACAGCCGACAGACCCTCGCTGCTGCTGCTGCTGCCTTACATCACTACTATACCACACAATACATTGTGTTGTAATCATGATCACGCCCAAGAGACATCCAGTGAGTGCCTGCAGGATCCCGTGTAAGTTCCTGCCATTTCTGACACCTTTCATCAATACCACATGTTCTGACATTGATTGTTGTGTCCTCAGCGTCCTGACTCCACACCTCGCAGGTCATAAGGTGTGAAATCTGCTCTCCAGTTTATTACTCGGGGGACTTCATCGGCTCCTCAGAACACTGACAGCTTTGACAGGTGGAGCTGGAGTTGACTTTGACAAAGTACTGATTAGCCTGTCACTCTGAATGGACCAAAGCCACAAACTATGTAAAATTCATTCATTGACTCCCTGTGAGCCGGATAGGTAGCGGGCTGAAGGCGTCACCTCATCACGCTAGATAAACTGAGATGACTAATTGCGCTTGAGTTACAAGCACCGGTCACATTGGTGCATCTGTGCAACAGTTTCAGAGCATGGCTTTGGTGTCACTTTAGTAATTACACGGCGGTTTATTAATTGTTGTAATTATCTACTGAATTAACTATGTGAATTATCTGTTTGTCCTCCAAACCTCCACTTTGGAAAGTGGCAAGAACTGACTGATACATTTAAGTTTATGTGGTGTAGTGTGTCATGTAGTTGCAGCTGTCATCTTTTTTGGGGGTATTATGTTCCATGTCTTTTGCTTTTTTTCAAGCTTTTAAGACTGTGCAAGGTCCACTTGTTGACGCACATCTGCCCTCCAATTTTTAACATCTGGCTGTGGACAACAGATTATAATTAGCAAGAAAGGATAGCTCTGGCTCATTTACTGTTCTTTTTTTCTGCTGATCAATAAGCATTGTCACTGACAAACTTTTTTTTTCTTGGGAACTAATGTAAATTATTAGAATTAAACAATCTGAGAGGGAAGAAATCACATATTTGTTGAACCGATCATAACTTTTAGAGGGGGTCTCAAGCTTTGTTTAAGTGGGGCCACAAGCCAAAAAGGTGTGGAAGCCATTGCATTAAACAACTTGCTCCGCTTATTCAAACATACATATGTGTAGGCTACAGAAGTAATACATTGTAAATTTGGAAAAAAATTGGTAGGGTTTGGTTTGGTTGGTTTGCTTACTGGAATATAATGAATATGTATAGCACTTTTCTGAATCAGACACCCCCTTCATCATCTATAAATGTAAAATTACACAACTTGTCAATCAATAAAAAGCCTGTTGGTAAAAATACTTTTTCACACTGAATGAACCTTTTCAACAACAGTTTTTTAGATGCAAATGTCTCAACATGTTCAGAAGTCCTCAGCACATGTCAGCTGAAGAGCTCATTCATTCTTTCATTCATTCATTCATTCAAAAGAATAAATGAACAGATCCCAAGATGAACTTCAATACATCCTTCACCTCGAACCTCAGTAGACCAGACCACTGTTGATACCTCCTCTAATTACCATGATTGACTGTTGTGCAATATAATCTGTCTGAACCCCCCCCCCCCCAGACACCCTACAAGTCCCCTTGTCCCACGCAGTCAGGATCCAAATATCACCCACTTATTGACCAATGTGACAAATGGTATGGTATGGCGGGGTGGGGGGGGGGTGGGGAGAGGGGCGGTAGTCTGGGGAGAGGGGAAGGTGAGGAGATAAAGTGTACTACTGAATAATTCAAAATGAAAACACAGAGGAAATCGATCATGGGGCCAAAATCTGATATTAACAGCAAATTACACCATGATGTTAGGTGGGAGGTAGCGTGTGTGTTTGTGTGTGCGTATGTGTGTGTGACAGAGACAAAGACAAATACCGAGGCAACTAATTTAGTATCTGTCATGTGGATCAAACTCACTCAGCGAACTCACTCGGCTTTTATTTTATGACTTTTAAAATAACCGTCTGCACAGAAGTGTAATGTTCTCGGTATTAGTCAGACACTTAAGAGTTGCTAAGTAATTAGCCCTACATTGGATTTATAATTGGCTATCATGAGCCTTTATTGGTCAATTACCCACTCAAATCAAGTGACTCAGCCAAATGTAACAGTCTTATTATTACTCAATTAAAACAAATGCTCTCTGTGGTCGGGGGGTTTGAGGGGGAGAGAGACAGGGGGGTTGGCCTCCAGATTCCCAGTATATCATCAGGTAATTAATATTTTCATTAACTCGCTCTGTGTTGAGCTGCGACCTGCCTCTGATCATTTCATCCACCCCCTCCTCCCCTTCCTCCCCTTCCTCCTCCTCCTCCATGGGTTCGATACTGTAGTGGCTCCATAATTAGTTTGATTTATATCTGGCTCATTGCAATGAAGGAGACCACTCGTTCCTTTCCTCTTCCTTTTGCCGAGCACTGCTGCTCCACTCGCACTCTTGTAATGTCCAATAAATACGCTGGGCTGTACTCCATGGAAGGAATAGGCCTCTGTGTATTGAGACAGCTCATGAACAAGAAACAGAGACATGCTTTATGAAAAATTCACACCAGGATGTTTGAGGGATGGAGTAAGGGCTTGTGTGGAACACAGTGAGGAAACACGGCTTATTAAAGATTGAAGTATACATACATGACTCCTTTCTGTCTCAAGACTAAAATTCTTGAAAACCCGGAGCTGAAAAAAAAAACCTTAGGGATTAAGAGAAATGTGGAGAAAGAAGATACTGAGGGAGAATCAAAGGTGTCAAAGGCCTCTGGAGGATTTGATCTATGTTAATAGTTCATGATCAGTGCAAACAATAAGGTCTCTGAGTGATTAAAAAAAACATGATTTCAACTGACTGTAATCCCTGTCTTGATTTTTGGATAAATATAGATCTCAGGTCAGTATATGCAGCTGTGATGGGAGTCTACCATGTAACGTATATGATGCAATCCACTGTATGGGCTACATGACTTCAGTGGCTTTACACTCAGCAGGGTACCTCAGGAGAGCACATGAATGATTTCAGCATTAATAATGCTCCATTGATTATTGTTCTGCTGTTTAAAGGTGAATGGCAAAGCTTTCTGAGCAGCAGGGGAGGGAGAAGCCTGTGTGTCTCTGGGAAGGCCTGATTTACATTTTGGAAAGTGCACCTTATTCCTGGGGGGTTTGCCTATCGTTTTCAGTCAATACAGACTCTGAACTTTCTTTGTTGTGGAAGACTCACCAGTCCTTTAGACACAGGCTGCATTATAGTTGCTTAACATTTTTTTTTTTTTTACAGCTTGTGTGTTAATGAAAACCCCATGTCTGAATCTGTAAATATGTTTGTGATGTTTCATTCAGTATGAGAGAAATATAGAAATATAAAAACAATGTAATTATAATACCCATATATTTTCAAAAGATTCTACAAATTGCAGCAAATGTTTATAAGATCGCTTCAGTTTGATAATGCATCAAGTTTCAAGGTTAGTTTTTCCCTCAGTGGGCTCACTCCAGTTTTTTTGCTGATCACATTATTCATAGGCATGATTGGACTGCAAGAGATCTGTGGCCTATTTCAGAGGAAAGCTCACCCCCCCCGCCCACCCCCAAAAGACACGAGCAACAGCTCTTGCCAACAACTGCCCTCGAGCCAGCTCTGCATTAAGGTTATCTCAGTCTCAAGATTTCTATAAAGGTAATCGTCAGCATAAAACACACAGCACAACACAGAAGTAAAAGGATGCAACTTTCACTTGATTCGATGCCTTTAGAAACATGGCCTACTACAAACATACAAGTGTAAATGTGCTTCATAATTGTAAGAATGTCAATTTGATTTATATTTGCCGTATCATGAGATATGACTTGTTCATAACATGCTTTTCATTCCTGTAACCTTTCGGTCCCAAATCTATGATGATAATATGATATCAGTTAGTTTTGTATTAGTGTCCTGTATATAAGCAAGTCAAAGGCTCTTATTCATGAATGAGTCTAGTATGCCCAACAGGATGAGGCATGCATCTCAAGCATTTCACTTAATGTTGTTTTGATGCTCCTTGGGATCGATACATACCACCAAACATTTGATAAATGGCAGTGGCAGGAAATACTACCGTGTTTTCTTCCCAGGTTTCATAAGAGCCAAAGCTAAGCGGGTGGAAACATAAAGATAATCTTCAGTGCCACATAAAAAGGAGCCAAATTAGCTAGCTAGCCAGACTGTCCCTCTCAGCATCTCTCAGGCACATTTAGCAAGCATTGAATGCAGCTCTTTCTACCATTTCCCCTTACTCAATTATTGATGGTAATTATCATGGCGTGCTTAGTCTGCACCATAACAATATATTCCTAACAAGAAGCAAGACAGTGGGCATTCTCTCAAATTATCCTTTATTTCTTGTGGGACACTCTTGGTTGTTTTCCTCTTGACTGAAAACTCTGGTACTGGTGATCCTTCTACATGTGATAATGTATGTGGCTCCAAATTGACTAGAACAGCTGCGAATAACTGCCTTACAACACTTTCATAACACCAGAATACAAGTTAGGTTTTTTTTTTTTTTTTTTTATAAGGTTGCACACAGAAACTATCTTGATTTACTGGTTATGAATGTGTACATAAAGAATCAATTTACCTTCTGTATAGTAATATAAATAATATATATATAATAAATACAACTATTGGTATAATCTGCCCATCATTAGAAATTGAAATTTCAATCAATCATGCTACAAAATCATTATTAGGTTTATGATAAAATAAAAAGATATAGTATTTGTGTTACTTTTTTTTTTTTTAGATTTTATGGCTGAGAGACTGAATTTAGTTAATGTAACACTAAACCTGAACATTTAGTACTAGTAATCTAAATTACCAAATTAGTTTGCTGAAAAAAAAATAAAATAAAAAGAACAAAATTCCACCATAGGTTTTGCACCCATATATCAACAGGCCATTGTTATGTTGACCATTATTGCCCATCTGAATAAGACAAATGAAAGTCAAAAACTGCCAAGGTGCAAAAATATGTTGCTCGAGAAGCAGCATGTCAAATGCATGTAAAACCACACTGTGCCACACATGTAAACGCACAAAAGTGACAAAAACTAAACAGCTTTCTCTGCCCTGATTATGATCTTGGCCTTTTCTGTCCTCTATTTCCCCTTCCATTTCGGTGGAAAGCCCTAGCTTGCCGTCTTCCAGCGCCGCAGGCCATGGAGCTAGCCGGTGGTGAGTTTCCATCAATTAGTGCACCCCTGCGGCCTCATGGCAGAACCCACCTTTGACTGCAGAGAGATATTGATTAGTTCAGCTGCACTGTCAGGTCTGGAGTGAGCAGGGCCGGGTGATCCAAGGCCTTCACCGGAGACAAGATCATGTCGAGTTTCTGACACATGTAAGCACACACGTATACACACAGGCAACATGCATTCAGGCAAGCATGCGTGCACACGCACACACACACACACACACACACACACACACACACACACACACACACACACACAGGCGCACACGAATAAGCACACTCACGCATGTACACACATACAAATGCAATGAAATGTGCTCTCTCAGATGACTGCAAGGTGAGAGAGAGGGAAGATAAGAGGAGAAGTCCACAAGAGTGGCTTGTCAGGAGGGTGACGGCTGAGAACTGACAAGTGCTTGTTAGTTTTTTTCTCATCCTGGTGGAGTTCCTATGAAAACAACCAGCTGGATAGCCTCTAGACTCGCACAAAGATGGAATATCACGTATCAAGTTAAAACTATAAAATAAAAAATTAAACACAATATTGAATAAAAGGCCATCAACCTCACAAAAAACAACAAGAAACAGCCCTGCATTTATTTTGTGTGAACTGGAACTGCTGCTTGAAAACAAAAGTCTAGAGAATGTATGAAAGCAAATAAAAGACAGGAAACATTTGTCTCTAATGCAATGAAACAAGCTGCACTTCTTTTTTAGATACAGCAGCAGCGATATACCTACAGATGAAAAGCTACACTAACTCTAACCCAAATCATAAAGCCACTGACAGCTGGAGACACAACAAAAATACATTTGGTTCTGAGCGTCATTATATGTATTTGAGGCTGATTGTTGTGCACTTGCTTTCTCGAATACTGACAACACCTGTGTTTTCTCAAGGAGTTCTCAGAGTGATGCAATCAATGGCAACTCCACAGGTGCTCACCTGTAGAGAGAATATATATCCTTTACTTCTTGGTGAATATCCTTCACCTCTGCTGAAATGATCTTAAGGCCACTTTCCACTATGTAGCTTTGTTGTTAGACTGAGCTATAATAATGTTTAATGCCACAATAGACAAACAAAATTCACAAAGCCAACAAACACAACTCAGACTACAAAACAAGATGTTGCAACTTGAATGGATCCCAGGTTCTGTCTATGACCCAACAGAGCCAACATGGATCAGCAATAAAAGAAGAAGAAAGAAACAAGGGGGAAACACTACTTGAATCTGACAGAACAGAGACACATAATAATGTCTACAAGAAAAGTAATGGACCCCTCCCTAAAAAAAAAAAAAATCAAGGCATGCTGCTTTAAAGTTAAACAGCCTTAATTAATGTAAATTGTAAAAATGTAAAACTACAAAGACTGACACGTATACATGAACCAATGATTACCTAATTGTTTGATTGAAAGAAAATTCATCAGCAACTATTTTATTTATAATTGATTAGAGTACAAATGCCAAACATTTAATAGCTTAAACTTGCAAAAATGTACCGCTTACATTATGGTAAATGTAATATTTTGGGGGTCAGTTGGGTGGACAGAAAAAGACATTTATTAATGTCACCTGTGCTTTAGGACATTGTGATTGACATGTTTCATCATTTTCTAGACCAAATGATTAATCAAGAAAATAATGGTCAGATTATTTCCTCTGCTTCTCTCCTCTCTCTTTTCTCCTCTTCACCAAGAGAGCACGCATTCATAACCCTAAATCTACGCCCTCTCTCCACCTAATAATTTTCACACAGTCCCTAATGCTTTTCTCAAGTCTTTTCTGTTGATAAATTGGCTGCAATAAAAATAAAGCTCTGATATTGCTGAATCATTCTAAGACCTTTACTAAGAAGTTATTACAGTTGTTAAAGGATCCTCTGTCTGTGAAATATCAGCACTGATTAGAGATTTTTTTTTTTTTTTAAATCATAGAGAAAAGCAAAAAGTGTAAAACAAAATAACACATACCCAAAGCCTGAAGCACACTGTGAGACCTACACAGGATGTTCTGAGACTAAATGAAATGCTGCATCTGCAGTTTGTGTGTCTCAGAACTTGATCATTGTGAAAACTAAAGGGGATGAACAGCCTTCATCTGTGGTCTGCCTGCTGTGTGCCCTGTACCACACTGCTCTGATTGGAGCGAAGGGGCGAGCACACGACTTCCTGTCTCCTCTCTACTTTAACCAAGCAGAACAAAGTTACTGATAGAGAACTGAACCCTCCTGCAGTTGCTTGCTCTCTGTTGGTTAAATAAGCCATTTCACCTTCGTTTCATCCCCCTCTCTCTGCTCACATGAGCTGTCATCCTATTACGCTGAGATGTTGAGTGCTGGAGCTTTGCGTACAGAGGTTACAGGGGTTTGTCTGAGGAGAGTTCTTGTGCTTTATGTCACTCAAATGTTGCACAACAGATATTAAAAACAGCTGTCTAATGGAAATTTCCCACACTTCAGGAAATCTTTGGTGTCTTAACATTAAGAATGATTTAATATGCAGTGACATAACAGATCACTATCATGACATCTTATTATTGTCATTACAAATTCAGTGCCATTTTAAGTGAAGTTATCAGCTTTGTTTTTACCATTTTAAGGCAATCTAATAAAACTTATGGTCTTATAGTAACAACTACCACTGCGAAACACCAATCATTTATTTCAGCGTATCCACTGCATCGACTCAATGGACATTTTATGAGGTTTTAGTTTGTTGTGCTGTTTTATTGGACTGCATTATATTGGAATCTGTCAGAATGTAAAACATTACAGTCTTAAAATTTACCATAATTAGCATAACACCAGTGTCGAGTCATCACTATCCAGGTTGAATAGTTTGCTTTTTTCACCCAACGGTCCAAAACCACCAAATTACTAATTTATGATCACATCAGACAAAACAGCAAACAACTCACAACTGAGAAGCTAGAACAGAAGTTTTGCTTTAGAATGACTTTTTATAATGATTAATTGATTGTCAGAAAAGCTGTGGATTACTTTTCTGTCAATTAACCAACTGATTAATTAACTAATTTGGTCCTATATGTTTTTTATTGTTGAGTTTTATGTACTACAGCTGCAAGTGCTGTGGTACAGTATGTGGCATTGGTTTATGCTGTATATTTGTCACCATAAAAATAAACATTAAATCAATAAAAAATCGTTTCATCTTGAATCAGCACACAAACAAACAATAAAGTAGTCTCATCAAATACTGAACATTTGAAATAAGCCGGGCTGTTGGATTGATTGGCGCTGTAAAGGTGTTCATTTGAAACCGGTCAACAGAAGATTTGTATTTTCTATGGGATTTAAATAATAATAATGTTTATAATACTAATAATAATTAAAAAAAATAATGATAATAAACAGCCACATGTTAAATTTTAATACATTTATCTTTCTCTACGTCTTACTCACTTCTGAGTGAGTGTGTTTTCATATTATGTCTGTCCCCTGTCAGACAGCGACATTATCATGTATGCAAGTCAACATTGGGGGGGATCATCTGGGCTGCCTGACTGTGATTTGCAGCATCAGGATGGTGTCATTTCCCTGCCAAAAACGTATACCCCTACTCAAATTGATTGTGTCGCCTCATTGCTTCCAAGGCCACCAGGCCAAAGGAATGGTCATAATTGAGAGGAGAATTAGCAAAACCTTAAATATATGGCAGGTGATATATCATTACCCATAGACTTGACCCTGCCTGACCCCTCCCTACTCCCATGTGGGCTCCTGCTCAGGCTAGCGTGTGGTAGACGGAGGGGCCTGCTGCCTCTCAAACAGCTAAATCAACAGCGTCTCGCCGCAGCCCATGTTGGAGCGTTTTGCTTGAATGGTTTCATGAAAAACTAATCATCTGTTCATCATGGAGATCAAACATACGCAGGGTGCAATGATTAGGAAAAGCAATCTGATAAACCTTGAAGAGTCAGTAGTCCAGATATAATAATTTTGAGATTAAAAATGCCCCATCCCCTCCTCCTCCTCCTTATCATTCTCATCCTGTCAGCTCTTATACCCTCCTCAAAGTTCAAGCAAGGGAGCAAAATTGTTATCTTGTTTGTAATTGCTGCTCAATTGGCTTCTGTGCAGCCACAGTCTATCTCTATTTCCTGAGCATTTGTCAAAGAGAGATAACCCAACCTTATCAAGACTAATTTCTATTCTGCATTCCGCTGAAAAGACACAACTCAAAAGACTGAATTTTCCAATTATTCTTATTCAATTGCATCACACTCTTTCATACCCAGGCTACGTGAAATTTACCTGATGCCTTTAACAAAGCTGTCATAAATTAGAACAAAGCAAACACTGTTCTCAGGGATGACTATTTAAATTTCTAATATCTACATGCAGTCCTGCTTCACATAAAGAATGCATCCAGTAATTAGAATGGACCTTGTCGACAGGCAGGCCACTCAGTTATCTATTTCCACTTTTGAAGCAAACATGAGAAGTAAGACGGAGGTCAAAGCAATCTGCCGGCTTCTTTAATAGCCTGCTTCAACAAAAAAATAATTGGGATGAGAAAGTTTTATAAAGTCGCTGGAGAAAAGTGGCGTTGTTCCAAGTAAACCATTTAAAGTTGGCCAGTGTCAAGGTTCCCGGGAGATCAGAGGAGAAAAAGATGATTTATTATGTACAGAGATTCTCTCAAGCTTAAAACAATTACCTGCAGATGCCCCTGTGTTACTTAAGCAAATAAAGTGAAAATAAATAGTGGCTATGTAATGTTTCATACACCCGCTGAACGTAATAACATTTTGTCGTTTCCACAAAGTGGACTGGAATGAAATTAGAGGTCCCTGTAGTCTGTAATGAAATGTGGTGCCTCCCGACTCTAATGCATTTTGTCATCATGAGGACATATCAATGCTCTTCTATAACTTTCTCTTGATTGATGCAGGCTTCAGAAATAAAGACAAGCAAAAACATTAACATCAAGGGACTCTGGATGCGGATTTTTAAGAGATGAAATATGATATGAACAGTTAAAATTACATTTGTAAGATGCACATATAAACCTGATGTTTTCTTATTAGATATAATATACAGCTAAAATGGACTTTCACTTTGATATTACTTATTGAATTGCACTATTTTGAACTTTATGAACACCACTCAACTTGTTGGATTCATGGTTTTGCCTTGTCTTCAGGTTTTCAGAAACTGAAACGTAATATTCAGAGGTTCAATATTAATAGTTAAATTGACTTAGACACAGTTTCTTAATGTAAATAACTTCAATTAAAAGGTTTGAAGACAGGCCTATAAAATAAATGAGTAAAATCTTTCTTTGCAGAATTGACATGCAAATGAATTGGTTTTTGATGTCATTTTATAGTGTCAGTTCAAATGATGATATTGTAATAGTTTTATTGTAGTGTAAACATTTGTAGCTGTATATTTTACTGCAATATGGACCTCAGAAGAGTAGGTTTTGGCAAGAGAAACAAAAAACAACAAGCTTGAACCTGTGATTTTAAATATTAAAAAATATGGATATAAAAACTCAAAAAACAAAGATGAGTCATCACATATTTCAGAGGTTTCTTCTGTTTTGATGACAAAACAGGTTTGAGTTTTTAGCTTTGGGTGATTATGCAACTCAGTACGAAAAAGAAAATACATTATTTGTTGAGTCCAGACAATATTAATAACATAACTGCCGGTAAATTGAACATTTTCTCTCTGACTTGTCACAGTTTATAATCTACCAGAGAACAATATGGCCCTTATTGTCCATGGACGCAGCTGACGGAGGCTCTTTCCTCACTAGAGATGGTGTTCAAATGGACTGCTGGACATCCCACTGGGACCAGGAAAGATGAAATACAGTGGGGCCACAATGGAGCCCACAACTACAAATCCCCAAGGCTGCAGTATCACTCGCCCTTCTATTGCATTACCACTCATTACAAACCCCACCTCGGGGCAAAACCAGTGAATGCTCATTGTAAACTTTATCTGTGGCTACATTATCTTATATAATAGTTTGCATTAACGCATCCTCTGGTAGTAACAGGTTCATTTATTGTTACTGTGAGGCTAAAAAAACACAAATAAGGCTCAGTGTGTCTAATTTTAATGCCACTCTCCAAAACTAGATTAGGAGGAGAAAGGGAGGTCATTATCGGGTGACAGGGAGGCGTTGGTTAATCTGTGAATAATGTCAAGTGTGGGGGGGTGGAGTGATGTGCAAAGGAGGGGTATTTTGGTGGAGGGGTGCATAGATTGTGTCGTCTGGCAGCTCATCTATATTTTATGCTGCCACTCAGACAAATGAAACAGGAGCCACCCGGAACAAGGGGGGACCCTCTGACACTTCAAAGGGAAGTCCTATGGGTGGTTTCTTATTGAAGCTAGGCCTGTACCAACCCCGACCCACATACATAACCCCCCCCAGCCCATGCTGAGAAGCTGCTGGGGCCTCATTAACCCTTAAACAGGCTTGTGAGGGGTGCGACGTACAGGAGACTAATTACCCCACCAACACACTGGATGAGATGCTCCTGCTCCGACACACAAACACACACCACACACAGCGCCGGTAGTGGTGATGAGACCAGTGATAGTGGTGCAGGAGGCTCCAGAGTGTATGCCCTAATTGAAAACCCTGATCCCCTGTTTTTTTTTTTGTTATGATTAGCAGTTTCACAGCCTTCCACCCCCCCCCACCCCTTTCCCCACATCCCCCCATATGCCCCATCCCCGCTGTCACACAATAGCAGTATTTCACGATTAGCAAAATCTGACAGTGATAATGAGGAGAGAGGAAAGATGAAAGGGGAGGAAAGAGAGGGGACACCGAATGAGAGAAAAAGAGGCAGATATCAAAAGAAGAGACTAATTGAGGTAACGCAGCCAGCCAAATCCACAGCCTCATTTGCATAAAATAGTGCAGCTTCATTTGGCCATCTCTAACAACGCTAATGTCTTAACAAATTAATTTTGCAAATTAGGCACGCCCAGTGGAGCTCACCAGCAGATTAAGCAGATTAAACAAACAGATGCTGATTACCCCTGGGCGGGCTGAGAGGTGTATTTCTGTGGGTATGTTCGCCACTCTCAGTATTACAGGTCTTACACCGTGACATGTGTGACAGAGCAGCAACTTTTTAGGCGCAGGGAACGGGTGCAGACCAAACCCTCTCTGTGAACCGTCAGGTACTGCACACCTGTCGAAACGTGACACTGCCTGACTCATAGTCATAGAACAGCTCAAATGTACACAAAATATAATCGAATCCACTGAGATTCCTCCTGCAGGGAGATATAAGTGTGGATATGGGACCATTTTTTTTTACATAGAAATATTTGATATGTAATGCAAACGTAGGGAGAGAGATTGTGGCAAAGAGGGCAAGGGAGAGAAAATTTGAATGCAATTGTGCTGCAGTTATATGATCTCTTATTAACTGTGTATTAATTGACGGCAAAGCAAAACACAGGTCCTCTGCTGAACAGATAGAGGCAGCAAGGAATGCAAAACACACTAAAGTTTATGCAAGACCTTGTTCCCTCTGTTTCATTTGAAACTTCATCACTTTCTTTCTGCTGACACACACGCTTAAATCTGTGATATTCAATGTTTAAATTTTATTTTTGGTGGCCATTTTTCCAATCTGATTTCTCTTTTCTCATCTAGATAGATAGATACTTATTTGATTTATCCCCTAGGGGAAAATCATGTGTCCATTAGCTCATTGTTGATAACTACTGATGATTTCCTATCTTTCCCAGAATTCCCAGTGTGAAGGGGAGAGAATGCTAACATTATACAGTTGATGGGGAAGTTAAAGGGATGAGATTTTCACATCATCAGTCCATCATGAAATTTGTGTTATTACATTCCCTACATACTTTGTACATCCTGTTTTATAGAATGCACATCCCTATAGCTACATATATATGACTGAAGCACATGCTCGGGGACTAGGCCTGAAACTCTGAGGTTAGATGGCAGCGAGAGCTCATCGCTGGGTCTCCCGCCGAACCACTGTGTTATCAATTCTCAACAATCTCACGGTGATAAACTTTGAGTGAGTTTGCCCTTGTGCCTCTAACTGCCAAAACAACACACTACCTCCACCAGCATAATTCTGCTCAGCAGCAGCAGCAGCAGCAGCAGCAGCAGCAGCAGCCTGAGAGCAGTGAAGACTTGAAGTGCAACCCTCAGCTGCAAAAACCAAAAATAAAAACATCTCCATCACACATCAAATCTTTTTCTTTCTTTTTTTTTGTTTTTAGAGAATTTGAGCAAAACATGTTCAGCATGAAGCCTTCTGAGGAGTGATTGTTATCACTGCTGCCATCGAGCCGTCAGTCTTTTCCTCCAAGTTTTAATCCTCACCCTCATCACAGTTTCCAGCCCCAGTGTCCCTCCTCCAGTCCCCTGGTGCTGTGTTGTGTGACAGCTGCTGCCCTCTTTGGCGGTGGTGAAATGAATAGATTATGAGCAGTAATTAGGTATACAGCAGAATCAATGTGCTCTGGGGCAAGGCCTGGGGGTGGAGTAGGAAGTAGAGGGTATAGAGTAGAGGGGTGTGTGTGTGGGTGAGCGAGACAGAGAGAGAGGAGAGGAGAGAGAGGGAGAGGGCAAAGAGCAGCAGGGGGAGTCAGGAAGAAGCCATGGGGGCTTGGGGGTGGGTTTACAAACCAAAAAGAATCTTGGCGTTGGTGTGACTCAGGATTACTTCTTGCTGGAGGCTTTTCATTATTATTTTCATAGTTTTGGATTTCAGTCCAAATGATAATAATAATAACATCTGTTAATTGGTGAGAGTGTGGCATGTGATGAAAAAGCTAAAAAGAAGTTCAATAAGGCATGGGCAGTCACATGATCATACAGGTTGCAAACAAACCCCCAGGTTTACCGAAATTATTTACAAGAAAAACAAAATATATATAGTTTTGATTCAAACTGGTTGACATCCATTGGAGATTGTTGACGGCCAGCTACAACAACACACAAGGGCAGGATCATGAGACTAAAGGAGTTCGGTAGCCTTTCCGAGCATCTCTATTTGTAGCGTAAGAGGGTAAACAGTACTGAAACACATCACAACTGGACACAAATTTGGAAAATTAAGTAATTTTAAGTAATTTTTTAATTAAAAAAAATTAACAAGTAAAGCTTGTCAATCAACTGGCTGCCATTTCTTTATTCTTTCACCTCTGTTTAGTTTAGACAAATTGTGATTTTAACAATTCAAAGATTTTTAAATGTAAAAACAATGCGTGAGAAAAGAGACTTGTAGCAACCAAAATATGACTTTATATCCATTACGCAAATGTAACTTCCAATTTAACAGATTTTAACTACGTTAAGGATCCCTTCAATATGAGCAATTTATAATACTTTATAAAAACGCCTTAAATTTTTTAATGGGTGGGTCTCTCACCCAGCAAAAGATGAGTTCAATGCTTGTTTTAGTTCCATTCAGAAATATCATAGAGCCCAATGAAGACAGCACAGCTCAGCCCTACCGTTATAAAAAATACTACACTTTAAACAATGTTCGTTACATTTTTTCCAAATACTCAGACAACAAGTGGCCTGCTGAGAGTCTTTCAAACACACAAACTTAAAACTGGACCTACCGTAATTATTGTTATTATGTGCGCCCAAAACTTTCCTGTGTGATGAGGGATTATCACGCTCAGTTTTATCTCCAAATAAAGAGATTTAATAATCTGATTAAACTGTTTGTTTCTTCAGGTTAATGATTTTTGCATCACATCTTTACTATGGCAATGTTGCAGTCTGTTAAAATGTCAACAATTACTTTGGTATGTTATTGTAACTGATAGAAATGCCAAAACTACAGAAATGAAAATTAGAATAAACTGATGATATGTGTTGATGATAAATATGCTTTAATGCAAATGTGATACAATTTCCTAATACACAGTATATAAAGGGTTGTAATATACAAATCCTTCGTATTCGTGGAGTAATGAAGTAAGTAATTAATGAAATAGAAACTTTGAAGCAGGGGAAAATGTTTTTAAAGGAGCAAATTTTTAAAGGAACAACACATGAAAAGGAGGATTATGAGGGAGATGTTGCGTTAAGGGGGTGGCTGGGATGAGAGAGAGGTGGTGGTGGTGCAGGATGGTGTTATACCCATCCCCAGCCCTGGATATGCCCTCCAGTAAAGCATCTTACTCCTTTTTTTAGTGGCAGAGTGCTGGATGACCTGCCTGTGATCTCCTCCATAATTAACATATGCTTGTTAGTCAAGGTTGGTTGGAGGCTCTGCGACCCATACACACACACACACACACACACACACACACACACACACACACACACACACACACACACACAAGAGTGAGGATCTGCTTCTCATGCTGGTACTTAGGGAGGAACGAGGCAGACACTCAGAATTATATAACACAAAGCAAAAGAAGGGCAGTCATACAGGCAAGGTTTTACATGAGAATCACTGAGCATATGTCACACTGATCACCATACGTGTTAATTTCCGCCATTTAATTTTGTCCAAATTCAAATAACACTTATCAGCGTCAATGCCTTGGGTTGATCTGATCAAATTTGCTCTGAAAATGACTCCAAACCACTTTAATAGGGTCATGAATATGAAGTGCTGAAGGCGCACGTGTCGTATTTGTCCAATCTCTCCCCACCTCATTTGGACATAATGAAGACATGGCCCTACTTCTGATTATTCCCTCCATTTCCCAGGGCTCTTGACCTCTCTGTGAAAAGATAAATAGAGGCTCCTTAACCAATCAGGATAACAGATGAGAGTCGGTGTGTATCTAAGCTGAGTTATGCCAATTTATTCTCCGCAAGGAAATCCAAAAGTGTTTTTTTTTTTTTATAATGATTACTACATTAAGTGTAGGTGGGGTCAGAAGCCTCTTTTTCAGATCTTAGCTCACTTTAAAACTCCTGTCGTCTTTATGAAAAAGCACACCCAAAGGAGGAAAAGTTGTCATGGGTCAGAAAGATGAAAACAAGGCGACAAAACCAGAGTAAAAGAAAGAAAAGTGCGAACATCCATGTGCGGTGCTGCAGCCACAAGCGCATCTGTACTGTATTGCATGTTTATATGTGTGTGTATGAGAAGAGGGGGGGCGAGGGGGGGTTGCATGCTGTCTGGTTATGTAGAGGTGTCTAGTGAGTGTGTGTGTGTCTGTGTGTGTTTGCTCTCACAGCATCTCAATGACATCAAAGCACTGTGCAAACTGAGCCCCTGGCAGCTCTTTAGAATCCCATCTCCCCTCTCTGTTTAAAGCGGGCAAGAGAGAAAAGACCCGAACTAATAAAAGAGGTGTTATTCAAAAGAGGAATAGACTGCTCAAATGTGTGTCATGTTTGTGTGTGTGTGTGTGTGAGCCTCAGAGAAAGAGAGAGGAGGAAGGAATATGAGGAAGAAAGAGAGGAAAACAGGTGAAAGATGACAGGGAGATAATAAAGAAAGATGGTAAGAGTGAGGGTGATAGAGAGGAAGAAAGAGGGCAAAGGGAGCAAATACGGGACGGCAGCGAAAAAAAAAAAAAAAAAAAAAGGAAGGAAGTCAACGTTTCCCCAAAGCCTAGTTCTTTTCACACGGCTCTTCATCGCTCGTTCCTCCTTGTGATGCTGACACAAAAGGTGAAACGACTGTTTGTGTAATCAAACAAAGCACAGGCCAAAAATCTCACATTTTATCGGCTTTGTTCTGTGCTAAAGGTTGTGCCGTGTGCTGTCAGTGATGGTTTTTTATGCTTAAACAGAGCAGGAACCAAGAGAAGAAACAAAAGAAAAATTGTTTGTCATTGTGAATAATTTGGGTTTGGGCTGATCCGATGCTAACCTGCATGAAAAATAATCGCTTGCGGCGGGGGTTGGGGGTGTATCAGGTGCATTTCTCCTCTGAGTGCAGTAGCCATTATGGCCAGTTATAATTTATTGTTTGTGTCTTCATCATGTGATAATCTTTTTATTTTCCTTTTAATGGCTGCCAATCATTTGCAAGAGTTTCCTGAGAAATGAGCTGAGCATGTTTAATATGTTTTTTTTTGTTTTGTTTGTTTTTTCTCTCTGACTTGAGAGGCGATGAACAAGAAATCGAAAGCATGTGACAGAGGAAGAAGCACATAGGGAGAAAAGCCCAGTTCAATTGACATTGTAAAATGAAATACTTTGTAAAAGGGAAATAAATGCTGCAGTGAGTGGAAGATTCATGCGCTCAAATAAACTGGGGCTTTTGAATTTTTAATTGGAGCGGCCCTAATTATGGCCATCAGACAGTACTTCTAAACACACTCACTGCACTTTCTCCCCATTGCTCTTTCCCCCAGCCTCTCCAGTTTGGCTGTGGACGAGGCCTCAGTCCGGGTGTATTTTTCCATGCCATTAATATTTGATGAAAATGGGCCAGGCTGCATCAGCTGCTCATCGCCACTAAGAACATGGCCTCCATTATGAGCCCTGCGCTTCCTCTCAGCCGTGTACATTAGCAAGATGACAGAGCGCACGGATGGATGGGAGGTGCGAATGCATGTGCGCACACGGGTTAAAGTATTGGTTGTGCATGTCGGCGCGTGTGTGCGCGCGCGCGGGTGCAAGTGTCAGGTCGTCAACTATCCCTGTCGATTGATGCTATTAGATGTTGAGAAACAGTTGGGTGTGAGCTATAATTGAGCTGACACTAATAATGAAAGCAGATACTGTCTGGAAGCCCTTGGCAATATGCTAAAGATATTGATGCCCCTAATAATTCAGGGGCTCGACAGAGTGGAGGAGAAATCTTTTTTTTCTCTTTCAGATCTTGCCCAGGAAGCAGGGAAATAAGATTTAAAATGGTTCTAAAATGCGGTGAAGCTCCATCTTTTAAAGCTTTTTCTGGTCTAGTATTCAGTCATCATGAATCACTGACAAACGCACGAGGAAGTTCAGACAGTATAGATTACAGCATGATGGAGTTTGTAGGAAATTGCCTCTCGTTTTATTGAAGTTATATTGTACTGTAGTTAGCTATAAGAACAACATGCTGGTCATATTTGATTTAACAGAGCAGGTAGTTGGCCTTCTCTCTTTCTTTCTCTCTCTTTGTCTCTCACTCTCTCTCACACACACACACACACACACACACACACACACACACACACACACACACACACACAAACACAAACACATACACGTTTTGTTTCCATGTATCACTCACTGGGGAATGTAGGAGGCCAATGTTAGGGATCATAAGTTTGTGTTGAGCTTTAGTCAAGGACCTCCATAATGACCAACTCAACCTTGTGACTCCTGTCTGAGAGCCAGGTCCCTGGGGGTGGCATGAGTGTGTGTGTGTGTGTGTGTGTGAGTGTGTGTGTGTGTGTGTGTGTTGACAAGAGGGGGTTAACCCCATAATCTGAAGATAAGGTCCAAGGTCCAAAGGTTTTACACATCCATACGGCTACATTAATATATATATTAAAAAATTAACAGGAAACATGCGGCCATTTGGTGTCCACACACGGCTCAAATTATCTACACACTCTGTACACCCAACTGAAACAAATTTTACATCTTCTATGTCAGTAGCTCACAAAATCCATAGCTTGCATTTTCCTCTTACAGCTTCTCTCATTAATCAGTTAAATTATTCACGGGGGCCAGAATCAGTCACAGTCATGCACTTTGGTCAAAACTATAAATGCTGCTAAAACATGGAATGACTGATTGGCAAGTTCCATTTGACGGGGCTAAAAAGGGCAACTTTGAGCTGAAGCTCAGCCGTGATGGCAAATGGAAAGAGACTGGGGTAAGTAGAGTAGAAAGCACCTGTCATCTCCAGCTCTCAGCCTGCTTGATTAACATCAAATTTTAATTTTTCTCTCAGACTTGCGCACTGAAAGGTTGTTATGCTCCTGCTGCACAAGCTCTCGTCTGTGTGTGTGTGTGTGTGTGTGTGTGTCTATAAATGAGTGTGTTTGCCTGTGTAAAACAGAGAATGCAAGAATATTTCTACATTCAAACTTCACACTTACATATTCTTGATGACTACAAATGCTGTTTAAATGAATTGTAGATTAGTGAATACAATATCCATCTGGTACGTACTAATAGACCCAACTCGATTAAAATAAATTCCCACCCTCCCCTTGAATTATAGTCTATTGAGTTAAACTGTATCTCACCATGTAAAAATAAAAACCCTATCAGGGGAAATATAGAACACAATTACTTCAAAGGCTTTTCCCCAAAACCGCAACACAAAGCTACATGAACGCAGGACCCAGAAACAACTCTAAACGGTTGCAGTCCCAACATGGAGGCTGCAATATTTCTTAATTGGATGATGGAAATCACACGGGCCTTTTGTTTAGCTCCGTGCACCGGGAACGTGCCACGCTCCTTCCTCTCCGACTCTCACTCGCTCTCCCTTTCTCATTTGAATATTCATTGAGATATCAATTATTTATCCCTCACCACAATGACTTGCTGTATTACTATGTGCCTCCATACAGTATAACATAGTAGCATATGCATTTTACTGAATAATACATGGAATAAGTGGAATAAATCAATATGTAATAATACCAAGTAACAACATTAGAATAATGTAAAATTACAGAGATATATAGAAATATTAAAAAAATATATAGGACAGAAGAAAGTTAGAAAAAAGCATTGATTTGCATTTATTAATTAGGTTTTGTTTTGTATATATATATATATATATATTGTATAATATCTATGTTGAAAAAACTACTATTTTCAGTCATTTCATTCTATAAATGTATTGTTTTCTTTTTCCCACGACCGTGATTAAACCAAAAATATATTCCCTTTAATTGTTCATTAAAATTTAATACCTGCCAACATTAAAGACATTTGTTTAGAATAAGTTTAACAGAGGAGAATGGTGGAAAATATAAGGATTTACATTAAACTTCACTGTTACCTTTCACGAAATTGTAAATTTAATGTATATTTGCTCATCTGTGCGCACACGCACACACCCACACCCACACACATAAAGGGTGCACACACAATACACATCTTTATAACTGAAGTGCTCTCCCCTCGCATGTAATATATGTAGGTTTATATTAGGAGGCATTAGAGCGCATGCAAAGGTAGGAATAGGACAAAATATCTGAAAAGCTCTTGTACAATAACCCTATTACCCCCCGAGACACATTCCCATTTACACGCCGTTGCCCCTGTGAGCTGTTTTCTCTTCGTATTATTATTATTGTAGGAAAACAATGAGATGACTAATCAAAATATAATTTCAGCAGTGCGGAGCAACTCTCACTATTACAGCTGCACCTCAACCAACTATGACCTGAGGAGGAAAAAAAAAAAAAAAATCATGGCCTCACCAGCCAATACTCTTTCTCCTTCAAGCCAGCTTCAACACAGACACACACACTCACACATAACCACACAACACACACACACACTCACACACATTTAGACACACACTCTCACGAACACAGACACAGCAACACACCATCGCCCGTTGCTGTAGCACAGAATAGATGACCGCACTTACTTTAAATGTCCCATGAAGGAAAGTTTTCAGATTTTTTTCTTCTCTCCTCCGCCTCCCTCAGACCAACTCCGCTCTTAGTGCCTCGGCAAAGAGAGGAGAGGAGCTCAGAGAAAGTGTACCCGCCATAGGCACCCAGCTGTTAGCCTCTCTTATCAGATATCTATAGCTAAGAAAGCAGGTGGCTCCCTATCATTTTATACATTTTCCCCTGTATGGTCTTCTACCTTGCACGGATACAGACTGTGCTCTCTGCATCTGGTTGCACAAGCACAATCAATATGGAAGGGGAGAGCTATTTTATGATTGGAGAAGTTGTTGTGTTTTTGGTGGTGAAATTCATTATTTAGTATCTGAACCTTCAGCAATTCAGTATCATTTATTCATAAAGTCCCTTTTTGCCAGGAGGAAATGGATACAGCTGCAGCAACCGAGAGAGAGAGAGAGAGAGAGAGAGAGAGAGGGAGGGAGAGAGAAGAAGGGAGGGGATAGAGAGAGAGAGAGCAAGAGAAGTAAAGAAAGAGAACGAGGGGGAGAGATGAAGAGAAAGAACATGTGGGGGGTGCAAGCAGGGGAGGCGGATGGATTGATGATATTGATCAGGCACCTCTTGAAATAAAGGCATTGGGGCTTTATTTTTTCAAGCTCTCATGATTGACAGATAAAGAGAGGAGATGGCTGGGAGGAGGAGCGGGCCTTGAACATCACATGCCAGCGCTGAGCGATTAAAGCAGCTCTTCTGACAAGCACAGCGAGGCAGGCTCAAGCACACTACAGAGGCAGAGGGATGGATTGTGAGGAATCACTCGAAATGATGTTTGTTTACTTTGCAAAAACACAGGAGAAAGAGAGCAGAGAGGGGGAGAGTTGTTAAGTGGAGGAGTCGTGCGTGTGTGTGTGTGTGTGTGTGTGTGTGTGTGTGTGAAACAGCTTGCTTTGTAAATTTGTTCCTCAGAAGCTGCAGCTATGGACCGTACAAATGCTGACTAATGTCGAAGCTGCTGCACCGTTCTTTGAGAAGTGAAAAAAATAAAAATAAAAAATACAACAGCTGCAAAGGAACAGTTTTTTAAAAAATGGCACCGCATTCTGTGAAAGTCTGAATCTACAGTCTGTAGTATATTACAGAAATGAGAAGAGATGTATGAAATCATTTACTACGCAATGTTTTTCCATATTTTTCTCTGACAAGGAAATCTTTCTGCGCTCACAGAAAAGGGAAAAAGGGTTTTTTTTCATTGTCTATTTTGTATTCTGTTCAAAATAAAAGCAATTTGAAAATCGTTCCAGGTCTTGAATTATTTAGATTCAACTTAGTGCAACGCTAGCACCAGAAATTGCTGAGATCCATCTCAGTCAGGCAGTAAAGAATGAGGTGCACCTGTAGCTGCCATGGCCTTTGGCTTCTGAGCCGCCATTGGCTGCCCTTACTTCCTGTTTTGGGTGTAGTACTGTATGTTCTTGTACTTGTGTATCTGTGTTAATTGTATTGTAATTTGTATTGGGAGTTAATAATAATAAAACAAATACATTAGTTGCTTATACTTAACAAAACTGAATAGTCCTTTTTAAAGGTGTCTGGATTGTCATTCATGGTGAATGATAACAAATAAATCTCTTTTACTTGTATAGGTGAGACAAAAGAAGGTGAATTAATGGTTTTTATTTATGAAAATATTAATGACATTAAATACACTGTAATATTTATTGCTTACATATGGCTATGAGTTCATGCCTTTATTACTACAGTAGACAGTGTCATTTGCTTTCATTCTTGTTTTAATATGGGTCTTTGTTCCAATGAGCTGAGATGTTAATGCTGCAGTGGGCTGCAATCTGCTGGGGCAGGCCATAAATGTGTATCAGTCCCTTTATACAATTTGAAACTTTTTAAAAAACCTGAATTTATTTATTCATTCCTTCCTCCGCCATAAATCCTTTTTTAGCCCAGGTGCCTGCCTATGTTCTGCTCTCCATTGTGAAGCCGCTGTGAGTTATAAAGCACAGAGTGGTTAGACGAAGGTTGCAGGCGACAAGAAATGTTATAAACCTTTAGCAGAATAACATTATGTTCACATTAGAATGTGTTTGAACTTGCTGATAGAATCACCATCAAGGAAAGTAAATGAATGTTCAGTTTTGTTTAGTTCAGTTTTTGTACAAGCTGTAAAGGTGAAGAAATTAGTATCACTTCACAATGCTCTACCATCACCCTGCCTGTACCACCATGACTGAAAAACACAAGTGAATCATCAGAGAACTGCATACACTGTAGCTTTATAACTATTGCCTGCTATTTCCAACAACATTTCTAATAGAGTCTGCAAATGTGTGAAATGCTGCCACATTTATGAGAAAAGGACTTGGTGTGTATACCTACAGGGTGCTGTAAAACCCTGAAAAAAGTTTATTGAATTTATATACTGTAAGCCATGGTCTAAATGCTAGGAGGTTTGTTAGATTCTGAGATTTACTGTATAGCTGTTACTTTCCTTATGAAATGACAACTTAGGGCTCAGTGAATTACCCAAGCTCTTGGTACTGGAAATACTTCAAGACAAAGATGGACAAGATGTCTGAGTGAGACAGAGCCACATCCACATTTTCAGCCATGAGAAAAGAGTTATAAACAATGTAGTGCATAACAGGTGAATAAAAAAGAATCTAGTGTATAATGATAGAAAGAGGGGAAGCTATACACAAAGCACACACAGGCACAATCTGTGAACAAAATGTAACAACAGCCTTTCTATCTTTCTGCACAAGGACTCACACTAACTAAATCTAAAATTTAAGAAGACTAAAGTAACGTTTGAAAATGACTGACCAGTCCTTTTGATATCGCAAACAGGACTAAAGCAGAAAATGTCAAAAAACAGGGTTACCTTTTCACTCTCAATAGACAAGCCTCAGGGTTTGTCTTTGTCCTTGTCTAATGGCACTGCAATTTGTACCTGACAGGGAAACACATTTCTCAGTTAATGGATACAACATGAATTTAAACAGACAACAGACCCAAGAATGGGTCTGGGCAGGTGTAAACTCCTGACTTGTTTGTAACAAAATAACTACTTTTGGGATCAATTTTTTCTCTATTTTTGTGTGAAAATTTAGTCAGAAGTGAAAATGTGATGTTAGTGGAAGGGTCAACAAAAATATTCATTTTCAGCCTTATAACAAGAACAGAATGTGCGACGAACGCATGCAAATTCCATTACATCCAACTCGTCCAACACTTAACACGGAGAACTATCATTCAGAATTACTGTATTGGTAATGAGTTTACGTGTAGTATATTTTACTGATATATATATATAAATGTTTTAAAGGTGCATATTAAACAGAATTCCCTTTTTCCTCTTGACATCTTAAAAGGTTATCCTTCGCAGAATGAGGTTGACTTGATAAATGGTTATTGTTGAACAAGACCAAAATATATATTGATCAAGGGCCATAATAGAGTAGATTAATAGAGCAGTCGTGATTATTTTTTCAGTCTGTCTGCATTTTGAGGCTCAAGGGAGTCTGCTGCCTACTCTCTGATGTCACAGATGTAATACAGGAGCAAGTTTAGACAATGCAAAGTTAAGAGGCCATATTATACCATCTGCTACCTCATAAGGCTGAGATGATTTATCGTGTCTCACCCTATGTAAGAGCACTCTTGAGTGTCACATAATTAAATTAACAATTTAAGATGCCCGGTAACCTAACAGCACCGTAGCGACGTGGAAGCCTCAACAACATTTTTCTTCCAGTAAACTTTGCAAAGAATAGTTCCACATAGCAAACTTCCAGTGTCCAGAGGATACTGTTGCAACATGGAGCTGATCACTCTGAGATAGACAACAATACTACAGTATATGGGCAGAAAAAAAAATCCTTTGAAGTTTTTCTTTATCGGAAGACGCTTGCATTGGGGCTACTTTCAGTTATGGATTGACTGGCAACTCCAGAGCCAGTCATGTCAGCTGTCGATCAAACTGTCAAAGCACAAAAGTCTGGTTCCCAAGCCTCCATGACTGTGCGCGGTAGCTCAGGACTACCAGGGGCCAACTACATTAAAGCACTCGCTTCTCCTTCATTACCAGAGGGACACGATAGCTTTGCCCACCAAAACCCCTGTGAATTCACACTCTATTGTAAATTACATGTACCTGGAGCCCAATGTGATACAATTAGGAGCTGATTATGTGTAAATCAAATGATGACAGCCTGACCGTGTGCCTGTCTGGCATGTTGTCATTCCTTGGTAGCCAATCCACTGCCTCGGGAGAGTGGTAATTGATTCCCAGGCCCCCCTGTGGGAATGCTGCTCCCCTCATCTTGCATGGCACAGTCGTACAAGTGCATGCGAAACCAGAAATTTCAACCAGTGTATGCATCCATGTCGTTATTTTTCCACAAACTTTGACCCACAACTCTTTGGTGCAAGAAATGGAAGAATTTCATCTCCTGTTGCACAGTGAGAGTGGACTATAGGAGAACCATGGAATATACATATAAATTTATGCATGCATACTTTTTGGCACATTAATTGATACTGAAACATGTTATTTTTGTGTGTATGTGTGTGTTTTCTGCCTCTGTGTGTGTGTGTGTGTGTGTGTGTGTGTGTGTGTGTGTGTGTGTACTTGTGGCATGAGATAAATCACTGACTTCTTTCTGAAGCCTCTTTGAAAAATTCATGAGATGTTGAACCATTGTGTTTGTGTGTGCACATAATACTGTATCTGTGTGTGTGTGTTTGCGTACTTCAAAGCCTAAGTGTGCATGTTAACCTTTACTTTTTTGCTTTCTATCTGAAGCGCCAACACTCACTGTAATGTGACATGTAGCTTATTATTTGTCTCATCATATATTCTATCAAACAACCTTTTTGTAGACGTAGAATATCAAATATTTTCTATTGACTCTTGAAACAGCACCAAAAAACAAAACAGATTATGTTATGTTACTATGACATGAAATGTCATGAGCAATGATTTGAGATCACCCGAAACAAGTTCTAAACAGCAAAATCAATTAACTCTTTTCTCCAAAGGTCTGAAAGCTAATTGGCTCGGACGACAGCAAGTTGGGGCTTTCTCATACACATCTGCACACCACAGCTGGAAAGGGAAGTTAGTGGGAAAGTTGTATATACAGAAATTTTGATTGATTATTGGTTATGCCTTCAATTAAAATTAACATGACAGGCAAATTAAATCAATTAGCATTTTTAATTTTAGGGTAATTCTGATACTAAAAATGAGAAACGTAGGAAAACTTTACCCTGTTGCTCATATCCTGTGTAACCTCTAACCTCTGCTAAAGAAAATCAAAAATACAATCTATTCAAACAACGTCTGCTACACAGTAAGAAGAGAAATACAATATATAAAGAGACGGAACAAGAATAATAGAGGGATTTCACACACCATGACCTGTGAGTGTGTCAAAAAAAAAGCATCATGTGAGAGCACTCCAGTTACCAGTGTGAGAGCTATGAGTGTGCTTCATTGAGGATTAGGTCTTTCAGAATCACTCGTCCACAGATCTCTGCCAGTATTCCCAGTGAGACTGATTATCCAGGCCTGTCACAGACACAGAGGATAATTACAGGGTCTCCCTTAGGTCACTGCTCTCTCCCCATGCCCCATGAATGGAAATGCACTGCTGAGCGAGATGCCACAGATGACTGGAAGGGAACACAGGTTACTCTCTCAAACCCACATATACAAAAAAAATTAAATAAAATACAGACAATTTTTTCTTACTCTGTCTCTTGTTGCTACAATTTTTTTTGTCTCTCTACGTTTTTCCACTACAATTCTCACGTTTCTCTTCTTCACTCCTTATCTTGTTGTATCAAGTCTTCTTCTCCGTTTCCTTCTCAGACATATTCTGAGTCTCAGTTAAATTGTCTACCCCTTTCTCTCTTTCAGGTGCACCCACTTCCCTTTTTCAACCTCCACTTTGCTCCATGTCTCCCGTCTCAGCTCTGTCTCTCCCCCTAGTGGCCTATTCATAAATTACACAGTGGAAACTCAGGACACACACCACAACACAAACTCATCTTCCATGCAGTTCACAGAAGTGACTGCCATTGCTGTTGGTGGGAGACTGAGATGCACAAAAGATAGGGTAGAAAAAAAAAAATAAGCAAGGGATAAAAACTCCACAAGGACAAAGTGACACTGGAAGAAATCCTAGACCTCCATTCCTCCCACAGCCCCTACAGGAACATGACACCAAAGCCCCTTTTCCTTCCAAAATAAAACTGCCTGCAGACTGAGTCCTCTTAGAGGACTCACCACAATAACACCACATGTGTGTGTGTTGAAAAGAGGGACTAAACAAATAAACTTTTCAACCTTTCCCAGCTAGACTCTGCTGATTGTGTAGAGCCACAAAGCACAGCTCTATTTTTTTTACACTGTGTTATTGAGACAGGTTTTAAAAGGTTTCAGGGTTAAATTATTTAATTTTCTAGGTTTGATTATTATTTCACTTTCAGCTCTCCAAGATACTGTTGCTGGCGGCCAAAGGGATTGTTTCATTCAGTCAACACACTGAAAGAAATGAAAGCAATGACATCACTGTTGTTTTGTTCAGCACTGCACTGATAGTGGCTCACATAAATAAATGATAAGGCGCAGGCTGAGCCAGGTTGGGTCATAGGGTGTAGTTGTTCATAGGATAGGTTTGACCCAATACGTCTAGTCGTCTGAGAGAAATCTATGAAGACTAGCAGCAAAGGGAAACAAGAGAAACAGACACAAGTGAGAGAAAGAGAGTGGCTGGGGGAGAAAGAAAATAAAACTAAAACAAAGGAACAGATACTACAGTGCACTACAGCTGTGCCATTTAGATAAAAGAAAAAAGCATGCTGCTTAATTTTGCCCTGTGTGAAAAGCTTCAGAGACATTAGCAGCATTTAGGATCACTTCAGAGCCAACCTTGTGCACTGTCCAGGACCCCACCCTCCCTTCACCCCTCACACTGTGTGTGGCTGCTTAATTATTGATGCTTATGTATTGCTGATTTTGGTCTTTGTGCCGTCCCTGGTGAACGCTCTAGTAAGGCGGATGGAGGTATTTATCTAACTCAGAGAGTACGGCTCTATTCCTCATCCTGTCCACACACCACCGGGCCATCCCAATGGATATGACCTCAGCACTGCTGCACCGAGAGGACGTTCTCACACACGCAGGAGTATATGTTTTCATTTACCACTGAAATTATATACACATGAGCAACTGAGGGCTATGATTCAGTCTACGGTTATTCATGCTTAAGTACAGTCAGAAAAAGGCCATAAACTAGGCCATTATTTTGAAAATACATGACAAAAACATCAACTGCTGACCTTAACTCTGAATTTACACTATTAATCAAGAGTAAATCTCCAATCAAAGGCCATTTTTAAAATGTTTGAAATGTTTCCTACTTAACCAGTGATTTCAAATTCATTCATTCATTATTTAACACATTCATCTACAGTATTTTCAGTTAAATCCATTTTAGGTAATGTCATGTTTATTGTATCACAGGTTGTGTGATATCCTAACTTCCACTAGCACAAGTACAATGTAGGTGTGTAACTGCTGGATTATGCTCTTGTGCTCTGAGGAAGAGCAATTGTGCTCTCTTGTGGTGAAAAGGGATCATTGCTGTTTTTTGGGTAATTGCTGTGACAGTGTGTCCCAGTTGCACACATAGTAACTGTATATATGCAGTTTTTCCTTGTATATTGTGTTTGCACTTATTATAAAAAAAATATATATATATATCACCATGCTTAACTGTTATACCAACAGGTACATTTGATGTGCACAGATTCATGTCAACCAAACTGCTGCTTTGAAACGTCACTGCCAATTAGACTTCACAAATAGACAGCAAAACTTTTTTCCAATAATGCAACTTATTTATTGATTTATTTTTGTTTGTTTTCTGCAGTGTTTTTGAGTATTCTCCAGTGTTTCCAGTGATTTGGGACAATGTGAAATCGTAAAAATTGATAACATAATGAACTATTTTACAGAAATAATCCAATTGTGTCACATCTGTCATTGTAGGGCATATTATTTGAATTATTTTCAGTCTGTATTTTTGAATTGAATCAGATATGGGCATGCTTTATGTATCAAGATTCTGCATTCTCCAGTGGTCTGAGTAGAGCTACTTTGATGAAAAATACTCTTTTATCCCACACTCTTACATTCTCAAATAGACAATCAGACCTATAGGTCTCCTACTGCCAGTCTCAGGGCTGTTCAATAGATCCTATCAAACAGATCTGGTTACACAAGCTGTAGCTCTAAGAAGGTGGAGGACCTCCAAAAACAATATTAGCAGTATTGACATCTCTAATGTGTGGCAAAGGTCTAATCCCAGAGGCCACCGCACTAATGGGGAAATATTGAGTGTTGCCAGAACAGAGGTTTTCTTCTAATCTGTCCATTATGTGCTTTGGACAACCACTTTCACCAGAGATGAATGTACAGAGATGGATGGAGATAATGTGATCAATTTTGATACAATAAAAGGGGTGATAACTCAAAGTCAGTCACACTCTCTGATGATTAGCTCATGCCTGTCTTAAAGAATACTATTAAACTAAGATCTCTGAGCCATTTCCTCTCTTAGTCTCTCTTTCTATGGTTTGCTGAGTGATCCAATCAATGCAACCCTCTTCATCTTTCCCCATTTCATCCCTGACTTATTGCGACCCTTAAAAATCTTTTCTGTGTCACTCACTTTCAGACTTTTTTTCTCATGAATCTTACCGGCAATCAACCATTTCCCACATTGGCCACCAGTCCATTAAGTCCACCTTTTCAAATCAAGGACACCTGAAAGAAAGCAGGACCGTCACTAAGATGTAGGGCAGCAACCACCAGTCTCCAGGACTTAAGCCTGTATGCATAGCTTTCCACGTTTGACTAAATAAGGGAACTGGCAGGATGTGAGAGACAGTGAGGGAATTGGGGGAGCTGAAATTGGGTGATTTAAGAAGACGCATCCAGTTCTCTGATGCATAACTAAGACAACACTGTGGGTCTGTGGTTTAGCAACACACAATGCTCTTCTTTAGCCCTGGGCTCTATCAGAGCGCCCTATCTCGCCTCCACATCCAGCCACTCTGGGTCCACACATCAGCCCAGCCAGCCAGCGGATGGCACTGTAGCTGGTGATAACACATTGCATTGTCTCTTAGTTTGGAACATGTTTGGCGGCAGTCTGGTGCTGCAACTCCAACTGAAAACTAGTGTTGGGCGGGATGAGGTATGTGGCGAGTATGTGGTGGCAAAGACACAACCACGGAGCTAAAAATTACATTTCTCCTTTAGATGTTTATATGACAATAAACTATTTTATGAAATAAAAAGCTGCAACTGGTGATTTTTTTTTTTTTCATTTCACACAGATGCAAAAGTGAATGTTTGTCATTATTTGCCTGATAAATTACTTAAAGGTTTAAAATCTAAAATTGTTGCATCATACAGTTTATTGAACTGATTTTTTTGTCCTTTATTGAACATTGATCTGCTATTTTATATAAATTGCAAATGGCCTCACCGGTGCAGCGAGAAACCTTTATGATTAGTGTTCAGAAATACCAATGTCATTACACTCTCTGAAATCTAATGCTTTGCTGCATTTTAAATGAACATGATGAGATGATCCAATGTTTTGTGCTCCCAGGAGGAAGTTCAGTCAAAAGAGACACCTGCTTCCGAGCTCCAGGAGCAAACTATAGTGACATGGGGGGGCAAAAACGCTGAGTTCTGTAATTAGATTGAATTCAGTGTTATAGACTTGTTCATGTTAAATCATGTTCATTTTTCAACTGATGACCTGCAGTAGGAAGGTATAAATGGCAGCTACTTCCCGTCTGAACATGTTCGCCTGCTGTGTCGCCAGGTGTCATGTATGCCACAGCTGGTGGACTACATTCTAACTTAGTCTTATGCCTCTTAGTTGTAAGTTTGTGGTTGCTGCCACTCAAACTCACACCCATGAAAATTGTCTCAGACCACTTGTGCAACATTAACTACTTTTCTGTCATCCATCTACAGTATATACTCATAGCCTCACCAAAGTAGGGTTATCATGTGAACATGAGAAATAAAACGGCAGGAATAAAGTTCAGATACTACACACGCTACACAACCAATACAGACATCTACCTTCAGGCTGCAGATACGCTCATATTCAGGAGCAAGCGGGGCATGTCAAACTTTGCGCCCACATCCATCAGACTCATGCCCGAGTTAGCCTGAGGTTTGACCTTACTGACCCCATTCACCTACTACTATTATCTATGGGCAATTTTAAGCACACTTACTTTTTTATACTGTTTTACACTGGCTGAGCTGTATTCCTTTGTTGTCTACTGTGTGTTTTTCGTTTCCGGCTATGTGTTGTGTATGCACTGACGCTCTGAAGTTCTGATAAATAAAGTAATTTTGAGTTTGAGTGGAAAGTTAATAAAATGCTCAACTTATTTCAGCTAAAGGCAGACTTTCATCCCTGAATCAGCTCTTAAGGGAAGGAAAAGAATTCAAAATGAATGCAACATTTACACTGACTGTGTTCTTGTCCTTCATTCTTGCCCACTTTCAAATCACTCTGCCTTTTTTTCCTACTGAGCTGCACGCTGAGACCTTTGCTGCCCTTTGCGCTGCTTTGTGTAATCCGACCTTACCGAACTTTATTTTATACCATGTGGTCACAAGTAAGAGTCAAGTCCTTATCAGAACACCATTCCAGTGTCGTTCTTCAAATGGAAACAAGCACAGGCATGGGAGACACTTATTAAAGTAAAATTCAAGTCTAATTAAAGTATAAACACAGAGTGAAACACAATACAAAGAGAAAAAGGAAGAGAGAGACACAGAGAGAAGGTGAGAGAGAGGGAGACAGAGAACAATGGAGCAAATGAGAGACGTGGGCTTTTGATAAAAAGCCTGATGTGCGGATGCACGGTGTCATCTTCTTCTTTTTCATGCATAACTCTGTCTGACTCTGTCTCTCAGTTTCTCTTTCTAGTGCTTTCTCTTCCATTTTCCACAAATCATAAAAACACAGACATTGAAGTATGTAATTAGGAGCGTGTGGAGGGCCAAGTGAATAGTTATCATGGGGAAATGTATGCACATGCTTTCTTTTTTTTTTTAGCCTTGGTAACAGCTCGGCTTCATCAGTCCCTCAGTTCGTCAATCACCTTGGCCCAGACTGAAATGTCTTGGGAACTGTTGGATAGATTACCATTACAGTGTACAGACATCAAGGTCTCCAGAGGCTGAATCCCAGTGACTTTTGTGACCCCTTGACTTTTCCCGTAATGGCACCATGAGGTTGACATTTTGGGTTCAGAATGAAATGTATTGACAACTATTGGATGAGTTACAATAAAAATTGGTCATGTCCACACCCATGTATCCTTTACTAAGAAATAATCCCTGTCCCTAACCCACCTGAAAAGGGAGTAGATTGTTTATACTGAAATTGGTTGGTTAGTTGCTGAAAATCTATGAACGAGGAACAGCAATGGCAACAAGTAAACAAGATAGTTCACTCACTGAAAGTTACATATGATTATAAGGCGGCCATAGCGGCAGAAAGCACAGACTGGGAGTCGTCACAAAGCCAATACAGTTACATATCATCGTGGTAGCGGGAGTCTATCCTTCGAATCCACGAGGCAGGGAAGGACACGTTGTAACTTATAAGACTGAATGTGGGTGTCTATGTTATTGTTTCCAAAATTCTCAGTTTGTGTCTGCCCAGACTAAAACATCACCCTGGAGTATAGGCGACCAGGCCAGTACCAACGGGGCTGGCATTGTATGATATGATAACATTTGTACAATGGGACGATGAATTTATCAAAAGAAAAAATAATTAAAAAAATATTTTGCCAAAATTCATATTGTTGTAACTATCCTGTTTTATGTGTGTTTTACCGTTATGCACAAATGAACCAGCAGCAAGTTGGATTTCTGTCAGGTATGATTCGCTGGATTAACCAAAAACAAACAATACTGTCTGTTGATTTTATCAAGTCTACCGTAATATACCATAAAACTTGTCATATGGCAATATATAGCCTATACATATAATTATATTGTGCATATATTATAATAAAGGATTTCATCTATGTTGCCAAATTCTTTCTGCAGTGGACGATAACCTTCCCACTCTACAAAATATCATCCAAGTCACCACGGACAAACACTCAAAAGCACATAAAAGTAGAGGTTCAGGCTTTGAAAATAATGACAGGATGATATTCACACATGTTCATCTGTACGTTTTTTTCCTAAAGGTCTCACTGAAAAAGATATATTTAAGCTTCACATTAAAGGAACCATTAGACGTCCCTCTTCCTCTTTACACAGGCTAAAATCCCCAGAGTTCTTTCAAGAAGGATCAAGGCAGAATTAACCAACTTCCTTCCTCATTACTTGAAGTAAAAATAGATCTGCCAGCGCTGGATTGGTAATGACAACAGGGTGGGTAACATTTTTTCCCCTTTTATCCAATCATGGTCCTGATGTCCTAGAGGATGGCTGACAGAAAGATGGATGAATCTTCTGAGGGTTTGATGGCTAATCCTATCAAGGATGTAGTCACCGTCTTCAAAATGCAATTAAAAATTCCTGCTAAAATTACTTACTGTGTCTTTAAAAATGTTCCGGCCCCTTAGTGATCTCATACCAACCTGCAACAAAGTTTCAGTAATTTCTGACTAATCATTTAGACCCCAATTCTTACTGTGGAAATACATTTATTCAAAAGGATATTTGCAATTTACTCCAGTTTTAGGTCCTTTGTAGGACCATTATTAAATTATCTGTTGTGACTGAGCCATGAAAATGTTTGTGCCATTAAATACTAACATTTCAATACAAAGATTACTACAATTACTGCACTTATTAGTTTCTAAAAAGTATGTAGGGAATCATTTTATATGACCATTTGTGTCAAATTCCCACATTTAAATTCAAAGAAACATATCAAATCAAAAATCAAATCAGTTTATTTATATCATAGAGTTTAAAAACAATCTGCAGCTGTATACAAGATGTATACATTTGTTCCTCACCTAGAAAGCCAAAGAGGGGTTTTAGCCTTGATTTAAAACAGGGGCTGACTGGGGATGGAGGTTATTCCACAACTTGGGCCTAAGTCGACTGTTTGGGATATGGAGCAGCTTATCGGATGACTACAGTGCTCTGGAAGAACAATGGACGTATCAGATCAATGATATATGTTAGAGCTATACTCAGTTACGGCCTTCAAAAGTAACAATAACCTTTTTTAATCAATTTAAATTTCACAGGTAACCAGTGCAGTGACATTAAAGTGAATTGCAGTTTGACTCTCCCACAAAATGAATTGATTTTCCATGTACTTCAGTTCATGGTGAGTTGTGTCCCCATTAGGCCATGTGGGACTCAGACTGGGAGTATCAGATGAGATGGCAAGACTTTGGTGTCTAGATCCCATCTTTGGGTTTGGTAACATGTATGTAACAAATATATTCAACAGGACCTGAGGTTCCTTACAGGAGCAGTCAAGTTTTGATCATTCTCAAATAAATGTACAGTATTCAAAGACAACTTTCACCTGCCATTTAGTTTGTTTCCCAATCTGCAATTCCAAGACACAAAGATATGACCTTGCAAACAATGTGAAATTCTCCACAGGGGTGTGTCAAAATTATTATTGTCCCAAAACTAATATGGTAATATTTAATTGGTGTTGAAAGACTTGATATATCACCTTTCAGGCATGCACTGCTGATTAGAATAGTTTTAATTGAGACAGACAAATGTAAATTTTGCCTAAATCTTCTTAAATCCCTGATCCTTCAGGAATAAAAGAAAATAAGATTTAAAAGTCTTAGTTAGATGACATGCACTGGAATTGATCCCTTTAGTCTAAGAATTAGGCCCAAGTAATTTTATGTTGACATTTATTCCACAGATTCTTGATTTTTGTATGTGTTGCAGTTCATTTGAAAGGTTATAAAATAATGATTCTGTAAATGCTCATTCACACCTACTGTACATGTGTGCAGAGATATAAAGCAGCATAATAAATGTGTAAAACATGCATCATTGTGTATTCTGACTACAATAAAAAACATCACCAATAGAGACTAGAATTACTGCCTCGCTGCATGCCTCTGCCAACCAGCCAAGTACATCTCCCCTTCCTGAGTTACACTGTTGAATAATGGCCAGACATTCTTTTGCATAATATTATGATGTCACAGTGAAGTTGACCTCTGACCATTTTCATCGTTATTTCATCATCATTTCATCATAATTTCATCATCATTTCATCATTTTATATTAATAGACATTTGTGTTAATGGTGTCATTAACCATTAGCGTATGAATTAGTGAGTTGTGGCCAAAAACATCTTAAATGAGGTCACAGTGACCTTGACCTTTGACCACCAAAATCTAATCAGTTCATCTGTAAGTCCAAGTGAATGTTTGTGCCAAATTTTAAGAAATTCCTTCAAGATGTTACTAATGACAATGGGACGGACGGACTGAACGACAACCCGAAAACATAAAACCTTCGGCCTTGGCTGTCACCGGCGTGGAGGCATGAAAAAATAAAAATATGCAGTAACATTTAGGGAACTAATATGCAGTTTGCAAAAGAGTGTTCACATTCAGATCAATAAATATGCAAAGATTTTATGACTGTACAGAAAGTCTCTAACCATGTAGACTAGGTTAAAACTAAACTCCATTTCCACTTCCACAGATGCTGGTCAAATATATTTTACAGATTGTGCTGTTATGATTTGAGTATTGGCAAATGTTGCCTTCGCAGAAACGCTTGTATGGGATATCATACATTTACAAAACCGGTATAATGCATAATATGCACTGTTAACTGTAACATCACTATCAGAATATTGATCATTTATGCTGTCTTAGATGCAGAAATATGCAAAGAGAAAAAGAGAAACGAAAACACAATTGTAATTGATTTTAAATATATTGATTAGTCCATGCAGTAAACAATCCCGGATATTTGGTAAGCTCAGGTCCACACACAGCCTGATTCAACATCTTCCCAGTTTGCAAGGAGACTAAAGGGCCATTTAGAAATTAAGGATTCTGTTGGTGGGTGGAGTAAATGAACACCAAGAGACCATCATGCTGCACCTTGGGGTCAGGAAGCAGATGTCAAATATCACCATAGAGGGGGTGAGAAATGTTATTGGAATTTGTTTTTGGTTTTTTTTTGTCTCTTGCAGGCTCCAGGTCAACCAGTTCAGACAAAAGAGCCACTTTTAGTCCTGACGTTTTGGTGGAGATCCTCCCTGCATCCCTCACTGTGCTGTTTTCTCCCTTGCACACCACTGCAAAGAAGAGTGTGTTGGCCCCCACAGATAGAAGTGATAGTTTTGAAGAGCAGTATCCTGTCACCCCTTGAACAATATGTTTTATTAGTCCTGTCCAGCCTGTTGTTGATATGCAGCCCCAGGTACTTGTAGAACTGCACCATGTCTACCTCCTCTCCCTGTATTTTGACAGGTGTCACTGACTTCCCGCTCAGTAATAAGCAGTAAAGCCACTGTAAATGACAACCTTCTTTCCACGAGGGCACATTCCCTCTTGATGAGGGGCCACTTCAAAGGTGACAACTGCTCGAGAGAATGAATGTCACCGGATTGTTTGAGGAACATAAGAGTGACAGCACATATGTGACGCCTGTTTCAGTTGCCATCGCAGCCCAAATGAACACTTGCAACACACACTTGGCAGTGAATTTCTAAATTGTTTTCCAGTACCCATACAACGAAACACCAAATATAATAATAGCTTGTGAAAGACTGGTGTTACATGTTCTAGGCAGACTTCCAGACATTTGTAAAAGTCAGAGCGAGTAGCATTAAAACTGATGCGGTGGTTGGTAAAAGCTTGGCTGAATTGGTAATGTTACTTTTAATATTAATATTGCTTCTATATTTGATCTCATAAAATATACAAAACAATCATTAAAAGCAACTAAAAATTGTTCTTTTATATACATATTCTAACCCAGCAGCACCAAGCACAATATAAGATGAAACAATATTAAACCTTGACACTAAAGCTTTTATGAAGCATAAAATGTGCAACATTTTCAGCTATGCTATCCAGTGGGAGGTTGTAAGGGTGCTGGTGTCTTTCAGATGGTTGGTCAGTTTAGCCTAAACCACTGTTGCCAAAGACGTCTGGGTGTGTTCACACTTGCTTGTTTGGATTGAATGAAACAAACCCAGGTGGGATTGCCCAAGTCCAGTGTTTTGCTTGATCAGTAAGGGCTGCCGGTTGAACTCTGGCGACAACTAGTCAAGTTATGTTGATATATAACTAAACTGCAACAGCAAATATGTTTTGCTTGATGTTCTGAGGCAACATTTTGATGAATGAAGCACTACATTTATTAACAGCAGGGACATTAATGATGGGAGTACAAGGCGCACTAGAGCACAGGGTTCACATCCAGAGTCCTGCCTGTGGTTAGATTTAGTCAACAGAAGCACTTTGATTATGGTTTGGGTAAGATAGTTTTGGCTAAATGTAAATAACCATGTTGTTTTAACTTCTTCTATATTAAACCTGACCAGGATATATCTCTAACCTTAACCAAACAAACATGTCCATGTTTTATTAAACAAAAGGTTTAATAATGCTGTAGTCACTACAAGTGGATGTTGTACCACAAGATCAGCTATTTTGCAAGAAATAAATGTTGTCTGTGAATATTTTACCGATATGTTAAGTATCAGCATATTTTCCATTTGCCAAATCCTCAAATTAACATTAAAAATGTCTTCACTACGCTAATAGAAAATGTAATCTGGTCACAATTACGTTCCCTACAAAATATATTTGCTGATGCAGTTTAGTTGTATATCAAAATCATTTTTAGGGGACAGGGTTTCTGGTGAAGGCTTTGTCACAGGATGACTCAGTTCCAATAAGGCAGTGTGAGACTTTTTGCTTTCCAACTTCATCCTGCAATAATTGATTTTTTGGCCACTTGGGTGGGAGCGCAACAACTTGTAACATTGATTTATGAATTGAATGGGGTTATGTGAAAAAAAGTCAAAATGCACTTCAGTTTAGTTAAGGTGAATCCATAGGTACAATAATGTACAATTAGGCACAAGAGTAAAGCCCCTCTGGACTGAATTCAAACATGGTATCTCAAAACAATTGTGGTTTGCTGTGGAGTAACATAAAAAGACAACTTGTTAAACAACAACAGGGAGTGTTGATCGCTTGTGTAATGAGCGATGACCAACAAGACTTCATGAATAAAACACAGTGTGTAACTATAACAAACTATCATACAGTACAGCACACTGTGCTAGACAGCCTCAGAAGACTTCAAACTGGATGATACTAGCCGCATACAGATGATGTTTCCATATTGAAGAGTTGACATGAATGTCGGCTGGTTCATTAATTATCTGTATTCATAGGAGAAACATATTTCTTGCAGAAGAATCCTAATTTATTCATTTAATTTTACATACAGAGATCAAAATGACAGGACAATAAAAGCTTTGGTTTGAATTAAAATGTTATAGCAGTCGGTTTTTTACATGATGAATTCACATTTCTGCAGATCTGTCCTTTGTCATACTTTGGAACAGACTCATATTAGACAGATGTATAGCATAGTCCTATGCATTTCAAGGCTGTATGCAATGTCATGATGACACAGGGCAGTAGGAACAAAAAAGAAAGATTACTTTTTTGTTATGTGGGGTGTCTGTATTTCTGATCGTGATTATTACAGCTTACTAAAACTTAGAATAGTAGCTTCAACCAGTAATTTACATCATCAAAGTCTGAAATAGAGGTTAAGTTGCCATTGATTTTAAAAAAGCCAAGGTTGACATTAATTACTTGAACTAGCTACAGAATAAAGCTTATGTTAGTTAAAAGACAAAATCTCACCAATAGGCAAAAATCACTGGTTTCCACTATGAAAAGTGATGCAAATGAGCAGCTCCAGGCTCTGACATCACAGGTCTGAACCTCAAATCTGTACTTTCTGGATTTTGGAAACATCCAGGCAAACAAATACAGAATTAACTGTAACAGACAGAGGGGAAGAAAACAAAGGATTTCTCTACTGGTTCATTCTTAGAGCAAACATTTTGTTCGTTATTAGTTTATTGATTTAAGTTAGCTCTCCTGATTTACACTGTTTCTACATATCCATTTATGTCTGTCTCGATTAATACCAGCATGACATTGGTGTTCAAATGGTGATGTTAAACTTTCCACTGGAGTGTTGTTCTCATGACTGAACTTGACTCAGTTAAGATGCTTCATCATTAGCTGTCTTGTGGAAAGCCCCAGGTATTTAAATCTCTGCAGGTCGAACATGCTGTGTTGTATGGTGGTGGGGGGGGGGGTCGATGAGGTCGTAAGGTTAATTGATTTAAGGTTATTTCATTTACTTTAGGTCATTAATTCATTCACCTCATGCTTGTGACTCCAATTGCTCTCACTTAACCATGTGACTTTAACGACCATCACCACCATACAGTTGGTAGAAGTATTCAGATCTTTTACTTGAATAAAAGTATCACTAAAACTATGTATCCCTGTAGTTCTGCATTCAACATTTTGCTTAAGTAAATGTACAGACGTATTCACAGAAAATGTACTTTAAGTATCAAAAGTAGTCAATATGCAGCAGAATGGTGCCTGACAGTCTTCTATTACTGCATATTATATTATTAGAATATTATTACTGATGCATGTGGTTGCACGATATGATGATATTTACCATTTGAAGATTTGTGGACTGTCAGTGATTCTGCTGCACTGTTTACACTTAAGGATTTATGCAAATATTATGTCGGGTTGTATAAGAACAACATTTACATGTTCATGTACTGATTCCACATGATCTGATGTTTCCAGATGAGTGAAACTGACATTCTGAACTGGTCATTTTTTACCTATACAGCGTATGTCTTCTCAATGTTAACTATTTTGAAAGCATTATTGAGGTATATATCAATGGGAAATTATAGTGAAAGAAGATATTATCCATATCACCCTCCCCCACTGTATAAATGTGTAAGAAACATTTAAATGTTGTAGCTCGTCAAGGTAATTTTAACTTTTTATATTCCCTTGTGTAGTTTAATCTATAGAAATACATAATATTTTATGAACTAAGTGTCAATTTTTCAGCTGTTGAATTTATGTAGTAGAGTAAGAAGTACAACATTTCTAACTGAAATGTAGACATTGAGTAGAAATATTAAGTAACATAAACAGGGAAATACTCAATTAAAGTACAAGTATGTGTCATTAAGGTGTAAAATCAGGTTTAAATACTTAAGAGTCCTCTCCAGCCAGTAGAAGCCTCTAATAAAGCCTCTTGGAAGAATGCTGAAGTATTTTTTATTTTTATTTTAACAGATGAGTGGATATCTTATGTTCAGCTTGACTGTAGTCAAATCCATTATCTCCAAATTGCTTGTTTGGAAGAGAGCTAGCAATGCACATAAATCTTTTTGAGTTAAATGGTCATCTCCTGCTTAATGTACAACAAATGATTTTTATTCACAAAAGTACTTTTTAACTGACATTTTGGCCGCTGCATTTCTCTACATTCATAATCCTTAAGCTCACACTAATGAGATAGACTAATCATGTGGAATAGAAGTAAGGTTAGGGGGAATACTAAACTCTTATAAAGTTCCCATCACCCCGGTTTAAAACCCAGTCACAGTGCGAACACAGCCCCTACACAGCCATAATCTACTTGTTGAAAATCTACAGCAACATTCTATTTATTCAGTAACTAAGATGATTGACATCCCTTTCCATAGCTACTGACAACATAAAAGGCAGCATGCCAGTAAATCGGCCGACACTCCTAATTCCTTGAAAAAAAAAACACAACAAACATCCCTCCACATTGCCCTTCTAAATGCCCGCTGTCCATCCCCCAGGATTTAAGCAGCCCTAATAACAAGCAAACCAAGGCCACAAGCCCTGCGATTATTCCATCCCTTAATTAGAATTCTCATTATTTACAGAGTGAAGGGAAAGACTCTGCAGTCACATTCACATCAAAGGCATCATCCGAAGGCAAAGATGATAATTAGATAGTCTAATCTGTTCTCTGAAGTGTCTGTTCCAAATCAACATTTCTGGAGTGTTTGTTTTCCTCCCCCCCTGCCTTTGCTTTGCTTTGCTAAGAGACTGATCAATTAAAAAAGATTCACTGGCGACTCATTTTCATTCTGCCATATGCAGCTCTTTTTCTTTGCTCCATTATAGTGGGAAAATGTGATTTCTATGTATTTCTCTCACGTTTGTTTTCAGAAAAGAGGCTTGAGAATAAATGAGCTTCAGCTGAGATTTTGTAAAAATTGATAAGTGTGTTTCAGGTACACACACATGCATAGAACCCATCCTTAAGCATGTCTTTGCATCCTCCCTTCCCAGTATCAACAGATGGCACTGTTTCCCTGCTAAGTGACTCAAGCGGGCTACATCTCTAACCACTCTCTCTTCGTTTTTTTTTTTTTCCTCTTTCTCTATGTCTCTGCCTCTTTGTCTGTCTCATTCCCCTTTTCCCATTTACTTAAGCAGAATGAGGGCACCGGAGAATCATTAAGTGTAACCGCTACCTGAGATTAGTGAGAGGGGCTCAAATGAAGTGTCACTAATATGAGGATTACAACAGCAAAGCCACCTGAAGTCCTCCCTGATCTGCCTATAAACATGAGACGGAGAATGTTGTACTGAGAGACGTGGTGAAAACATTCATAACACTTTTATCAACTCACGAGATAACATTTGTTTCCTTTTTGTTCCTGCATATTCTTGTAATGTTAAATTTGCACCTAATGTTATAACTTTCTCTAATGGAATAAAATCTAAGAAAAACCTTTGTGTAATGTAATGAAAATGCTGAGCGTATGATATAATAGCTTTTTGCATGTAACTGAATAGGTTATTACAATTTGCTCTAGTGTTTCATTGTGATTTTGGTGGCTATTCTTAAAAAATGTAATAACTTTAAATATAATTTAGCTACAAATGCCCATTTGAACTATTTCACAGATCATTTCTTGATAAGTTTTTCAACTGTGCATGCGATAGCAATGACAAATGAATGTACGTTTATACATCTATTACTGTGGTAGAGAAGTGTGCAGGTGTTTCACCACTGCAGACCTGTGTTTGCTGGTGGGAAGACAGTGAGGGATGATATCCTGGATTTTGCACTGGAGACTGTAATTGGTTGCAGCTGTAGTTCCAGTTTGTCGACTTTAATCTCAGTGTGGTTCACTGCTCCTGTCCATCTGCGAATTTTCACAGAAAAACATTTTGGTTTTAACCCATATAACAGTACAAACTGTCACGCAATGATTCCATTGATTCCCCACTGCAAAACCTGGACATCATCCCCAGCTGGCTTCCCACCAGTACACACTGCCAGTTATGTTAGTTGGAAACCAGAGGCTCCACTGACGGGAACTGAACCCATGGTCTCTGTTGGAACCATGGAAAATAGTTTTAATTTAACAGATAATGTGTTATATTAAGCACAAAATGTAATAACTTTAATTTCATTATATGTGAAAAGGTATTAATTTACATAATTAACTTCTTTTTTTTTATATATAAATAATTAGTTTTTATATAATTCTCTGACTACAGCATGCTGAAATGTGATCATTCCAGTTTATTATAATTTGGATTTTCTTTTAGTAGTTCTGTTCATCATTCCTTTTGGTAACATTAACAGAGTACTTGGAAAGTTAAGTGCAGAGATCTGACATTGCAAGAAATACAAACACAGATGACCAGACAGGATTTAAACAAACCTCCATGTTAACTTATTTGGAAGATATCTTTAAAAATTATAAATAAAAATGATTACCCCAACTTCCTAATGTAAATATCTACACTATTCGCAATTGCTGGTTCACTTTTCATCTGCTGTACTTTCCATAGTTGTCTCCTTGTTTCCTGTGCAGTGCGGGATTATTACTGACATTTTGTGTGGTAGCCTAGCTACTTTGTCTGAACTGTTTGCATTGCTTGTTTACAACATGTCTCATTGTCTGACTGATCATTTCTTGCTGCATTGCATTTGTTATAGTGAACCCACCATTTTCCCAGATTTCAACAATTCTTTTGAAAAGACGTTATTGCACAAAACTGAAGGCAAAACTATGAAAGTAAATTGTAATGCAGAGGACTTATCCGTTTAAAAGTACTACACTATTCTCCACTGGTCTTTTTCTTCATTTACTATTCCATTTGCTCTTCTATTCAGGATTCAGCTTGTCCTGCAGATCTGTTACCTGTTTAATATGTGCTCATGCACAGCCGTCATCCAGAAATTTCACTGAATCAATCAGTAACAGTACTTCACTGAGCACTGGGAAAATAAAAAGCAGTGAAAAGAAACATATGTTGGAACTAAAACTAAGTTCTTATTTTTAAATCATGAGCTCTTGTCCTTGCTGTACTACGAGAGGGAATGCTTTAGTGCGATGATCAATAAGTGTAGGCTCCATCAGTGAGGGAGCACTAGAAAGAGAGAGACTGAGACTTGGAGATCTTCAAATACTAACCAAACACAATGTTTTATTTGCAAAGGATATTAAAAGAGAATGTTTGATGGCTACACTCGCACAACAGAGTCTGGATCCTCAGTTACCACAGTCCACATAACAGAGTATTGAGGGTTGACAATTGCTTTCAAGTAAATAAAACTTTTCAGCCGGATTTCATCCAAATAAAGAAGTATTCCTGAATAATGATGCTGACTCCGGATAGGGAATTGTCTTGTTTTTATTTATTTATTTATTTATCTTTTTGGCTGTATTTTGGCTTCGTTAGATGGAACACAGAAGAGAGAGGGTGGTAGAGGAGAAAAATGCCATTTCACCATGGCTAGACTTTAAAGCAGGAAGTTGTAGTTACACAAGTGCTATAGCACTAGCTAACGATACACTCCGCTGTTGTGGAAACATCATGCGGTGAGATTCATACCATAGTTCTTAGTTCATAGTTCATAAGTCAGGGCAGATTTCAGGAATATAATTCAAAAGTATATTTTTAAAAAATGATCTCATTATCTCACTGTTGAGATTGATTTATTAGGCTAAACATTACAGGGTGAAAAACTGCAGGACAGGCCTGACATATATGAAGTCCTGTAAAGTTACTCCATACTGAGAAGTAAGCCCAAGTTACGATCACCTCGGCAGGAATCAAAGTCAACACATACACTGTTCCACACTGAATAAAGTGAGATTTTTTTTTTTTTCCATTTGCTTGCACAGGTACCATCACCCAAATAAAATTTAAGACGGCCTGTTCTCTTGATCTTTCCGTACAGTCTTTGCCATCTTTCCTTGGGTAGAAAGCGTTCGAAGTGCTCATTGATTGGTTCTATCAAAGGGAATTCCTCAGATACAGGAACATAAATAATGGAAAGGTGCGCAAAGAATGGCTGCGAGGAATTTGAACTTTTCCCTGTGTCCAATTAATGTTTTAGCTGACTTCAGCTAGGGGCAGGTTCACACAATCAAGATAACAAGGTGTTCAACTGAAAAAGGGACAGCTGAGTCGCACAGAGGGAAGCAGTCACAGTAACAATAGCCAATAGTTATATATATATAGATTTCTTCCACTGTACGGCCAAGGAGCTGAACAATCAATAAAATGATAGATTTTTATGAATGGGCATTTATTAAACTTTGTACAGTAAATTCAAATGTTAACAGGGGTATAAAAGCAATAAGCTACAGAGATTAATTTCTCAGTGTATGTTTTAATATAATATATGAAATTGATCATCTGATTACCTGCAGAAATGTTCAGAATGGAACCATCAAGATTTGTTTTTATTCTGGTCCACTGTAGAGCACTGAACACTATATGTCATTACAACCACAGTTGTGAACATGAGCAGCAATAAGACATATTTGCATAAAGTACAGAATTTACATAAGCCATTGTACCAGCTATTTACTTGAAGTCACATATTGTACAATCAAAATGTAACCTACTTTTGTTCACTTACCCACAAGTTTGGTGTGTTTTGTTTAGTCTAAATTGCAGGCACATTAGAAAGGCTATGACAACATAATGCACCAGGGCCATTATACAAACGCTAATTGGGCAGTATAAGACTTTAAGCACTAGGGCTACTTTAGAGATACATCACATTCATAAAACGAGAATTACATACCAAGTAGGGAAAGTAAAAACAAAACAAGAGCTGTTGTTTTCAGCTCATGCTCCTCCACATCCATGCAGTTACAGCCACATCTCTGAGTGCATTCTTCAAACAGTGGCCACTTTGCTGGTTCACACAGTTAAAGGGTCTAGTGACTTACTTAAAACACACTTGTGGGCCAGGTCTGGGATTTGTTGCACCTCACTAGGAAAGAATATGGAATTTCTGCCATGGATTAGAACAGCCTAACATAAATTTATAAACAATAAAACATTTTAGTAGGGCTGAACGATACGCAAAAAAAAGTCATATTATGATTATTTTGGCAGAGTCACAATATGAGACATGATTTCAATTGGAATGGTCATTTTTTCATTTAGTTTTCACTGAAAAAATATTGCTTTTTGTTTTTTTTTTGTTGTTGTTGGCAAGCATGTTCCTTTATGTCCTGAGAATATGATTTGTAGCCTGGGGCATCTCTATAGCACCAAAATGCTTCATATATGGTATGTTGTGACACATTTTACCTTTAGCAAAAAAAATTGCAGCTCCTGCAATTTGGATATTGCACTTGGCCATATTGCGATTCCAATAATATGTTGTTAATTGTTCAGCCCTATTTTTTAGTGACAATTTTAAATATTAAAATAAATAAAAGAAAATGAGAGTTTTTAACAACCACAGTATTATCTTCATAGCACTGAAATTCGGTTCTGTCACTTATTACATTATAATAACCAAATTAGTTGCTGGGATCAAGGATCTCAGCGTAATCACCTGAAATCAGGGCAACAACCAGGAGTAGTGAAATGACAGTTCGGCTACATTTTGGAACCTCCTCGTGTAGGTGAAACCAAAAATGAGTGAATAATATTGGTTAACGATCCCTTATTGCACAGGAAAACTGTGAGTGTTTACAACTATACCAAGTTCAGCTGTGGTGGATGCATGGATGTCCTGTAAATTTTCCCCATAGACCATGATTATAAAAGAGATGTCTATGAAACTGTAAACAAGGTTGATTATATAATCTTTGTATTAGACTCTTTTTAGTAATGCTGCTGCTCTCCAAGATGTGAGCAATTCCTCATAGCAGCGAAGATAAACCCCAAGTTGGAAGAAACTTATTATTTTTAGGTTTTTCTATAAAATTACCAACGCTATTTTGGTCTCCAGTGGAGATCTAAACAATGGTAATGCACAACAATCTCCATATCCTGAGCTGCAAATGGCTAGAAACATTAGACACAGAAGTCATATCCCATAAGAAATGCATGCGACTATCCTGCGATTACGGCAAGAGAGATGGACTCAATTAATTTCATGTTCAATTAAGTTTATTGCACTATCTAATGGTTTCGAGCACGGCCCTTCCTCTTTACAGTATGTTATCAATTTCTTCCTCCACCACAAACCTACAAAAACACTGGCTTGATACACACACACACACACACACACACACACACACACAACACACACACACACACACACACACACACACACACACACACACACACACACACACACACAATGTTCTCACATTTACTCGCCTGTATAGGTACATTAGAATGTCAAGTCCAGTCATTTTTTTCTGCAAACACAAGCTTTATAAATTAGGTCTCATGAGACACCAACGCTGGACTGGGTAAGATATACATGCAGATGCAAATATACATATGCAGATGGATTGGACATGTAGGATGATTAATCATTAATGATACAATTTTCCTGCACATTTGTATGGATCTGTGTTTTGACAAACTCAAAGCCTTCATGAATCAGTACCTAATTGCTTATTGCTGCTTACAGGAAAAACAAACTCAGAGTGCTCAGATGAATAGATGAAAGTTAATGTTGACACTTTCTGCTTGAGTGTGATGATGTGTCTGTCACGTTTTCTCAAATGCAGCATATGCAACCGCACCCTTACTTTGAGGATTAAAAGTTTGCAGAGTAAACAAGTCAATGAGCTGAATTAACCACTGCTTTGAAAACAGAACATCGAATTACTCATTCTTTAAACGAAAGCATAACAAAAGACAAAGCAAAAAAAAAAGTTTGACTGGTTCCAGCTGAAGAGATTCTGGTTCCAGCACTGTCACCACATTTGCTAAACTTCCACATTGTTGTCAAGGAAACCAAACTACTTTAGCTTATAAACCTCAAGCTAGTGTGCCCCAGTGGTTCACACCATGCTACTCCTCAGCAGCAGACATGCATACCGGGCAGAAGTGAAGTCAGTCTGCAGAAGCAACAAGCAGTACGATCACGTAGCTGTTGCTGGTGGCCTTCTGATTTATCACATGTATTCATCTTTGACGAGCAGGAATTGTCAGTAATTTATGGGGTGTTCCAGAAACTAAAAAGAGGTGAATTTCACCTTCCTTCTCTCACCACTTCTACTACTGCAATAAAATGACAACAGTAAAAAGTGGCAGGCAGTTGTCACTTCTTCAAGCCTAAGTAACAAGGTACAGATCAATGCTCTCATCAAATGGGCGCCACAGTCTTATAAAAGTCTTACTGCTTTCATCCCTCGGTAGGCCACACACATGGACGCGCTGTCAACTGAACAGTTTGTGTGGCTGTAATATTTACTGCTGCAAATATCAGTGTGAGCATGCCTCTAGGTGCAGCCACAGTTATCCTTCTGACTGAATTTATAGTTGTGATGACAAAGTAATTCCTTGTTTTAAGATTATCTGTTACCTCTATAGCCATCATCCTTGGTTTTAAGGGGGCTTAAGTATTGTTGAAATGGTGCAACATCTGTGAAAATGAATTCTCTGTGAGTAGTGCTCCGTCATCCAGAGTATCCATTTTCATTGAAACGAATGAGAGACGCTTAGCTTAAAAGCCAATGTTCGACACATTTATCATATGTCAAAGTAAGGCAAAGTGCGATTGCTGCAATCAGATTGTATGTGACTCAATTAGTGAACCTACAACACATTCTATTCTTCACATGTTCTGCAATCTATGGATATTGCCTGTGGAAAGTCAAGCTAATCTGCACTTCCTCTAAAGCCATGATTATTTACAATGCTCCACTGGGAATTTATGTTTGAATGTTGTGTGGAACTGTAACAAATCTTTGCTTTTCCATGTGTGACAGCTTAAGGGGCACAATCATTATCTAAGACTTTGCCTTTAACTGACAAAGAATCTGTAGCTGCCCTGCGTATAATGGAAATCAGTTTTAGGAATGGGGATGATGGTGGGGGGCCGCCTGATGGAAAATAAATAAATAAATTCCAAGTTCATCATGCAAATTCATCCTCCCAACCGTGGCACATTCTTCAAACAGACACCTCCTCTGGAGAGGGGGAGACACAGTCTGATAAAGAGACAAATGAGCTAGTGATCTCCATACCAGCCTCTTTCCTTGTGTGCTCTCTTCTCCTTGTGTGTGTGTGTGTGTGTGTGTGTGTGTGTGTGTGTGTGTGTGTGTGTGTGTGTGTGTGTGTGTGTGTGTGTGTGTGTGTGTGTGTGTGTGTGTGTGTTTGTGTGTGCGCGAGTGACAGAGGGGCGGTGAGGGGGATGGCAGGGTGGTGGGCTTCAATGACCTTTGCAATGATGACAAGCATGTCCAGGAACAAGACTGTGCATGTGGACTTTATTTATGCCAAGTGATTACTGATTGCTGTTGTATAGGAAGGCAAACTCATAAATAGTTGTCAAGAAATTCTGCATCTATCCTGTGTTACTGCAGCAGGAACTATAATTATATAATTACACAATAATTATACATAATCATATGATGGTATACAACACAATAGAACGGATTCTGTTATTTTGACACAAACCTTGTGCCTCTGTTGTCTGGAATCTGACAAACCAACAGCATAATGCTGTTTATCTATTACAGCTGGAACTAACAACAATCATGTTAAGAATTATTGATTATAATAGATTATTTTGCATATCATAAAGTCTCTTCCATTGTGGAGCTACAGTACAGCAATGCCACAAGTAGTTTGCAATTGCTTACTGGACACCAAAAAATGTATGTCTAACATGTTACCTCCTCTCCTCTCCTCATGTATTCAGATATTCCAACAAGGTGATAACAAAATTGCCTGACATTTCCAGATTTATTGCTGTATTTTCTTATTATCGCCAAAGAAATATACAGAGATTCTGTCCCATAAATCATATTGAGAGAGCAATGCAGACACTATTGTGTTTAGCCCATTGCTACCATTTTTGGATTAGAAATAAATTGCTGGTTCATTTTCACAAATGAAAACGAAAAACCACTACTGGAGCCACAGCGTGACTTTCTCAAGGAAGTGTTTATCAATGGATGGATTTCCTGAGCGTTGCTGCTACATGAGGATCAATTCTGATTATCTCTTACTGGTTTTGACAATGGACTTAGATGCTTCTGCATTTCGTAATATTTGTTTCCTCTGTTCTCTCCCCCTACATTTGCTCGAGTGCCTCACGCTAGTGTTAGATTAGAATACACACAATTCTTGACAGAAAAATACACTTTAATGTAATATAAAAGAGGAGGATTTATGTATACTCGTCATGACAACGAATGACATACATTTGTGATTTATGGACCAGCTTTGCAATAAATATTTCCATGGCCAAACAGTCAATGCGCTGCCCTCTTTCTTGGCCTCCATCTTCCCAACATACATAATAATATATTATGCACAATACCAAACATGAATAGAATGTTATAGAAAGTGTTAAATAAATATTACTCAACACGTATTTTATATTATTTTACAAATATTACTTTTGCTGGTTTTATGATGCAGTTGTGCAGCCTGGATCGTTATGATACAGACTTATTTTGCAAAGAATGATGTTGATAACACTGCTCAAGCAGAGACCTTACACACTGTATACAAGGTGTCATTTTCGGTGTTAGAAAACAGATTTAGACTCGATTGGGCTGTGACCTTTCCCAGCACTGCTGAGGGCAAAGATCCGACACAGACTTTTTTAATATTTATGGGCTTTTTGATGCCACACAAGGTCAAAGCAGATGTTCTCCCTACACTTCCTAGATACTTCTACCCTTTGAATCTGAGAAGATGTTTTTCTGTTTAGAAATCTTTTTTTCATGCTCAAAGTCAACACATCACTGGGAAGGGTACTGAAAAGGATTTTAGGCAGTTTACTTTCTTTTAACTTGGGGACAGGGATGTTGGCCCTAAGTTTGCGATTTGCCTGCCTGGTTGCTCTGCTATCCACAGCTTACATCTGACATTACCATTTCTGCAAGGTTAAAAGCTATTGTGCTCCTTTTAGACCAGGAGCTTGGTGATAGACCAATGGACACATCAGTTCAACATTGGAATGGATGGAAATTCTCTGACTTTTTTAGTTTGCACATGCACATGCACATGCACATGCAGGTGCCAAAAATATGCCCATACAAAGTAAAGCAAAGTAAAGCATTATAGCTTTAAGATATCTCACGTTTTCATCACAGTTAAGGTACAGATGTTAAACAATTAATCAATTAGGTGAATTATACTAAACCTATAAGAGGCTACATTCCAGTGCTTGATGAGAAATTTACCACTCTATGAGGAAGATGAACCTAAAATGACACATGAAGAACAAATATCAGCACATGTGAATTAATTTTCACACTGCAAACAGAAAGCACTCTAACATATAACACTTATAACCATCAAACAAATTCTATGAGAAACAAAAACAGGGATATGGTGTTGCCACAGACGCATGAACAGTAAAGCAGCAGAGCTCTGTGGTAGCGACTATATAAATGAATTTGGTCTCAGCATTTGGAAAGCCACAGCAGCACTAGGACCTCAGGGCTTGGTGTGTAGACACAATAATATTACACATAAATAAACACAATATACATGCATAGTAATGTTCCATAAGATAAACATTTTCAGGTTGCTGAAAGTAGGGCTTACTTATACAGCTACAGTAGCTACTGAGCCAAGATATTACCTGAACTTGAATGAACCCCTCAGTAAACATAAACCAGTAAATTTCATTTTCCTTCATTTCCTTAGCTTTAGTTTTAAATGTATTCTGTAAAATAATGCTATGGCTCGAGGAGTGTAGTAAACACCCTGCCTTGACTCAATAACATCATTGCAACATAATCAAAAAGTACGGTTTATACATTTTATTTATACATTTTACTTAGTCTAAAATTTTTCAGATTTCTGCCCAAGTATCTACAGTAAAATTATAGCCTAGAACTGTGGTCCACTTATCTCATTTCATTTATTTTAATAGGTTGTAGGACAATGATACAACATATATGATGCTCTGCCTAAATGGAAAGTTTGAAAACCGTAGTTGGAGATTTGATTGATTTAGGTGTAGGTGGTACCTATGTTTTATCAAGAACTAAAAACACTACAATACATTTTCTAATACTACTATAACTCCAATTCTTCCCTTCTTGTCTTCCTACATTTTTTTAGAGCAGAAACGATTAGTTCATTAATTGATTACTCAATTGACAGAAAAATCATCAGAAGCTATTTTGATAATCTGTTGATTTTTCAGACCATTTTTTTTAAGCAAAAATAATGACACAATGTCAAATATTCTAATTCCAGCCTCTAAAATGATATGATTTCATATTTTTTCTTCATTGTAAACTAAATTTACTTTTGGTAGAATAAAACAAGACATTTGAAGACGTTATGTTCAGCTCTGCCAAGTTGTGATGGTCATTTTTGACCATTTTTTTTTTTACATTTCACAGACGAATTGAAATTGAAAATTGGCAGATTAATCATACTGAAAATAATAAGTAGTTGCCGCCCTATTCATTCCAACATGTTAAATGCTTAGATATGGACATAAAATAGAGGATTTAACAGCTAGTCAACTGCAGAAAAAGTTAATAGCATTATAATAAATTCAGTGCATGTGCCTCATTCAGTATTAGTCTGACATGGTAAATGGTTGGCAGCAACTTTTTCCCCTGAAAACATCCCCTCATTAAATGTATTTCTTTCTATCCCGTTGGCAGCTGCGTAATACCTGATCATACGAATTAACACAACCATAACACAACCATCCATCTACTTTAATGTACAGCAAGCAGAATCACCTTTCTCACACTTCATTCTGGTCTCAAGCCTGATAATGGTCCATTCCCCATATGGATGCAATTGTGAACCCAGCAGTGTACACACTATGAGCTTAACTGTATCCTGCATCTACACTGTAAAAAAACAAAGAAACAAGCAAAAGAGAAAAAAAAACACACACTGGTGGTCTAAATCTTCGCTGAAAGATAAAATGGAGCTTTTGCTGAAATTCTCCCTTCTTTTTGCAATAGCTAAGGGGATTTAGTGTGTCAGGGTCCCTATCAGATTTTGAGAAAGTTTAGTGGCCACAGGTCACTGTGTAATGGCAAGGAGATAAGATATGAATTCAGATCGGTTACAGATGTACTTCAGTTTTAATAGAAGGACCCTGGGACCTCACTGTCAGTTACTCCATCTTTTACCCTCATACAGAGCAGTTTACCTGCAGACAACTCGTAACTGTTGGAAACAGTGGACATGGACCTGTCGACTCTCCGAATATTCTGTGAAATGAGCAGTGTCATACAATGAGAATATGTAGCCGATGCACAAAAAGCAAGTGAGAGAAATACATTTTTCTCCCACTAAAGGATTAAATGAAGACACTGCAAGGAACATGTACTGTCATATAAAAAGTAAGGGGGCTGTAGGTGCTGCAGATGGATGTGTTTATTTGCATTCAGCTCTGACAATCTAGTTGAGCCTTAACTGATAATAATCATGACTGAAGCATCTAAGAAGCAGTGTGTGAAAGCATTTTTGGTAGTATTTTTTTTACAAAGTTTGCAAAGTGAGGAAAAGTGGCACCAAAAATGATTGAAGCAACTTCAACTGTTTGAACATGATTTTTTGAAAGAGTGACAGCTTCCTACTTAGAGATAAGTTAGAACAATCAGCCTCATTTCTGTTCAATAAATTATGATACTAACAATAGCAGCTAGTTAGTTTAGCTTAGCACAAAAACTCGAAGCAGGGGAAACAGCTAGAATGGTCAATAAAACTGAGCTACCAGCACCTCTAAAGTTCATTAATAAATTACTTAGTTATATCTCATTTGTTTAATCTGTACAGAAACCAATATATCATGTTTCAAATGTTTCCAGTCTTTATGTGAAGCTAAATTAACTGGCTGTTGAAGGTAGCGTTATATTTACTGGACAGACATAACACTGGTGTTAATTTCTCATCTAAATCTTGTCAAGAAAGCCAATAAGAATGTTTAATATAAAATGTTGAACTATTGCATTAAGTTTACGTTATTAACCCAACACGAAAGGTTTTTCTACCATTAACATTAAAAAACGTTGTAAATTTATTCTAGTTCATTGATCTATACTTCAACCAAGTTGCTTCAGAAGTGAAAACTTCTAATAAAAACCTTCCAGGTGATAGACAGGTGAAAACTGTGTGCCTATTTCATACTATTATGCCTGATTATTCAACCCAGAGGGAAGGAAATTATTCTAGAATTTGTATCCACAAAATGTATACCTTTTTTTCTCAGACTTCATGCTTATTTTTGTTGAAGCCCCTAAACTTACAATGATGATTTTTTATACGTTTGAAATCTGCACTTTTATAATAAAGAGCAGATTTCTAACAAAATAAGAGTCTGAACAATATTTACATTTGTGATTCAGGGTCAGATGCAATCAAGCACAACGGAAAGTGAGAAGAACTTCAGAACCAAGTGTGAACAGAAGACAAACTCCTTCTCATTCCTTCGTAAATATTAAAGCAAATTAATGAGTCATGCAGTATGTATACCTTACCATATAGTGTTTCATATGAAGGTCAAGCATCTCCCTGAGAGAGCAGCCCTGTCTGGAGAGATAAAGTCTAATTATTTTTGATGAATGCTGCTTTGCTTAGCAGAAGAAAAAAAAAACATACAAACTGTGTGGAAAAGAAACAGTGCCTTTGTTTAAATTGCTTGGATGCTGAAATGTCTTTACGAGGAGCACATTGCTCACATTTAGCAAATGATTTGGAAGTAATAGTTAGCAGGGCTACCACGAATTGATGCCATGAATTGGTGTTAGAGTGTTCATGGTTGGATTATTTTCTTTAAAATACAAATTGCTCCACAGTTATTCAGATGATGGTTGACATAACATGAGTTCAGAGGTATTTGTTTGTGTCTGAGGGAATTGTACACTTAGCGTGGCTTGTTTATAAAACATGACAAGCATTTGCAAGTCTTGTTTTCAGGATTTATGTGTTACTGAAACAAAACTGGCCTCATTTGCCTCTCAGTGATATTTATTCTTTTGACTTTGCTTGTTTGACCCTTGTGGTTTAAAACAATGGAATACTAAGGAAGTATCATTGCAGATCACAATTTACATCCTCAGTTCAGAGAGGCACTTATCATAAATTCCCTTTCTTCCATCAATCTCTGTCTGACTGCGTCTCTCTCGCTCTCTGCCTCTAAACTTACTCTGACAATTTTTCTTCCTCACTCTTGCTGTCTTCTTCCCCACATCTCTACTCGTCTCTCTGCTGCAAACCACACCAGAAGGAGACCCAAGAACTGCAGTCTGGACAGATCTGTCTTCATTAAGACAATAACAGGGAAAAATAAAATATTTTTGCCATCAACAAGGTTTACCAGATTGCAGCGAAGATTACACTATTAGTTTGCATGCAGAAAGTGCATTAGCCACCAGTGTGTTGTCAAAAGCATTTGATCCAAATACCTGGGGATTTCAAATCACAGATGCCTCTTTAATACTGTCTGTTTCATGTTTCCCTGGGTGAATGCAGCGTTTAAAGTGAAGATGTGTTCAATAAAGTCATCAGTCAATGTCTCACGGTTGTATGTCTCTGCCAGCCAGTCCAGGTGCAGTTAAGTATGACAAAAAATGTGTTTTGTGGCAGTCACAGTGACCTTGACCTTTCACCACCAAAATCTAATCAGTTCATCTTTGAGTCCAGGCTGATATTTGTGCCAAATTTGATCAAAGTCCTTCAAAGCACTCCTGCGATATCACATTCACAAGGCCAAGTTTTGTGAGATCACAGTGACCTTGGGCTTCAATTTATGACCATCAAAATCTAATCAGCTCATCCTTGAGTCCAAGTGAATGTTTGTGCCGGATGTAATTCCCTCTGGGATTCCCTTGACCTTTGACCACCAAAATCTAATTAAGTTCAGGTAAAGGTGAGAATCGGACAACCCGAAAACATGATACGCCTTTCATTCAGGCATTCATTCATTTCACACAAATCAGAATAAAATACAAGTAAAAGCATTGAAAACATGATGACGGCAATAGATGAAAATGGGACACCCTGATGTGATCACACCCGGCCACAGCTGTCGCAGATGTCGAGGCATAACAAAACGCAAATTACTAAAACAGCTTATACAATACAGAGTATTTATAGGAAAGTTTGTAATTATCATTTTGACTAAGGACTTGTTCATAATCTGGCAGTCTGAGCACTCAAGCACGCCAAGCTGGACTGTGTACATTCAGCCATAAACCCATTTGTTGACTCAGATTGCCTAGAGTGATTATTCAATCAAGTCACTGTATAATTAAAAAAAAAAAAGATCAGTCCACTCAAAAAACTTGGCCACACTACTGAGAGTCTCCTTCCTCGTTACTGGACTAGTTGAAATGCAGCTGAATCAAGTTTCTGAGTCAAGTAATGGTGTACATAATGTAGGGGAAAATGATTGATTTTGGATCCTAGATATCCCAGAAGCAAAGCTTATGAGGAGTGGAAGTCCTCTATTCACACATCAGTAGCTGAGGCTGCTGGAGCTTTAAACAGACAATTTATGTGAGTTTCAAATACAGGAGTCGAGGAGTTGGCGCTGTTGTCAACTCCCATGGTGTGAGATATATTAACCCCCTTCCATGCACTGCAAATGAAAATAGTGAGTCATCAAATGTGGCATGTAAATATAAACATTGTGGTATGCTTAAGACACAGCATAAGTGCACATTTACAGTACAGTAAACAATAATAAAAGGTGTCTGATTGAAAAAAATCTTACATGTAACTGCTGATAAATCCAAGGAGATAACCATATTCCTTCTTATTTATTCACAGCATCACCCTGTGAGAGACATTTGGGAAATTCTGGCTGAGAAGAAGGTGCAGCTGAATCTTTGTATGTTTACAGTGGTAGTGAATGACATCCAGTTAACTGAAATTAACAAACATTTGTGCCATTGCAAAATCACACAAAATCCTCAAACAGCCAGTCAGTAAATATGTGAGTGTCAGTCTTTTAAATATTTCATGAATCTGTCTGAGGTAGTAATCACTGCCCCAATGAAAACCAAATTCTCTCCTTTGAATGCACCGGCTTTTACAAAACTCTATGACCTTGGGTGCTTGTTACTGTATTATTTTCATCCTTTGAAAACAATTTAATACTCTTGTGCATGTCACGGTGCAAGACTAATCTTATCAAATTCTGAAGCATTATGACTAATTGCTGGTTTGATCTAATGAGGGAAAAAAAACGGGTCCAAAATAGCAAGTTATATTCATTAGTCCTTGGAGCACACTGTAATTGCTTTAGAGATACATTAGGGGCAGCATTTTAGGTCCTAGTGATGAAGTCTTGTAGCTGTAGCAGACATAACTGAGAGGCTGAAATGGTGTTATTATGTCTGTGTCTCTCAAATAACTTCATTTTCAACAACACATCCATTTCCATGATGTCAGACCTCATTTAAATCAGTGCAAATGTACATGTGACCTAATCCATATTACTTGAAGGCCATTGGTAATTTTGTTGCTAAGTTTAGTATACAGTATACTCATGTTTGGGAGAGGACGTCATGACATGCATAGTAAGTACCTGAAAGAGGTCTGTCTCATTTTAAAAACGTTCATACCTGCATGTCATACTTGCTGTGAGTCAGGAGGAGAGATACTTCGCTAAACTGGTAAAAAAGAAATAAATAAAATAAAATATTATCTACTGCGGGTCTTGGGCTGTACATTAAAACACTTACAACAAGCTGAATTGTAACTGTCCCCTCTTGTGTACAGAAAAAATAAAATCTATAAAGAACTGGCAACATCTCAACCAAGCAGACCGGGAGTCTATTAAATGCAAAGCTCTATTAAGTAGAGCCATGAACCTTGATATAGACCCACTTGAAGAACTCGCACTGCAGTCCACAACAATAATGGAAAGCCTGAATCAGCCCACATAAATAACACAATAAAAAACACTGCAGTTACAAAATTAGAGTTTAAATGAAAAGATGCTTCCTTTGCACCGCTATAGGGCATGCTCACATAATGTCAAATAACCCAAATTCAAAATCCCAAAAGTTCTAAAATTTACCAGGAGACATTGTGAAGCATTTTGGATGGTTAGACAACTAAGAAAATGTGTCAAAACTGTGAAGTGTCTGGATCAGAGACAGTTACTGTTACTGTAATTTCTTTCCATTTGTATTTGTTTCAATAACAAAATATGCAGCAATAGGGAACAAATATTATGCTGAATTAAAAAAAAAAAATTAAATAAGTCCTGTCATGAGGCTGCTGTAATACTTTGAAGAGAGAATATTGTGCTGCTTGACAGCTTACTTCTTAAGCTTCAAGGTATGTTTTTTCCCCCATCTAATTTTTTATTGAGTCAGTAAAAAAATATTCTGCACAAGCCTCCTATCTGAGTAACTTTTTTAGGGAATTTCTTCAAATTTGGTACAAACACTCAATTGGACTCAGGGATAAACTGATAACACACAAGGTAAGGACGGTGTGTTTTGCAAACATACTGTAGATTCCATTTCCTTAATATCAATAAAGGTTATTTCCATTGCACAGAAATTAAATAAATGTTGTACTGTGCATGACATCGTATTCTCTTGCAGATTGGGACCACAATTTATAACTTTCAAATGTTTGAAACATTCATTGTGAACCATTGAATTTTAGTACTGACTAAATCTGGAAAAAATTAAGCATTAACTACTTGTTTTACAATAAAGTTTTCTAAATGAGTGGGTGAAACATTCATGCAAAATCTGTTGTTGCAGTAATGGGTAATAACAACACACCTGAAGAGATTTGGCTCAGGCAAAGCAGCATGGGCTAAGCAATTAATGACCCCCTTAAATGAGGAAAAAAAGCACAGCACTTATATTTCATAACAATTGCCTAAAAAAAAAAAACCCTGCTAAAACTTAAACAACATGCACCCTTGGGGCTCTAATATGCTGACCATTAACTCAAGGTCCCCAGTTCAAGTCCTACCATGGACCTTTGTTGCATGCCAGTCCCCATTTCTCTCTCTCCCCCAAAAATATTCTGTGTCATTATTAAAAAGAGCCCAATTTAAAAAGCACATTAAAAACAGTGAACTATAATGAAGACAATAATATGTTTTAAGACAAATAATATTAAAATATATAAAAAATATTACCATAGTAAGCCAATCTTATGTTTTTCCTCCGTTATGTGCCGTTTTTAGGAGACTGTAGGATAGTTAATATATCTTGGCTGGAGGAATTAAAGGGTCCAAATGTTACTACATGGTGTAAGTAGAACTATAATAAAAATAGGTGCGAGACCATGCGGTGCTTTAAAAACAAGTAGTAAAACTGTGAATTTAATTCAGTGATTAAAAGGGAGCCTGTGCAAGGAGGCAAGGTTTAGGATATGTTCTGTATGTCAGATGATAATATACCAGCAGAAATTTCTGATTCCAAAATAAAATGACGGACACTCGTGTAGCGTAGTGGTCTAAGCAGGCGCCCCATGTGTAGAGGCTACAGTCCTCACTGCAGTTGGCCCCGGTTCGAATCCCGCATCGGACGGCCTTTCGCTGCATGTCATTCCCCCTCTCTGCCTCCCTGTTTCCTGTCTCTCTCCACTATACTATCAAATAAAGGCATAAAAAGCCCAAAAATATACTTAAAAAATAAAAAAATAACGTATAAATAATGTACTGATTTGCAGTGACCCTTTCCTCTAACGGGAAGAGTGGACCTAAACCATGCCAGCAAAATGCTCCCCACAGGATGACAGAGGCGCCAGACCCCCTCAGTGTAGGGGTCAAGCGTGGCCTGTACCATCTTCTTGGTGTATGCCACGCATGCACAAACCCACCCACTTGTCAAGAATATGGTGAAGGATGAGACATATGACTATATCACTTTTTTGCCACATTTCTTTAGACCAGCACCTATGGTCTATGCACCACTTATCTCTCAAATGTGCATTCATTCACTTTGTAATGAGGGGTTTATGCACAGCAACCCTATTATAATATTAGAACTGCACAGTTAATCGAATATTAATCTAGATTACGATTTTGGATTCCCACAATTAAACCAACATGATCAACTGAGATACTGATGTTTAAAATGTGTGCTTCGCTAATAGAAAATTCTGCTGCATATCAGATCAAGTGCTTCCTATATCAACAGCCTGCCACCAAGGGGCAATAGAGACGTTTTGGTTGGAGCAAAAGAGCAAAAATTCCCTAGTCCCTTGAAACAGGTCATCATCTGTTGTTGGGAATGTTTCGGATTTAGGACAAGTGAGGTTAAGTAAGAACAAATCATATGGAAAGTGCAAGAGCATTGCAAAGAAACACAAATAACTTCTTCAAACACCTGAAAAAAACCCACAAACTACAGTACTATGAGTGCATGAAGGCCAAAAAGAATAACATTACCTAACTTGATCCCTGACCTTGTCCAGTATGAATTGAGACATCCATAACAGCAACGCTGTACAGTGCAGCACCGCATCCTTCCAGCTCCCAAAGACAGACTGAAATATCCAACACTGTACAAAACATGTGTGATCCCATCATGCAAGTGTATACGAAATGTTGAGGGGAAATCGAGAAGGATGCCACAGCTGTACTTTACAACAACCACTGACTTATTTGTCAAGCAGACCAATGGAGCCATACATGAGCCTGACAATTCATTACATCAACAGTGATTTTACACATAAGAGTCAAAGCTTGCAAATGTCATCTATCCCATAAGAGCCAATTGCCCAAAGACTGGGGGAAGTGATTGGAGCAACTGTTGGAGCTTGGAGGAGAGACATTTCCGCATTACAACAAACAACAAATCAAATGTTGTGAAGGAACTTTCTCTGAATAAATGGACGAGGCTCCAGTGCTTTGGCCACAGGCTGAATCTAGCAATCTAGCAAATCTAGCTGGGTTGCAGGATATATATATAAAAAAAGGTCATGTACTTTATTGAAATATTTTGCGTAATCTGTGATAATTGTGTGTAATCTTTGTTGATTGTATTAATATGTGTGAAAACTTTGTTAGCAGATAAGGCTTTATTCTGTGCTTTCATTTTTCATTTGAATCTCATGGTCTTTTTTTAGAGAATACAATTAGAGATCCTCGGATAGAACTGTTCCAAAAGATGGTGAGCAGTTGCTCTAGAGGCATAAAAAGGAGCTAGAAGAGTACAAAGGGAGATGAAGTTTCCAGAGTATGTACTGAAGCCAGAGTGCCCCACAAGGCAGGGATCAAGGTAGGCCATGATAGAAAGAGTCCTGGAGCAGCAGAGGGCCATTGCTCATGTCTTGTTCACTGATAGAAAGGTCCGACACCTCATCCCCACATAGCAGGACACTAAAATCCTAGAGGCCACCTACAAATCCCTCTGCTCCTGACTGAATTTACTGATGCGATTTTCAGTGAGAAGTATGTGAGTGTTTCCTTTTCATCAAAGCCTCCACCTTTTCAGCTCCTCTATCCTCAAAGTGAAGGATGATGATCCAGACTTAACATGCACCATCGAGACTAAAAACCCTGAGCTACTTTAATGAAAAATACAAGGACTCTATGACACAAGAACTTTGTGACATGGCCTCTGCTCTTGATCCACAGTTATACATCAGTGAGGACAAAGATGCACCCATCCTTATTTCTTACGCGGACTGCATCTGCAAGCATGGTAGTAAGTAATTATTGTGATTACATACAGATACAGAATTTATTATAAATGAATGAAATGATTAAAATGTGCTATGAAAGTGCTGTAGTGTGCTGTACACTACTTTCCGCATATGAATGATAAATAAGTTTCTTTAGATTGAATTTGGTATTCATATTTTATTCACCACACTCTCTTCAAGGAGATGGGCCCAAATGATCCCCATGTTGAGACTGGGGGGGATGTACCCACTTCAAAGAAAACCGCTAAGGGAACCACACCAAGATCCTCTCCCCACCAGGAACTACAAGCTATAGCCTCTGAGCCACAGTCTTACCTACAATTAGGCGAGCATGACAATGATGAAAGTACTTGTGCATTCTGGCCACAAGTTCCCCTTCAAACAGATTCTTTAGCACTAGGGGAAATGTAGTGACCTGCCTTTGCTGATCCTAAGCCAGAGGGAATGTCGCATCATATTGCAGCTTATTGATCAAAATAATTGTGATCATGTCATAATTCTGCTCTACTATAATATCTCTCTTTATGTAATTGTTGACAGACTGTTCTAGCTGACACAGTCACATCCTACATACTGATCACATCCTATATTCACATTCTCAGTCACCAAGAGGAAGAGTTGTTCCAGTGTTTTTCCTTACATATTGCACTAATACACAAGCATCTCGGTCATCAGATGTGCCATCCAGGAACACAATTTCCGACTCTATTTACTGGTGTCTTTCCCATAGATCTAAATGCAGATGTCACTTAAATCACTGTTCCTATTGAAACACCAGCCAGTTGAGCAGTCATTGTGACTGATGCTCCTGCTGTCCGTGCCCAGCAATGAGTCTTCTTTCAAAGTCACTTAGATCTTTTCCTCTTGCCATCTTGATACAATATCCAAATCAACTGCTCTTCATTTTTATACATGCCACAGAGCATGACCAGATTTTAAGTTTTACCATCACTACACGGCCAACAGCCAACCTCTTCACAGACGTGCTACGCCAGTTGAAGGATGCCCCGTATCAGAGTTAGTGGGAGATCTTTTGGAGAGGGGCTCAGAGGCAGTTGAGGAAGGAAAATCAATTAGGGGCATTGCCTTTGATACCCTGGCCTGATACGTATAGGAACATGAATCTTACTTAGCAGGGCTCAAGCATGCTGCCCTCAGTGGGGTACAAGGGCTGCAATGCAATTTTTACTGCTGAGCAGGAGCTCAAGTTGTAGTCTTATGTCAGAAAGGCAGCAGCTTTATTCTTTGGGATTCTCCCAAAAGAGGTAGCAACACATTGAATACTTAAGTTAAAGCACCAATAGGAAAAGTCAAGGATTAAGCACAACAATAATGGTCAAATAAACCAGAATCAAAGACACACAGAAGCGTTTTTGTTATACAGAAATGTTGTGTTCTGTAAATAAATGAATCATTGCATTACAGTTATTAAATTATATCACAAAATGAAAGAACTTATATTATACTAGTAACAACTGTACAAGTACTCCATCTCACCCTGGGCCATTGACTGGTGCATCTCCAACTCCCCTTGGGGCATCCACTGCTAGTGTTGTGCCAGTTCACACTTAAAAAGAACTAGTTCAAAGTTCAGTTCAGACAGATGAAAATTATGTTCACGTTCATAGTTCTTTTTTTTTTTAATTTTGAACTACATTCACAGTTCCAAAAATGAAATAGTTCATGTGTAGGCTATTCTTTTTCAATAGAACCTCCTTCTACCCATCCATCTCCAGCCCCAAATCATTGCCACTCCCAAACTACATGAATTATTGTATACCACTGAAGAATAACTGACATGAGATACATTTGAAATCCATATATAAATATAATCCATCTGAGTTTTCACGTTTGTTCATAAAACTGCTTCAAATGCTCAAACAAACTGGCTTCAGCAGTGGTAGATGCATCTGTACCGTCTGTACCACTAGCACCGGCCATGCTGGGCCGTGTTTATGGAGACGTCATGCGTCGTGCAGTAAAGTAAAAAAGTGCAACTGCAGTTATTTCTTTACTGTTTCAGGTTTGTAAATTGGCTTTTGAACTGGCTGGTTTTTATGGATAACATTTTCCTTCCAAATGGACAGAAAATGGCATGACAAGTGAAAGTTGGTTTGCCAAATTCATGTGAAGGAATCCACAACTTTCTATTCAGAGCCCTCAGGCAACAAGCTTATAAAGGGCTAGAAATTTCAATCCAACACATGTAGAGGCCTTCTTTAATATGCTGGCTACAGTCCTTTCTCAGCATGGATTTGAGGGAAACAATATAAAGAACATGCAAAGGGAGAGAGAAGAGTCGGAAGCATGATATCAGTGGAGAGAGGGGCCCTCGTTACCATGGCAATGGCAGGCAATGCCCTTGGTAACATTAACCCCCCTTTTGTCTTTTCCCTGGAAGAAATACCTGCCTCATTTTATCGGCGGCGGTCCAGGGGGATCAATTTTCACAGCAAACGATAGTGGCTGGCTGAAGGAGCAGAACATTGTTGTCTTCCTCCAGCATTTTGTTCACCATACCCGGGTAATGCAACACAACAAAGTCCCGCTCCTGTTGGACAACAACAAGTGATCAATATCTATTGGGAAAATGGGGTGTTTCTCTTGTTTCCACCACATTGAACACACCACCTCCAACCATTGGATAAAACTGTTTACAGGCCACTGAAAAGATGGTGTACATGGCACTGGAGGCATCCAGGAACAACTATCACCAGCTTTGACCTGCCAGAGATGGTGAACATCTTGCTCCTGGCAGTGTCACCTCGAAATGTGAAGCAGGGATTTTGCTGCACTGGGATCTGACTGTAAAACAAAGAAATCTTCAGTGAAGATCACTTTCTCCCACCTTCAGTGACCCACAGACCCCACTTCTGCTGCATCTCCCTCCAGGCAATTCACCACTGTACTTCCATTTCACCCTAGGCGATCCACTACTGCATCTCCATGTAATCCTGGGCCATCCACTGCTGCACCTCACCCTGTACCATTCATTGCTGCTCTGTATCATGTCCTATCCCTGGCTCTTCCACTGCCAACAATGTGCATTAATTCAGAGAGTTTTGAGGAAGTCACCTTTACTTTAGTTCCTGTATCACTATAAGAGAGGAAAGTCACTTCTGAAGTAAGAGAAAGTAACTGTGTGTGTTTGTGTGTGTTTGTGTGTGTTTGTGTGTGTGTGTGTGTGTGTGTGTGTGTGTGTGTGTGTGTGTGTGTGTGTGTGTGTGTAAAACTCTAAACCCATACCCATAAGATGGTTCGCAAAAGGCCAATGGCCAACGGTGGAGCACAAGGGTCAGTCATAGTGACACTCCCTGACACACCTACACTGAAAAAAAATGGGAAATAGCAGGTCTTTAAATTCACAAAAATGAATTTAGTATGTGCAACAAAAAATTGATATGTCTTTTGTGAACATGATTTGATCAAATAAACTTCAGTTGTTTATGGAGAAGGAGTTAAATGTACTAGTTTCTCTCACACTGATTAACACTGACTAAATTGTGAAATTGAAATCAATGTGATTGAGTTTGGTCACCACTGGAAATATATTCGAAGGTGCCAGTGTGGTTGGGTGTGGGGTTGCGGACCTGAAAATATAGCAGGGCAAGTTGTCCCACATGAAACCTTCTCTCCTCACATATGAACACTGAAAAGTGTATTCAAATGAATAGATGAGCTTTTTTCAAACTGGAATAAAAGTATTTTCAGCTTGTCATTGTGTCTAACATTGCACCTTACTACAGAAAATACTTAAAAGTTCAAAGTTAATGTCTTTTATATCCTTATTAAATTTGTTTGTGGTCTTTTAATTAATTAAGGCAATCCAGTTCAGTGATTCTGAATATTTTCTTTCCTATTTGCACAGCATACACATCACACATCAAAGGCTAAGTGCTTTCATTTCTTTTCTGTTGTGTTGCTGTGAAAGCCGAAAAGTGACTTTTTGTGACTTTTTGAGGTACATTTCAAAAAAATTCTTGAAGAGTTTGAGTTAAAAATGGAAAATATCAATTATGTTGTTACTGAATTGATTATAATTGAAAATATACATCTGCTTTACTCTGACAAACATTGCCATTCTAAACAAGCTTTTAACAGCAGCAGAAAAAATAAAAAACACATATTTAGATGTTATTTGATGTTCGGCGTACATCATATAATTTGGAAGTGATAGCAGATTTTCATCATGTATTTTGAATTTTGCAGCAGACCATTTTGTTCATATCAGAATTGCAGATTGGAAGTTTAAAGATGTGACTAATGGTGATCTTGATGTATGTTATGTGTACGTACTGTATGTATGTTGAGTTGTAAGGCGTGCACAAAAACTCTGTCGAGTAGGTCCAAGCGTTTGCATCACTAAAGTTAAAGCATCAACCTTTTTGGAATAATTCTCACTTTCCATGTCAATAACTGCACTGTTGATACACATTTTAAGACATGGAAAGCATTTATTCTCCACCCAAGTAAAATACACTCCATAGGGGTAACTCCCAGAGACGATGCAATAATCAGTTGCCACCTTTGTGCCTGTAGTGATTTAGAATCAGAGAGGGATTGTTTTCATCATATACATTTTTATATCTCTAAAAGAAATGCAATGGTCATTTGTATGTTTTTAGGCAGCACAGCGTTTGGTGTCAAAAAGGGAAAAGAGCTGAGTTTTTTGCTTGACATACCCACCAGCAGAGACTGAAACCAGTATGGAAGCCATGCAGAAATCTCTGCTCTTAGATGTAAAGAAGAGGAACAACAGAGAGGTTGTAGAACTCAAGATGGAAAAGACTTTCACACACTGAAAACATGAAGTCGTTTGTGATGTAGCAATGATGGAGGATTACATGGCAAGGTGGCCTGCTCTGTTTGAAGTCAGTAAGGTAAGGCTTATCTCATGCTGAGTTTTTCATCTTGGATTTGCTGTTGATAAAACAAAGCCTTGGGTACACTGGCAAACTGCTAATATGCCTGATTGTGTTATTCATCTGTGCTTTATCTTCTTCATAGACCATGTCTGCTGTATGTGTGACAGTTGCTGATGTTTATTGTTTGAAATTGATTTTGTTGTGCTTAATACCTTTTGATCAATGCTGAATTCAAGAGAATCACCACTGTCCCACTCTGGACCTCCACTCTGACAACCTGATGAGGCTGTTCCACAAGCGAGGAGGACAGCTAGGGAAAAAACTAAAACAATCAATGCACAAATGGCTGATGTAAATGATAAGGGAGTCCCAGAGTCATGAAAAACCTAGAAATGTTGAGAATTTCAACAGAAAATATTAAGATTTTTAGAATTGTGGAAATGTTATGGAAAATTGTAGTTGTAGTTTTAGTTGCCACACAATTTATTGACAAGAAGGGTGTACAAATTGTACAGAAAGCCAGGGAGGCCATGAGTGCATTTATTTATTATCTTTCTCCTTCCATTATCTGTGCATCTTTTTGTCTCAGTTTTAACCTTTCCTTTATTTACTTATTAATCTTCCTATAACTCAATATATTTTTCCACCTCATCTTTTTTCTGTCTCTTTCTTGTCAATCTCCTTCATACTTTCTGATTTGAAGCTCACAATAAGTTTATATTCTCCGAGAAATATTGTATGCACCCAGATGACAATATACACCAGTAGATGACTTTAAAATAAAACACAAAATCTAAATTAAGACGCTAATAAAGAAAATTTCTTGATGTAGATGCTGGACAAAAGTTTATCATCAAGGGAGTCTGTATGGGTGAAGATCCAGAAAACCTTGTGGAGGAATATGTGGTGACATGAATCACCTCTTACTTTTTTCCCTTATGCTCCAATCTTCTCTAGTTCTCCTTCTTGAGCCCTTAAACTGAAATTATTCTTTGATGAATAGAAAATGTACTGAATATAATTTTCATAATCTATACATTTTTTCTCTGTTTCATATATTTATAAAATCATAGTGTTCTTTGATTGATGGTTTGGACCTCACTAGTTAACCAGGAACCAGTAGTTTGGGCCAGAGGGGCCACTAGTGTGTCAAAAAGCAGACTAGTTGGGTTGGTTTTTAGTGCGCCATCAAGTGTCACTATAAGGCTTTTGTTGGAAGCAGTTGGACATAAGTGCCACTAATGGCTGAAAATGAGTGACTACTAATGGTTTTTGCTTACCTAGTAAGACAAAATGGCAAAGTAGTGAGAATAACTTTCTAATTAGTTATGCCAAAGGCTGAACGAATAAAAACATAGGTCTGATATCAAGGACATGGAATGCTCAAAGGGCTTGCTGCATAACGGGTGAATGAAACAACCTTCATGGCAGGTGGTACAGATCAGGCATGCTGACAACTTTTTCATTTTGTCTTTTAAATAGCTACACAGGTGGCACACCTTAATGTTAGCCGTTTAACTATTAGCAAATAGCCACATTAGCCGTCTAGCCTTACCAGATTGAAGCTGAGAAAAGTCGACCAGCAACTACACAGAAACAGCGGCAATCTACCCTACCAACTCTATTTGAGCAGCAATGAAAATATTGTGCCAAGTCACCAGAAGCACAGAAAATAAACAGGGCTGTAAGTGAATATATTTGCATGTCATATATATATACACCGTACAGTATGGTTACTGCTGTTCTGGGTTTTTTTGGACCTAAAAATTGTGTTGTCATTGATGTTATGTGTGTATTGTTCTAACCTTCATTTAAAAAAAAAAAAAAAAAGGGTTAGGGTCTTTTTTTTCTCCCAGAGGTATAGAAAATTGTATCGAGTATCGGTATAGAGTTTGAAATTCTAGTATCATGACAACCCTAGTCCCTTTCACATACATGTAGTCATAATAATTATAATGACATATTATATTGAGTATAAGCGCTTTTGTGTCATTTCCATAGTAGTAAAATTGATTCTGGTACTGTTAATAATGTTTCCATGCTAGCATGTAGAGAGAACAGTAATAGATCACATAGGGTGATCGCTGGGACAGATGATCAGTTACCTACTGAGACTGTGAAACTTTTGTTGCACATTTATTTTGAAGCTGTACCATTAAAAAACAACCTGATTCCCCAAAAGCTCAATGAAATTTTCATCAATAATATCTAAGGAAAATAAGAACTGTACACCAGTGTTTCCCACAGAATTAGATTTTAGCCATGGCTGCACATGACAGGGGGGGTGGCTTTCTTAAATTAATTATTAAATACTACGACATATAAAATATAAATAACTGAGCATTATATACAGGCCCATTCCTTCATCTTGTGTCAAATAACTGACCTGACAGGAGTCAGTGAGGGTTGATTACATATTGTGATTGTCCAGTGAGCCCAGTCCTGGCACACCCATGCTGCATGCTCTGCACACCCGAATGTCAGGCACACAGAGAGGGCCAGTAAGGAGAAAGACAGGGATGGTAAAAACTTCATGGATTTTTTAGCGGTCCACCAGCCCAATGAGGCGACAGGATTTCTCTCGGTGCTCCAGACAGCCAGTCCAACTATGACAGACATGTCTGTTGTCAATGTGTTTGAGAAAGAGCGAGATCAATGCACGGCACACAGCTCTACAATGAAATAAGACTTAACCTATTTGAAATGGTAAAAAATATATATTTAATACACAATCAATGTAGATATTGTGCCAGGCCACCACAAATAAATCAATGTGTAGGAAACACTGTACACAATCAACACCTTCTTCTGTGGTGCTGTGTTTTCATGAGAAGGACCTTCTTTTTTTTTTTTTTTTTTTTTTTTTTTTTACAGATTTTGTTTCAGAAATGATAACATCTAAATTTTCTAAAATGCAACATAAAAATGACAGCTCACAAAATTACTTGGAATAACAAGTTGAGTCTGGGTTTACAAAGAAGTAGCGAAACTATGGCTTGTTTAAATCAGCAAGGCCACAAAATCGCAAAGCTTGGTATAATTCCCTGAAACTCTGCATTGAACCCAAACTTTGTCATGGCTCTAACAAATCCCAAAATGTCCTCTCATCTCTATCCTTTAAAGATAGCCTCTATATGTTTAAAAAGGAATAACAATGGGGGGCGCCCCGATGGCTCACCCTGAAGAGCGCGTACCATGTGCTAAGGCTGAGTCCTTCCCGCAGCGGCCTGGGTTCAATGCTGCATGTCATTCGTTCACTCTCTCCCCTGACAATGAACAAAGAAAGCTCAGAGCTCCTATTTTCAGTTCATTTGGATGGTGGGATGTGGCTAAGGGGCTCAAATCAACTGCTCACATCTCATGCGGACTCTACACTTAAAACTCAAGTGGTGAAATAATTGCCATGGAGAAAGCACATGAATTACAGCACATTAACACATTTCATCTGTATAAATCTAATCTAGGAGCCTGTATGCTGCTGTGCTGGAAATGAACACAGATTATGTACATGTAATGTGCATGATAGGGAGTTCTCCCTGGTGATGACTACAGGGCTACAGATGAAGACTGAAAGAGGAAAGAGTGAAACAAAGTTGTAGCATGCTGTGCTATTATGCATTGCATTAATAGGTCCCTAATTCCTCTTTTTTCAGCGTGGGTGGGTACTAAACTGCATTTTCCAAGTAAGCCATATGTGGTTGTTCCTCTTCAGGGAAGTAGAGGCATTAATAGAACCCCTGACCTACATGGATTTCTATCTCTTGATGAAATATATTGTGCACGCAGTAGGGGATGCACTCAGAGTAAAGTGCGCCCTACACAGTAGAGTGTACCCATTGGCCAAAGATAAACTTTTTTTCAACAGTCATTCACAAGTGGCAATTCTGCAACAATAGAAAATATATATTATTTATTGTATTGAGATGTTCTAGAAACAGAAGAAGCAACTTTTTCTTCATTCATTTTGTCTGAATAACAGCAGTATGAACAGTATGCTGTTAGCAGTAAAGCCTGACTGATACATCGATAGATAGATAGATTTAAGATAATCGCAGAAAAATCAGTACCAGTGTTTATAACGGCCGATAAGCGAGAGAAAATGAAACTAATGGAAAGCCAAAGACAGGTAATTGAATTATTTTAATACTAGTGTAGTTTCTCCACGAGAGAGCATTGTGTCTCTGTCTCCACTGTTGGCAACCAAGTGGCAATCCACTGTGACATCACCTGTTGGTTAGTGAACTGCCATTTCGACAACTTTGAATTTTTGCCGTTACAATCTTGGTTTATTAAAATCAGAAGAAACTGTATTTTGCCGAGAAGGAGGAGCTGGGCAGGAGTGAGGGGTAGATCTGACCTGAGAACAGAGGACACTAAGCAACATCTAAGTGTTAAAGTAATTTTAGTAACAAATTGCATACATGTCCAAATTTGACAAATATCACGTATATGAGGAGTAACCTTTGTAATGTAATTGTAGCTGGGATTACTGCATGCAACATGTACATAAATAATAAGTAAATGTATGCCAATTGTTTATAAACACAAGCAAAATGCCTACTAAATTAGGTCACTCTTACACCTCTGCTGCTCCTACGATGCACTGCCATTTCTAAGCTGAAACTTCAAAATATATCCTTCTCTTTCTACAACACATGTAGCCTTCCATGGTGCAATGAAAACCTCCTCCCTTAGTGTCGACACTTCATTGGTATCCATTACACCCAATCCTTCTCTTCTCCATGTTCCTTAATAAATATTTTGGTTAGCATGCGCCCTGTCTTATAGTTCAACAGGCAGGTAAGCCTTCCTTAATTTGGAAGCAACCACACCTCCGTGTTTGTTTTCTGCTGCTTTTCAGTGTAGGGAGTCAAGTCAGATCAAAAATCTAAAATCACTAATTTGCCCCAAAGCACAGTCTTGTCATCTTCTTCAGTTTGTCTGTCCATCATCATCTAGATATAAATCAACTACTTTTCTATGTCCTCTCATGTAACTGAAAAAAGAACTAATGTAAAAATGTGAAAGCAAAAACATCCCAAAATATTCCTTTTTGTAAAGTGTACTGTTCTCTGATTGGTCAGCATCACTAAAATGTGTGTAGGCACAGTAAAATCTGTGTCCACACTGTGGCACACTGATTGTGAGGCGTCCTAGACTCCCCATAAATTGTCTTTCATCATGTGACACTACATGGGATAAAACACCTGATTATTATCCCTGATGCTCATTTTAGTTCTTGACACCCTACTTCCATTAGATTACTGTACTGATATCATGTAGGCTGGATGCCACACCGATGAAATAGGAAGGTCACCTTGACTGGTGTTTCAACAAAAAAATAAATAAAAATGTGTACTCCATGCTGTGTAAGATAATGGACTGCTACTGGGCTAATTTCATCTTTAAAAAAATCCAGTGCTATGGAACAGCGTGCTGCTCTATTCAGTCATTTAGTGTGAAATCATGGTACATGAATATTGCATTTGACTTTTCATTTTACATAGTCAGTGTGGTTTGCAAATGTCCCCACAACACTCTCCATTCCTTAAGGTGTTCACTACAGGAGAGTGTGTTGGTTGTCATATTCAACATTTCTTTCTCTTCAATAGATAGATAGATAGATAGATAGATAGATAGATAGATAGACAGACAGACAGACAGACAGATAGATTTCATTGCGTTGAATGGATCTAACGGTTCAAGTGTTCACAAAGAAAAGTCATGCATATTCACATTTAATTGCATGCCAATAAGAATGAAACTATGTCCCAGAGATTTGGTGCCTTGAAAATTGCAAGAATAAAGTGCACATCTCTCACAAAGCCTGCGAAGTAAAAAAGCTCCACAGAACCATAGCAATTATATGGCTTGGCAGTTCGACTAGGTATGCCCCTGTGAAATGGGGCTTTAAGATGATGCAATAAATGTCTTTTATTTCTTACACATGCCTACAGCCCCCAAGGTAGTTGCAGAAACACAAAAGGACAGCTGCTCTCTCTACATGCTGATCAATCATAATGAAGTATTGCAACAGTCCCTCTTACCATGCAAAATACCAGCCAATGCAAACAGGGCGCAGGCAGAGTCTGGGAACTCTTCCTGCATTCCAAAAATAATTATTAGACAGCTAAATCTGAGCTTAAACAGGGAGGCAGAACCAGTCATCATGGCAAAATTAACTATGTAATGTAATGTAAGTACCTCCAAACAGTGCAATCAGTGATGAAATTTCTAATTAAATCAATCTTCATGGTGACAAAAACCATGTTAAGTATAAAATCGAATTATAAATATGTTCATTTTCAAATAATGCATGAGTTGTTTCTACTGTCTGTGGGATTCTGATGAGAGCAAATATTTGAGACAGGGGTGCAATCAGGCTTGGGCAGGGTAAGTAGTGAGAAGTTCTTTGGCATTAACATGTCCTGAGCTGTTAAACGAAAGAAAAAGCTGTTAGATTTTGTGAAATTGACTCAAATTGACTTAAAGCAGTCACAAACTGAGTAGTCTGCATTAAATCTTTAAATAGACTGCACTAATATTTCACAACACCATCCTAATCTTACGTACAGTTGTCGGTTTATTAGGTACCCCACCTTAAACAAATGCAGTCTAATGCAACAAATCCTCCCAGCATAAAGGTTGCAATGGTCAGTTTTTGTTTAAACGGTGTTAAAAAAGTGTTAATTTAACTTTATGACAATTTTAGAGCTTGCAGTTCGTGCTGTGAGATTATCTATATACTGACAACCATTTTTAATATTTTGTCCACCCTCATTAATATGTTTAAGCCTCTAATATATCAGATTACAATGTACACATCAACAGCAGCAATTCCAACAACACTCACTGGCAGATTATATTTAAAAGTTTATGTATCAATTGCTTACACACTCCTCTTTTCTATCCTAACTCTGTACAAAACAGTACAGTTCTGTGGACACTGACTCCCATCCCCTCCAGGACATGCTGGTCAGCAGAAAGAGCACATTCAGTAAGAGGCTGAGACAGCTCAGGTGCAACAAGGAACGCCACAGAAGTAATTTCTGCCTGCAGCCATTGCACTCATGCAACACATGAAGGACCAGGGCTGCGCTGACTGTCTCTGGACCTAATTCAACTACAACTTCACATACCCAGTGAAGTAGTGTAAAACAGTATAAAGAACTGCAATATTTCAATACTGGCACAACTATAGTCTATTAAAATGCAACACATATCTTTGCAATTCCAGTAGGACTGTATTTCTATATCTGTATTTATCTAAAAAATGTACAAAATAGAGGCCTGCATCTGTTTTATAGACAGTGTAATACAACTCAAAACTGCTTTATTTCATAAAACTTTCCCTGCTGTCTAATATGGCTGCTACTATTTTAGGATTCTTTGGGACATTCTGATTATTCTCTTGTTTTATTCTTTCTACTATTTTCACCTTACTTGTGTTGTCCATAAGCACATTGTTAAAGTTTTATGGGATTAATAAAGCAGGCTATCTATCCCCCTATACTGTTTACAAATGCTCTGCATGTTGTATTCCTTATCAAGTTACTCATTAAAACTGATTAAGTTGATCTCTTCCCCTGCAAAGCACGTTATAACTACTGAGAATCACCGTTTTCTGGTTATTTAGGTCATAAATTAAAAAGCAAAGCAAGGTCAGAGAAAAAATCCAATGGGCAGCAACCAGCCATCTGTATAAACAATCACAATCACAAGGCCAAATACGTGTCTTGAAAACCAAGAAATGTGAAATTGGGGAATTCAAACTTTTTTTCAAAGTATGGCAGGGCCTGTCTATGGTCCAGATGTCCACACAATAACAATAACAAACTTAAGTAGCCCTTTCAGTAAACCACGTTGAGGAAGATTTTAGGAAATTAAGTACATCATTTTTCCCATGACATGAAGAATAACCACATCTAGGACAGCACAGTAATCTTATGTCAATATAGACAGTTGCACCTGGTCATTTAACCGTCAGGAAAGCCACAGACGAGCCAACAGAGAGGAGGAGGGAGGGTAGTTTTTCCACTTACCAGTGTTTGAAGAGTTGGTGGCATATGGTGCCTTATCATTCCCCACTGGACGCCACTTCTCCCACCACAGAGGACTCCGTTGATATTTTAGCTAACTCTTTCCTGTCCACACACAGTTCCTCATTTTGAACCGGGCTCCCCCTCTTTTCATACCGGACTCAGGTCCAGTTTCAGGTAGCGGCCTCTCATCCCATCGAGTTCGTCCTCCATTTTTCGTCCAAACACTTTGGACAGAATTCCTCTTTCCGTCGCTGCTAGCTTAGCAGTCTGACAACAGCACAGTAACAACAGCATTATCCACACAGGAATACTTGCCACCTCTCCCGCCTTTTACATTTTCAGTACGTCGCTAACTTTTTCAGTTGGTGTTAACACTTTTTTTTTTCCAGCCGCAGTTTCGCGACGCTTTGACGTTACGAATCGAGAGATGTAAATTTATTCACCTGCCTCTTTTCCGCTTCAAACGGTTCCCTCCATATCAGTCAGTGTTGCCAGTTACCAGTTGCCCAAATACAAAAGTTGGCCATAAAAGTTCTGAATTTTTCAGAAAAATGGTTTTATATATACTGCACATTAAATGTTTAAAAGTCTTCATTTTCAAGCGTTTAAATATGTAGGCTTTTTTAAAAGGAACGTTCAGGTTACAATTTAATATTTAATTACATTTTGTAAAATATTCCAAATTCGCTATTAACATTTCCTGCTTGCTACATGGGCTACTATTAGATTTTCTGATACTCGAATTAATTACTTTTATACTGAAGAAAACTTAAAATGTTTAATTAAAATGTGATGATTCTCAATGAGTAGCGTTTTTTTCCTCTGGGCTTATGGACGTTTCTGTGCAGCGAACATCTGAAATAATGATATGAAGTGTAATGATAAAAATAATAATAATAATAATGATGCGAAGTGTTTTGTATCACAATTTGCTGAAACTATGGTTTTTAAAATAGCCTACCACAATTGCCTCTATCAGCTGTGTGTCACTGCAGCTGCTGATCCTATTGATAAGCAGCCAAACTACAATAACTTACTTCCTGTTGTTTGTAGAACAAATACATACACACCTGTACTTTCCACCTCACACAGTATCTTACCCTTATGTCTCTCCCTCTGCACCTTTAGTTTGAAAACCTCTAGAATGTGATATAAAATATTATATTAAAAAATATATAAATGAACATTCACCTGTAATTCAAGGTGGGCATGAGTGGGCACCAGCTTTCTCTGTAATTTAAGATGGCACTTCAAAAAGGCAATGATAACTCTGTAGCTGGAAAGAAAAACTTGAAATACTTCTGGGCAATTCTCACCTCATAAATGTCTAGACCTATAAACCTTAAATTTATGTAAACACCTGCAGCTCACATAATTCAACATGCCTGGCATATTGCAGGCTGGTGTCACAGGTGTGGATTAATGTTAACAAAACTGAATCATAAAATCAACTGTAGCAAAGAAATGCAACTGTATTTATCCAGTGGAGTTTGTGCTGCACTGTTGGCACCTTCACCTACACTGCAGCACAAGACCAACTAAAGCTTTATAGTCACTAAAAATATGTTTTTTTCATCTGAAGAGTGATAAACACTGAAAAAGCAACCAATGTATTTCCCTTTCCATCAAAGAGCCAACAGGATACTTACTACTAATTTCCCCAGAAGGCCTTATTCGGCATAGTTTACAGGCATGTTGGATTAATGCTACAGTATGTCACAGAAAAATGAGCATGGACCTAAATCTTTTTTTTACTGGAAGAATTTGGTTTGGCCATGCCATGTTTTTTTGACTAAATGATGAAAAAAGTAGTAAAAAGGTAGTTGAGAAATTCAGGATATCCATCATGACACCTGTCACATGCAGTACTTCATCATGTGTCACTTGACAGATATTGACTTCAGCTTCTTGCCCTCATTCCCAATGAAACAGTTTTTGCAGAATTGCATCATGAATCAAAAGTGGTCAATTAGGTCAAAATGAAATCTTTTTATGGATTAAAATGTGAAAGCAATAACTTTTAAATTGCCATTTACATTTAACTGAGCAATTTAATTCATTATGGGTCTTGCTTAACATGCTAATTCAAATGAGGTGAGTGAATGTAACATTGCATAATATTTTGTTATTCATTTTTTTGTTTTTGTGTATTATGCATACATAATATGTAGCTCAATGTTGTTTCACATCACTTGCTGATGATTAAACAGTGTCATACATTGTGTTTGTTTGGGAAATTAGCAATGTGGCTACCAATGGAATATGGGAATTAAAATCTATAATGATTTGCTTTCCTTTTTGTATAGACGTATGTGACAAAGCCCTGTTTTTCCCCTTCAAATTGCGCTTCCCCTTTTTTTCCATAGGGCTGTGGCCAAGAGAGTGTCCAGAGAAATGTCAGAATGCCGACAGGTTGTTATCATCAGTGTCCTTATCTTCCCCTTGCAGGTGCACCAGCACAATGAAAACAGCCTGCACATCCTGCCAGTCAAGGTTTTATGGCCTGCTGCAGCAGCTATGTGACTCTATCAGGTGATCAACCTAAAATGCATAAAAGAGTAACATTTAGTATATTCTAAGATAAATTAAAAATAACACAACCATTGGTTTATAGGACGCTAAAGTGATATAGAATAAGCCAAAATGGCATGGTGCATTGAGGTTTTGTGCAGTGTTTGTAGTACCTATTATTTTCTTTTATGGCCATCTAGCAGTGTTGTATAAATATAGGGCAGTGATATGTTTTTCATTGTTTTGGATCTACTCTAAAACACTGGATTTGAAATGAAACATTTACTATTAAATTACCATTAAAGATAGTTTTAGTTGAATTTGTCCAAGGCGGAGTCTAAAGCCATTCTAGGCTTAATTGAGAACTGTGGTGCTTTGAGCAAAATGCTAACGTCACTATGCTAACAATGACAATGCTAACAGAATGATGTAAAAAAAAAAAAAAAATGAAATATGATGTGCAGGAATAACGTCTACCATTTTCACCATTTTAGATTAGCATGTTAGCATCTTAACATTTGCTAATTAGCATGCTAAAGCTGAGGCTGACTCAAATATCTTTAATTTTGGTTACAAATCAAAGCACTGGATAAAATCAAAAGCTCACCATATATATTAGATGAAAAGTTATAAGATCATCCAAGTTATCAAAGTTCTGAGGGGGTAATTAATGACTGTAACGAATGACAATCCAGTTAATATTTGCCATTAGTCAGTGGTTGTCAATAGTTAACATTTCAGTGGTTTACCAAAGTCATTAGGATAAGTCAACAGGGAAATATGAATGCCTGTACAAAACTTTCTGGTACTCCATCTAGTATAGATGTTGAAATGTTTAACTAAATGAGTGAAAGGTATGACCTGCTGGTGGTGCAATAGGAAAAGTTAGTGGATCATTAAAGTTATTAGGATTCATCCTCCTGGGATCATGAATGTATGTGTAAGATTTTGTTTCAATCTATCTAATAGATGCTGAGATATTTCAATCTGTATGACATTGCCATCCTTTCAGCTATGCTGCTAGCTTAGCTCAGAACTTCTGTGACTGTGGATGATTTTTCACAATGACTATTTTGTACAGTAAGTATAGTCACTATAAAATATTATTTCTGCAGAGACATCTTACTGTTATTGATTAATGTGTGCAATGCTGTGAGCACCAAAAACCAAATTCGATTCACCTCCATGTCTCAAAACCTAGGAAAATAAAACCAAAAGTGTCTGCATACCACCGGAGGTATATGAGAAAATATATGAGAAAATGTATTTTCTTATAATTCAGCTGAGCCTAAATTTTCACCTATAATATTTGTAATATTTCCTAATATCAACCTTATAAAAAAAAAAAAAAAAACACAAAAAAGACTGGTAAATTTTTAGGAGACAGAAATGTAAAGAACTTCCAGCCAGCAAGCAAAGGACTAAGGGACTCCACTTACATTTTAAGCTTCCAAATCAAAGCATCATCATTTGTAAAAGAGATCAAGCAATGTTTCTGCATTAAAATTTAATTCAAACTTAATACAGGAAATGATGGGACCCTTTTTTCTTCTAAAGGTTTGTTTAATCTTCACACACATGCCAAATAAAATCTCTTTGATCCTGTTCTCCCCTTTAATCAGGGTACATGCTCTCATGCCCCCCTCCCTTTTCTGTCTCTCATTCAGACTTGTTCCTCCTCAACTCGTCTGTCTCCTTGTACTGGTTTCATTTCTGTTGACAAAGCATTACAGAGCCCCCACGTCTTGTCTTGCCTAATTGGTCCACGTGGACTAATTTAGCATCTAATTACCAAGCTAGTTTTCATGCCTCTGAATTTTCAGGGTCGTGTTTTGCCTTTAGATAACTTTCCTCCCTCTCAAGGCTATGAAGTTGCTCACATTTCACTGAACCATATGAATAATTGTCTATCGTAATAGGTATAGATAAAAGTGAAAATACAATAATGGCCATGACTTGGAAACAAGACCTAAATACACCCACAAGCAGCAATGTGGAGGTTACAGGAGAACTGGGGCATTCAAAAAAAAAGGTGATAGATGTTCACTGAGTTATGACCAATTGCAATATAGATTCCCCGCTTCATCAGGAATGTAATTATGTTTTAAAATTACTATTATTAGTCTGGACCCTTTGTTTCTTAAACATGTACATTTTTCTCAAGTATTGATTTTTCACTTCTGAATAGTATGTTTCTGCAGTAGAGGAGGCTGCAGTTTCAGGAATGTACTGCATTTGTAGGACCACATTTGTAGGATCCTAGTTTTCTCATGAAACTGCCACCTACTAATTCATTGGACGAAAAGTAGAATGTGGGTGATGTCAATGTCAAGTCAATAACAGAAACCTGATATGCTCTACGTGTTCTAACCCTAACCCTAACCAAATGCTACTTGACGCTGTAGAGAAAAACCAATAATGCAGTACTTGGATAGCAGTCCTGAAACTGCAGGAACATAGTGTTGCAAATGTTGGATACTTTGATGCAAACATGTTGTGCCCATTCAAGCTGGCCCATTCTTGCTTTGCAAGATACTTGGCTAGTTCCAGCTCAAGTTATTAGCCATCCCTCAATTCGGTTCTTTATCCGTCTGGCCTGCTAGCTAGTTGTGATTTGCGATATCATAGCATTGTATTTCATATTGGTAAAGGATGGCTGTGTGAATCTTATGGCACTGAGATGATAGTTTTACCCACCACTATCACGGGTTATAGTCAGCAAAACACTGAATTGCAGGATGTTGATAGTGACTGAGGTTATCTTAGGTAAGGATTCATAGTGATAGGCTATTTTTCCTTCATGTAAATGTATGCAAATTTGTCTGTTCCCTATTTCATGACCATTTCAGACAAATCAAGGAATGATGATGATGATCACGGTTAGATCATGGTTAGAGTTGACTTTATACCTTTGTTAAGCAGGTATAAAGATTAGTGAAGAATAATAATGATAATAATAATAGATAACAAGAATATGAAAGTACTGTATAAGAGACAGAAATTAGATTATTTGTTGGTAAGGGAACAAAATGAAGTGTTTTCATAAAGCCACAAAAACTAATTTTAGAAAAGAAATTTAATGAAGGTTTTTCCTCAGACTTTCAGACTGACAGAGAAGTCCTTCAAGTCACTGAGGATTCCCCAGATCCCTCCCGAAATGTTATCCAGAGTTTATAGCAGTGAGATAGAAGGTAATCATGCCAGGGGCCGAGCCAGGACTGTTTTCTACTTTTCTGAGGAAGATGCAGATTTTATTATTCCAAGTGAGCATCTGGCAAGGGACAGTAGCATCAAGAGATGGCCCATTCAAAGCGAAGAAGAAAGCTATCCAAATACTTTAATTGGAAGTAAACATAGGAGCTCCAACAAAACCTGGTTAAAAAAGTACCAGTGGTTAGAGTGCAAGAAAACGACTGATGCAGCTTTTTTACCCCCCCGAAGAGTGTCTGGATACACTGGAAACAATTACAGGAAGTCCTTTGTTGAAGGATTTAGAGATTGAAAGTCAGCTTTGGAGACAGGAAAAGGTTTTGCCAGACACAATGGAAGCCAATGCCATATGGAAAACTTTCAAAAGTGGCAGATGCATCTGATGACTACTCCAATTGATGAGTAACTGGCAGTCCAGAAAGTCAATCAGATAAAGCTGAAGACAAAAGAAAGGGAGAACAGATAGAGTGCTGTCTACAGGCAAGCAGACATAACCTCCACACTGGCCCACTTGAGTTTATCCCTTCGAGGCCACATTGAATCAGAGACTCCGAAAAACAAAGATGTTTAAAGGGAAATCACTGGTTTGGTTGGAAGGTATGATAAAGTTCTTTGTACGCACATTGAATGTGCCAGGTTAAACCCTGAGGTTACCCCAGTTATCTATATATCTGCACAGAGTTAGAATAATTACATGTATTAGAAAGTAAGTTAGGAAAATCATAGAAGACATAAAAGAGGGAAAATTATTCTCTGTGTGCCTTGGTACAAATTCAGTCTCATCTAAACTATAATAGGTGATTGTTGTCCATCATGAGGAGAAAGACAGGAGGAGAACAGCTGTGTACAGACAGGATGTAAATTCAGAGCAAGCTCAAATGGAGTACAAACTCTTGATACATAGACTCCAGGGAGAAGAAACACCACCTAATAAGATGATGGCTCTATAATTACCACCAACCATTGTAGTTGAGAACCATTTTCTTGAAGCATGTCCTGAGGTCAGCGAGCTCTACCGGCCCATCGTCGCACTCCCAGTCACATCACACGGCAATGAAAGATGCTTCTCTTCACTTAAATTCATCAAGAACAGACTACAGAGAACGATGTTGCAAGGAAGGATGGCTGATCTGATGGTTATTGCAGTCGAGGCAGAGAGGAATCAGGAAGTGAACCTGGAGAATTTTAGGGATTCCGTTTGGAGTCTTGCAGACAGACATGAAGGTAGGCATGAAAATCCCACACTTGGCTATAATTGCTTCCCCCCTCTCTTTCTCTCTCTCTCTCTCTCTCTGTAGTGTGTGGGTATATGTACTTAGGCTAGTGGTGATGATGGATCTTTCAAGGAGGATGAGCAGTTTGGAAAATAGGTAACTACTCCTCCGTCAGAGCTTTTATTGGCATAGCAGACCCAGCTATGTGATGTTAGCAGTTTCATCTGTACTCATGTTGGTTCCTATAAATGCAGCTATTACCATGTCTGCAGGTTCCTTTCATCTGTGGCTTTATCATCTACGTTCTCTAAATTAATTTGCATTTTGGATATAGTGTTTATATATGAATTCATCCTGCTTAAAATTTGGGGGAAAAGAAGACTAGGTTTAGCTCTTTTTCAGGAAAACTGGCAGAAGTGAAGCTTGAAGCTAGTATCGAAGTATGTGTCATTTTCAATAACCATACCAGCAGAAATAATTAAAATGAAAATCTCTAAATAAATATGCACTATTTATCCTAATATAAAACGGGAGATTACTGAACTACAAAAAATGACTCAGAGAAACTTTAGAAGGAATAATTGTGCTCTACCAGAGTGTTGGCTTGCATGATGCTTTTAGGTGGTAATTTGTTTTATACATGATTTTATGATGTTTAAACGTCAAAGTCAAAAAAGAGAGTTAAAATTTCACATGGAAAAACGTTTTGCATAGAAGATATTTCAAGGACACATTTTCACTAACTGTTAGTTTTAATTTTTACTGTTAAATAAACAGATGAAATTCATACATATCTGTGAAAATTATACCACACACCCTTTAGTTTTGACCTAACACCAAATTTAGATTTATATCCTGCCTGTCTCTCACAGTATGTTCAGGTGTCGCTATTCTCACACATTTGCTCACTTTATAAAGTTACTTTTCCTCGAGGAAAGCCAGGAGGTGTATGTCTCCCAGCAGCACCTGAGAGCAAAGAGTTATGAAACAAATTCATCAGCTGATGATAAGGAGGAAAATATTGTGCTGAAGACAGAAGGAATGAGATCGTATTTGTGCCGGAGTGGGAGCTTATTTTTCTGTTTTCTATTTTTGTCTTAATGAGGGAATATAATACACACTATGTTTGCATGTCAATCCCACATTTCTGTGAACGAATAGAATGCAGCACAGAGGCCAGGTTTTCTTTATCTTCCAGGATGTGCTAACTGGTCTATTAAAGACCAACATCAACAGACACACTGGCTGAGAGAGATGTGACAACAAAGGGCCATGCAAAAAAAAAAAAAGTGGACGTGGAAAAGATAGACAAGCTGAAGCCATCTGGATGAAGAAAAGATTTTTAATCTGTTTCTCAAGTTGCCACTGTATTTCCTATCACCAAAAATTAAATGTATCTTTTTTTTTAATTTTTAAAAATTTTTTATGAAACCATCAGTAAATCTGGCAGAGAACCAGCTACCAGCCAATGAGAGGGAGTTCATGAGAAGAAGACGCTCTCCTAAAACCCAACGCAAGCACCAGCAGGCAGGTCCTTAGATGGAACCCTTAAGGCACGAGAAAGAGAGACCAGTCCAAGAACACCTGGCACAGGGACCTCGAGACGCACATCAAGCAGAACGGGCTGACATGGAAACAGCTGGAGAGGAAAGGCCAGGAAGGAGGATTGCAGATTGTGGTCAGTGGATATGCTCCATGAAAAGGAGAGATAGATGTTAAGTTAAACACAAGCAAAAGCACTGCTTATCATATGATTTTAAATGATAGTATAAAATAGTGTAAAGAAGCATCTCTGTAAACTAATTTCATCTTTGTTTAGGAAAAAGAGGTGCACCTTGGGAAACAAGTTACTTTTTTTTTTTGTAGCAGCAGCAGCAGCAGCAGAGAGAATATTTTTTCTTGCTGGTGGTTAGAGGAGATGTTAAGGATTCTGGAAATACCTTCAGAGTAATAATTGTTCTTAAAAAAACATCTAAAAATCATTTTTATATATTAATGTATTTACTTTTAGATTGTGGGTTATTTTTTTTATTTGAAAATCAGATAATTAGCTCTGGAATGTAATGGCAGTACTGTGCATGAGAGACACAAACTGGGGCCAGATGTGGACCAGTATAGAAAGAGAAAATTGCAAAAAGTGGGTCAGCAAAGGAAGCAGAACCAGAGCATTAATTGTCCAAACTGGTTTCAACTGGTACAAGTCTGTGTGTATTATTTGTATGGACCTGGGAACACTCTGAGTCCATCAAACTCATTTGCTACTATAGGGTGACATTATGTTATGCTGATCACATAATTGTGTCATCTTGGAATTAAAATTTATAGCAGTGTTCACTTTTATTTTTTTGGCCTTTTACTGATGGCCATATCATTATACAGTCTAAGCCAAACAGGCTTATGTTTTATGTGGGCTTTAAGATTTTCAGCACCATAGTTACTTCACAATTACCTTAATTACGCCTACAGTCGAGTTGGTCTGAGAGAGGGAAAAGATTAAGAGTGCCGGGGAAATGTGAGTGTAGGTGGAAGTGGTGTTGTGGATACTTGGAGAAATTGGGGCATCTAAGGCCAGCAACACCAGCATTTTCCGATTTATCCACTCTGGGGAGCATTTTTCAAAAAGCAACAGCAATGTGTGAAAAAACATTGGCCTGGTGTGGACATGGCCTGAGGCTGGAGTGTATAGTACATTGTTAACTAGAGCCAGATCAAGAACAGCAATATCTACTTTTGTTATTGGCTCTTGTCCTCATTACCTGTGGTCATCATTTCCTGCTGAACAGAAGCCAAATGTCTTCCCTGGAAATGATACAATACTGGCTATTCTTGGCTATCAAAAAAGGCACCATTGATCAAAAACACACACTGAAATGTATTTTTTAACTTCACAATTTTGACTTTTTTTCTGTATCAAAAACAAGTGAAATAGATAATACTATATGAAATAGTTAACACTATTAAAATGGGAGTCTTTGGCCTGTGGGCTGTACAGTTTGTGGAGCTCACAGTTCTATGGGAGGCCCCATGAGATGAGACATTTGAAAAGATGCAATAAGTTCAGTCAGCTAGCAGCGGAGGCAAAAAGCAAAGGTGTGTGTGGTGGAGTTTGAACTGTGAGTGTCTCAAGTCAGCTTTGAACTATGTCTTCAGGAACATTCCTTAAAGATAGCAGTGTAGACTATCTGCAGTGGCTTCAAGTATTCAGTAGTATGTCTTTAATGTTTCATTATATCTGGGCTCCATTTCCCACTTCAAATCCTTTCAGTCCCTTCTGTAGGCCCCGATAGTGAGTGATCTATAGACTTGTGAGACTTGTGCTGACGCTTGACTGTGTTTTCTTGCCTGTGTTCTTGAGGTTGTTATACTGAAAGGTGCATTGTCTGAAGTCTGTGGTTGTCTAAGTCCTGTAGAGAAGTCTTTCTTTAACAGCCTGCTAATTTCACTCCGTTCATAGTTCCACCCATGGTGACCAGTCTCCCTGATACAGCTCTCTCAGTGTGATGCTGCCGTCATGCTGCAGGATGATGTCAGACTGGTGATGAACAGTTTTCTCTAGAGCAACTTAGTGTTGAACTGGCTGATGGAGTTGTTGGTCAAATCCATGTATTTTCAGTGGCAGAGGACTTGACATCAGCAAAGGTGCACACACACACACACACACACACACACACACACACACACACACACACACACAATCCTGTTTTTACCAACAGCTATCAAATTTAGATTAGGAGGTAAGCATGTTTCTTGACTGATGGTCTGCTATTTTTATGGCAGCCCTGCCTGATGTTCTCTATGGTAACCATGTCTGAGTCTGTAAAACTTGATTGTTACATTATATCCTGTAAACCGATAAGCAATAGCTAGGAACGCTATATTTGTACATGCATTGCCATGGTAACTGTGCGGCTACTTTAGAGCACCAAGAAATTTCAGCAATTTCTGTTTTATTGTGAACTCACCGGTTCTTGCTGTGGAGCGTTAGCCACTAAGTTTACACGTTGAAACCATAAAAGTACACAGCTGATATTTTTCCCAAGTGAGGTTCTTCAAATGCAGTACACCAGACAGCATCTACATCGCCAAGATTATAATATTTCTGAAATAGCAAGGTGCGCATTCACATAAAGATCCCCTCCAGACATGTATCATGACATATGAAAATACTCTGCTCTGAATAATATTTGTCTTATATGTTTTTTTCACTACAAAGTTCATCTGCCTTATTAAAACTTCTGAAAATTACATCTACTCCTTCTCCCTGGATTGAAATGAAGAAAAAAAAACCACATTCAATGAATATGCAAATTTTAGCCCTCTTCTACTTCACTGAAAAGTCCATTCTCAAAGACTCTGCAGTCCATTGGAGGCTTCAAGTTTATCCGAAGCTACTGTGAGACTTCAGCTTCATGAGTTAATCAAATCAAGAGTGATGAAGCCTCATTAGCATCAGATAAAGTTTGGAATACATTTTTACACAGAATGAGGACTGTGAATTTTTCTCCCACATGATTTACACTGAAAACTCCTCAGAAAGGTTTTTTTTTTTAATGGTCAATATGAATCGTAGGAGTGATTACAGTTTCAGTGTTTATATGGGCTTCTGTCTGTTGTTCTTACAGATAGTTAAGAAACTGAACTGAACCCATCTTTTAACACGAGCACAGAGAAACAGCAGAATATGTAAACAGCCTTTATGTATCAAACTCTGCACATATGACATTCTGCACAGTGAAGGTCAAGAATCCAAGTGACGTAACAACAAAAACAAACACATTTATGAGTGGAGTGGAACTTTAAAACAAGAAATCCTTTTGCTATGTAATGGAAGTGGTCATGTTACTGCAGAGGTTAGCCACCTTCTCAGCATATAAATATGGTTATACTTTTTAATGGACATGTCTGTGCTATCCTTTGAATATATGCTGATTAACTAAATGTCATTAAAAACATGAAAATGAAATAATAAAATAAATATGCGCAAAAACTCTAGCTTGGTAAAAAAGATACCTGCATCTCCCTGTCTGCCACAGAGTTAATAGCTCCACTGAAGGTCGTGGCGTTCCAAAAAAGTGTTGTGAAAAGACTTCTCTCAATCAATTATGATAAAGAAACTGAAGAAAATTATTAATGACTAAAATGTGATACCATAATTATCTTTATTCAGTAGCATGGATTAGAGTGGCTTTCAATTTCACTCATTTGCAGAATTGAATATGGAAAGTCAATCCCCACTAAAATGTTAATACATTCTTCAGGTAAAAAGGTACATTTACATAATGACTCTGTACTCTCTCACTGTGCACAAACTTTGGAACAGTCGTGCTAGGTACATGTGCCATAGGAAGTTTACTGCAGACACTGTGTCTGGCATCCCTTCAGCCTGTGTCCGCTTCAATATTAGTTCAACTGCTTCCAGTTTCCAGTTAATTAATGAGAGTATTAAATGCTATCCCATGGGTGCGCTCAGCCATGGGAATGGACTCAACTTGCTTTTCTTTTATGGATTCAGGATAAGAGGAAAAAGGATGTCAGTTCATCTCTCCTACGTAAAAATTCACACACCCCTGTAAAGTTTCTATTAATTTAAGTGATAGTCTGTGTTATAGGATACTTTTGCACAGAATAAAACTGTGTTTTGACACTTAGAATCAGATTTTTCTTTTATCAAACCTCAATGTAATGTAATAAATAAATGTGAAAAAAACACACATACTATTATACTAAATTATATGAAAATAAACATACAGGAGTGATGGCATCCTGAGCTGAGAAATGAAGTCACACTCCTGTTGTGTGTGTTGTAATCTGAGTTACTTCCTCCCGTTTAACTGTTGGTCCTCCTCAAGGTTATAAACACACAGGGCATCCCACAAATGCAATGGCACAGTACAGTATGCAGCGTTCAGGTGAAAGCAACTTTCTCCACTGAAGAAACCACGTTTTCATCTAAAAAGGTCTCAGACAAAGATAAGACCAGAGCACAGGCGGACTGGCCATGGAGAATACTGGTTCAAATCCTGGTTGGCTGGTGGACCATCAAAACATCCATAAAGTTTTAACCAGCTCCGTCAGTGTCATTTGTGTGACTTGTCCCAGCGGATAAGTCCAAAGCTGAATTTCTTTCCCAGTCCCAACCATGTGGCCAATATTGGTCTGGCTTTACTAAAAAGCCCTATGAACGCTTAATGGGTCCAGCTCGACCCAGGACTGGCTTTTCTTGTCCTTAGTTTGTAAATGACTTGATGGCTACATAATGTTACATGTCTTTTTACATTAGTGACTGGCTTCAGAAAGAACGATTACGTTTGCTAACTTGCTGTTAACCATATTATGAACAGAACAAATTATGTTCAGCAAATGTTGCTATCACTAGCTGAAATACTGCCAGCATTGCCATGCAGTATATCACAGCAATGCTAACGTGGGCTAATGGATTGTTTTTTGTTTGCTCCTGTGTACACAGGATAACTTTGTTCAGTTGTGCTTCTTGTTTTGTGTTTAGTGGTTGCTTTCGCTGGGCTTCGTAATGCCTTTAGCTTATCTATCCATGTGTAACATTTATCACAGAATTCTAAACATACAATCTTCACATTATTCATGTCTACAGCTCATGGCTTGTTTCATGCTTTATGCTAGTGGTACCTATTACAGCTTTATTGTGTGTACCCACACATCATCTCCTAAATTGAAAAAAGCAAAACTTAATTCTTTTGTGTGTTTGTTTTAACAACAATATATTTTTTAATGGAACTACATCCTCAGTCAGGAAGACTCTTGTTTTCCATTTTCTCTTTTCTCTCCTGTCTTTCCCAGCAATCTCGTCATTTAAATGTTTTGCCTGTATACTCCCTGGTGTTGCCTAGCACTCTCATAACCACTCACACACGTCTGCGATTACAGCTGCAGCAACACACACACATGCACGAACGAATGAACGAACGCATGCACGCACACACTCACTCACACAATTTTAAATTAGTGACATGCTTGTTTATACAGTAATATGGAATCTTTTTTTTTCTTTTCTTGTTATTGGTCTCAATTTGAGCCTAGTTGTTAAATGCTCTCTATAAATACATTTGAAATTTGACTTGATGACGATGAATGATGTGATCAATGTAGAAAATTACAGGTACTTGAAGTCTCAATGGAAAACTGACTCTTTTCATAGATGCGTAGGTTGACTCTCTAAGCCCAACTTCAAAACATCTGCTTGTTTATTTTTTCCTTCCACAGCATCAGACATTATGATTGGTATAATTATACGTGCAAATATAAATATGTCTGACATCAGTAGCAAAGCCTTAAATGACCTGATTAACTTTTGAATGCACACACAGCATACAGAGACTATTTAGCTTCCTTACTGAGACTACAGAGGAACAAACTTTGTTCTTGTGTATTGTTCCTCCTTTTCAAATGTGTATTTTCTGTCACAGTTTTACTTTCAGTGGACACAGTATAATAAAATATGGGCACAATGTAGTTCGTGAAAATTTGTATTGGCTGTAACAGCAGCTTTAGTGAATAATTTCCAGTGAAATGACAACCATTAGGACAAGTAGTCATAAGAGTACGTGATACCAAACTGTTCATAACACTTATAATATAATTGTCTCGGTTTAGTTTTTCTTAAGGATTTTTTTCCCCAAATTAAATATAATTTTTTTTTTAAAAGTGCAGCCAGGGTCTGTCAGTTATTTAACTCTCTTTAGAAGTAGTTGGCTCAGTAAGTACTGTGTATTGTGTCTAAAATTTGACCTAATTTCAAAAATGAGCTACAAAAGGGAAAAGGCTCAGCTCTAATTTTTCCAAGGGAGGCCACATGAAGCGCATTCAGGTGCAAAATACTGTCAACGAGAGATTTACGCAAGATAACATGACTAATATTAGTGGGAGATTTAACTAAGGTTATTGGTTATGTTTGTAAAGATAGCAAACCGTGTCATTTTAACATAGCTAATCAGTTTGAAATGTAATGTACTGTACTGTATTGTCTTGTAGTATACTGTCCATTCCAGAATACCTTTTAGAAAAATGGTGAATCAGATATTAAATCTGTATTTCGTGCAATACAGAGAATGTTGGCACAGTGAAGTAGTAAACAGACTAGACTAGACACAGCTATCTCAATGATCACATGGGGCTCTTTGCTGGTGACTCAGTAATATTTAAATGGAAAAGTTTATGTTATATTAGGAGAATTTCTAGAACACAGGGTTGCAGGTTGATACAACAGTGACGACACAGCAACACAACAAACTCTCTTCTTTTCGTTTTTATTTAAACCAACATTCAAATGATGTACTATATATTTACATTATTTGATTATAATGACAAAGGGAGCTGAAAAACATGATCCTGATGTTCAAATATTTAATGTTGAAAAGAAATAAAAAGACAAGATCTGATCTACGATAACTGATATTAAAGCAAAAGTAAATTAAATGTTGAGTAGAGCTGCTAAAATGAGTTTGACTGAAGCAATATGCTGTATAACTATATAACTATACATATACATATGCTGTATAGTACAGAACAGCAGCGCATTTGATAAAAATCTAATTACATTTCTATAAGATTTACTCAAATACCCTTCTGCATAATGATGTAAGATTAGATCAGGCGCTAAACAAATATATTCACAACTTCCCAAGGGCACTACACGATCTGTTCCAGAGCTGTAATGATGAGGTGGTGGAAGACACAGAAGAACACAAGGCTGCTGTTTACAATTTAAAATACTGATGAATTGCGGGTCAACAACCTCTCAGTGCTTGTATGGGTGCACACACGGGTAGGACAGGAGAATGGGCAGGGGCAGTTGTGCTGTAGACCGTAATCAGTGCTTACCAGTGCAGCTCTCTGTGGCGGGGAGCAAATAAATCTGCCAAGCAGCAGCAGATTCATAAAATCCCTCAGGTGGCTCTGTTCATTTATCTACATTTGCCAGGGCTTCCAGCTGCCAAAAGCAGGTGGCACTCTTTGGCTTAGAAATTGACTGTTTGTAAGATCTAGAGCTCTTTAAAGGGGCGGGAGAGCAGACAGGGAGATGCTGGTAGGTGTTTAAAGAGTGGCAGTGGGGTATGGGTGACAAGGTCGTAAGGTGAAGGGTATCAAGTGTGTGGGAGTTCCATATTGTAGCTGTGTAAGACCCTCATTGGAAAGATAAATTAATATGAAAATGCCCTCATTTCTAATTTCCTCCCCTCAAATTCAATTTCTAGATGGGTGGCACACCCAGGGAGTAAAAGGCAGTGCCTGCGGGGGGGGCAATAGAGGAGAGGCAGAAGGAATGAACACCACCAGATAAGAAATTATAGATGGAAATAATCTGGGGATCTATTTCCTCTCCTACCCTCCCTGGCCTGCTGCAAAATATGATGTGGTGAAGAGGGAAATTAAAAGTCACTATGATGCACCTCATTGCAGCAAGCACTTGTTGGGGGCCGAGGTGCTTCTTGGGATTGCACTTGGGGCCTGAAACAGCTGCTAGCCAACAGACACTGACTGCTTGATTCATATTAATGTACTGCTAGCCTGAAACAGGATTCAGACTTTACACTGCTCATTCTTGCCCCCAACCAAACAATTTGATTTATTTTATGTTTAGTCTGTACAAATTAACAATGGCACACTTAATCCATCATTTTTTCATGTAAATATCTTATTCTCTCACCAAATGATTTCACATAAAAGTCAACTGGTAAGCCAAAGCTCTTATATTTGCTGTTCTAACAAGACTATCTGTGTCTACACCGGTACAGTTTGAGCAGCACATTAGCAGAGCAGTGGCTTCACAGGATGTGCTCTGGTAAATGATGTCCACCACTCAGAGCCAAACACACAATCACTGTAGTTATTCATAGTAATAATAGTAGTAGTGCAAAAATATGCTTTGTGTTGCATTTCCACACATTCAAGTGAAACCTGAGCTACAGCCATGCTAGCAGCTCTATGAGGCTGTACTTAGGCATACTTTGAACTAGACGCTAACAGCAGCATGCAGACATCGATGTCTAGCAGGCATAATGTTGACCATCTTGTTTTAGTGTGTTAGCATGCTATAATTTGCTAATTAGAGCTAAAAACACATTTATTAGTTTGCCGATTTTTTGGTCATAAACCAAAATATTGGACAAATTGAAATTTTGAACTGATGATGGCGCTAGATGAAAAGTCAGTAGAAAATTTTGCACAAATCCATCTTGTAGATGTTGAGATATTTCCCTGGATAAGTAAAAACGTTGGATCTCCGTTGGATTTATCCTCTTGGTGCTATGAATGTCTCCACCAAATTTCATTCAATAATTATTGAGATATTTAAGTTTGGACTAAATTGGTTGACTGACTGACTGACATGGCCAGCCCTTTTTTTATGATGCTAGTTTGGCTAATTGTGAAAATCCTTTGTTCATGAGATATTTATTTCTCACAAAAATTCTATAACTTTGAAAGGAAAATAATGTCACACATTAGATTAGGAGCTTTATCAATTATCCATTTTTACTCATTTTGATCCAGACCATATTTGTTTCTAGAGTGCAGTCAAAGGTCTTTGCAATGACACAGTGGAGTCTGCAATGCATAAACATCCACATATAGTTACATTCTCTCGCAGTCTTTTGCATTTAATTGTGTCTCCATTTGAATTCTACTGTGGCTCTTTTCTTTTAGTTGCTTTGCAGAGAGTGGAGTACAAGGCAGAATGAAATGAGCATAAGCAAACATGGATATCAGTTTCCAAGCAGCCTTGCTCACCATTTTTTTTCTAAAGAGCTTAAAGATTGACATGAATAACTTTGATGGTTTTCCCTCCTTGCACTCAGGAAAATATTGGAATACATACAGCACACAAGGAGAATTATCTATCAAAAGCCACTCATGATCTTCAATATACAGTATATTATAAATCATCAAGAAATTAGGCAAATTCATTACCTTCTATTTCAAATATAAATGTGTTCAATGGTCTTTTTTTTGAGGAGTGAAAAACATGCCTTCTTTCGCCTTCACTGTTAAGTGAAGTAGACTATCACCATCTGCCTAAAACGTCCCTGGATATCTGCTTGATGGTTTCTCCCAACATTGAAGGCATTATGCAGGAAACCACTGTGATTACACATCATTAGAGGCGCTGCAATGCTGCTGACTATATTTTTTAAGAGCAGGTCAGGGGTAAGTAACAAGGAGAAAAGTGCAAGTTTGGCAGATTTTATTCCTATGCATGTGGTCAAGTCTTGCAGCATCGCATCATGCCCACTTTGACACTGCTGCATTTTTACCGAAAAATGCCATGGAAGCAGTAATACCACTTCAGAAGAGGGAAGATTTAGAGAAAGATTCTCAAAACATCACTGACTGTAACAAAGATTGTATCTACTGTAAAACATTAAAGATGGTTAATAACTCCATCATTGTGTGATATTTTTGATACGCTAATTTTGTCAAGTAATTTTAGATAACTAGTTTTATTTTTAGTTTACATTATAGTGTGTTGGTTCCCTTTAGAAATGTAGTGTTTTGTTTTGTTTTGTTTTTGTTTTTTTTACTTATTAAACCAGCAGGAGCCGCTGCTCTGACTGGCTCTCTGTACATGGAGGTCACTGCCTCTCTTTAGCCCCATTTAGTTGATTTCCATACACAGATAGTGGAGCCATAGCTAATGATATGAAAAGCCTTCTGACAGATCTAGCAGTGCACAGCTGGAGGAAACCCATAAAGATCTGATGTCAAATGCATACATACATACAATTTATTCTATTTTACATTTTTGTAGTCAAGTATGAGCCAGTAAGAAATCATGCAGTTTGAAGGACATGACCTTGACACTGGAGATAAGTGTTTGTGTCCCTTCTCAGAGCTGACTTCGTTAATATTTAACATTAACCAAATGGTTTAGTTGTCTAACCTTAACCATGAACTTTACCTAACATTAACTACATACTTTGAGTTGCTTAAACATCACTAGAGAAATCTAAATCATGATTTAGTTGCGAGATTTTTTTTTTTCTGATATTTTCACCATAAATGTTTTATTTTTATTTTTGATAAATAAACATAACGTAACATAATGTTTATGAATGTGTGTAATTCAAGGTCACAAAAACCCTTGTGTTGGGCATGTTATCATTGACACTGAAATTCTTGTGTGTACGTGCCTGTATATTTGTCTCAAACTATTTTGAGAGTCAGTTGGGATAGAGTTGATTAATGTTGCAGTAAATTCCATTAAATTCCAGCTAATGCTCCAGTTGCTTAATCTGACTGCTCACCAGGAGAGAAGTGCTGCTGATTTGGCCTCTGCAGACATTCAGAGGGGCATTCCCAGATAAAGGATGAACTACCGTGATTTTTCATGCAGTAGAGGTTTTGCACTAATACAAACTTGAAGTGCCTGATCCACTTGGGGCCTCTTGGACATCTACCTGACGTGTTTGATAGAATCTCTTCCTGTCCTTGTTGAATTGAGTAGTAGACTCATATTATCATGTTCACATTATCAGTTTCCTTCTTTCTTTTTGGTGTAGGAAGGATAGTAGTGTGGTGAGACATCTTTTGTTCAGCTCCTATTGGACTGGGAGAGAGCCGGCACCTTTTGCCTACTTGTTTGTTTGTTGAGAACTGCTGAGTTGATAACTTCTAGATTGTTTTCTTTCGGAACAACCACACTCAGAAAAACTTGAACACGAACGTCTTTGATGTAAGTCCGTTGGGGTGGCCGCTCAACGGGTCTCTTCTTGAGCAAGCCGCCGATGCCGACCTGAGGTGAACCCCAACAACCAGCTGTAAATGAGCCTTCTTTTTCTTTACCTTAGTTATTTGTATTATCTGTCAAGCACACATGCACACGTCACGTTTGAGTGACCCCAGCCTAGACACTGATAAAGAGCCACCTGCCTGTGATTCTCGTAACAGTCCTCCTGTAGTGTTTTTGAAGCCGTGGATTAAAACTGACAAACACCCTCGATAGCCAATCAGAGCTGAATCCATGTACTACATAATATATTAGATCTGCTATGTTCACTCAATTCAACGAGTTGTTAATTTCACTCTGAATTACTCAATGAATTTCTTATCGATTAATTATGATAAACAGTGCCTGCTGATCACAACAGTCCACATAAAATGTCCCCAAGTTATTTTTTCATATTACATGCAACCTTTCAGGCTTGTGAACTGCATGTTGCTCCTTGTTTTTTGTTCTACAAACCACACTCAGTTCCTTTTGCAACCATGGCCACATCCACATCCATTAGTTTGACTTTTTGTTTTAGTTCAGTAAATCACTTTGTGCACACAGTGAGTGGCTGGTCAGTAGCTAGTCTTGCAGGATAATTCAAGTTTGAATAAATTCACAGACTCAGTGTTTGGACTTGAGTTGTACTTTCACACAATTACAAACTGAAAAATGTTCTATAAAGTGTTCCCACATTTAAATAAATACAATTGTATCTATAGCTTTTCTGCACAGAGAAGTGAGAAGCGGCTGATTCATTAGCTCAATTGAGGGTGGCCAGTTCTTTTTGGGGTTTTAAAGCCCCTTTAAATTCATATTTGCATACTGCCTCCTGTTACTGTCCATGGCTCTGATCATGACATTCTGCCAGACTTTGGGAGGACATGCTCAGGGCATTAAAGTCCCACCAAGACACTTAACCATGTGTTGCAATTTGAGAATAACAAATTAACTAGAAATTAAGCCGGGCCTATGTTAATGGCCCTGTGGCTGCTTGGCTGAAGAGAGAAATTAATTCACCCAATTCTATTTTTAGATTCCTGTCTTCAGGTCTTTTGTCCATAGGACTTTTTTTTATAATGTAATCTATATGAAGTTATTAGAGTTTGATCCCAGAATTTCAGCAATCTTATTCTTATTGGATTGATTGAAAGTGTTTGTTTTTTTGGTTAATTTTCTATTAATAATTTCAATATTTTTACAGTTATTATTATCATTGCCATTATTATTTAGAGAAACACAATTTTAAGAGTGTGATTAAAAAACTGTCTCTCTTCTGTCCCCATAGTGCCAGTAGTGTAGACAAACAGCTACATGCGGCGTGTCAGAATTTCCACGTGAAACCGATTAAGCTAAATGACTGCCTGGATGTCCAATTATTTTTTGAACTCCACAATCCTAGGGAGGAATTTGCAATATCATGCCTAGCTGTTACAATATCTTGAACTGAGTTATTTATGAAAATGTGCTCTGACCTGCAGATTATTGCAAGGCATCCTGTGAGGAAATAAAATCGACAGCCATGGAAGTCATCTGTTGAACACTCAATCTGCATCTTAAAACATGCCTCCCAGGATATGAGTGGAGGTAATTACAGAGGGTATAGTGCATGCTTTCCAGTTTGACTAGGATGCTTTTCCATTTATGCAGTATGTGATACTATTATCATTTTTATAGAAAAATGTGGGGAAAAAAAACATCACAACGTTTTAAATATATAAACAAAAGCTCTGCTACTGTGATATTATACAGTTTTCCAGTTAAAATATTCAAGTTCTTATACCATAGATATATGTACATTGTTTGTTGGCTGCAAATGATTTAACCATGGTAACTAATTTTCCAATTAATTCTCCCCTGCCTGCACAAATGTTCCGATCTGTCATCATCAATCATAATCAGTTTTATACTGTCTCCCATTGACCCCGTCATCTGCTCTACCTGCTGCTGCCCTTTCATATTCTTTTCATCTCATTAATTTAACAAATTTCAATTGTGTACATTTTTGACAGGTTTCATTTTCTGTATGAAATTTTAAATGTTTTTTATCAGTGTGGAATTGAGGACTGCCAACTCATGCATATATGTAAGGCTGAGTAAACAATGCAAGGTTAATAACGCTCACTCAGACATCCCCTCACTGGCTGGCTGGCTGGCTCACAAATGTGTGTGCGCACATCCACACACAATACTGAAGACAGGGGTATTTAAAGAGGAATTAAGAAAAGAACAATGGAATCAAAAGGAAAGTGACACACAAACGCGTTCGGCAGCGCTGGGTGGCATGGCAAACAAGTCAGAGCCACAGAGGTTTTGAACTATACAAAGATGGATTAATCACCTCAGTATGAGCAATACAATATGCCAGCAATCAATCAAGCCATGAAATTGCCAACTGTGACAGCAATCTATTCTCCTGTTTTGCCCCTTTTGTATTAATTCTTGCGGTCAAACCACCTCCACTTCAATCTGCTCCACCACAGGAATCCATTTGAGCACTAAAATGGCCTCTAGCAGATATCCTTTTACCAAAATGACTTTTGAATACCCTCTGTTTATAACTTTACATGGAGAAGACAGACAGGCCGTCATCACTGGATGCTCCATAAAATCAAGAAACAAAATGCATTGTTCAACAAGTCTTCCAAACTTAAATGCCAAAACAAATGGGTTGTCATTACTTTCCAAAACAACTCACATCTACATTTTCTGACAGAGCTAATTTTCAATGTTTGGTTAGATTTAGGCACAAAAATGACCTGGTTAAAGTTAGAGAGCGACTGTAGTCATTGTTAAAGGAAAACAACATTGGCTGGTTATAGGAAGTAACATGCTAACAATGGTCAGGTGATTTCTTATCCCATCAATCCATCACATTGTAACCAACACTTAATTATGCAATCTCGTATTAAGTGTTAAAGCAGTTTTCCGGTTGAACAGTGAAGTGTTGAAACTGTGTATGAAAACTATATTCCTCCCCCAGTAACTGTGGCGATGTTACATTCCACTAGCAAGCACTTCATTCATTCATTCATTGTAAAAAAAAAAAAGTCCTCCAACCTAAACAACCATACAGGTCGCTAGCCCCTACCCTCGGACACGACCCATAAGAGCGTACCAGTGGCAGACATACCAGACCTCTGTCGTCATGGTAACAATAATACAACTTTTAGGAATGTACTAGCGGCAGACCTGAGTCATGACTTTGTTGACTTGACAAATCCAAAGAAAACTTGCAACTCAAAATGACTTGTGACTTCTCTTGTTATTCTTTTTGACTTGAAGGGCAAAGATCAAGAGCAAAGATTAAAAGTGACGCTACAAAACAATGTGCAGCAAATCAACCCTTAATGTTCCCAACAATGGATCTCATTATCACATTCTGACGTGTACATTGGTCATCTAAAAATCAGACAATAACATGGCAAACACTTGGCTCAGCTGTTTCAGATGATTGCATGGGGATCTAACTAACTAAATAAACTAAATAAACTAAACAAACTAAATAAATATTCATAAATTCAAATGGCATTACGTTTTGGTTGTGGAATTGCAGTAATTACTATTTTAGGACTCAAAAAGCATGTGTTAGATCATAAAACATAAACTCATTACTGGAAAGTAAATTTTACTCAGTCTTTTGTGGAGTTGCTCCATGTTGTTTTAATTGTCAACGGTCTTGAGCGGCATCGCTAACATGTACTATAGGAGAAAACACAAACAGCTCAAGCTGACCATTCACAGTTGCTGTGGTATCCATTTAGAGCCATCACGGCCCGCTACACGGCCCCGGTAAAACTCTAGCACAAAAGTTAGAATCTAACTTTACGCAAGGTCAGTGTCATGGGGATTTTCTACACACAGATCTCTCCAAGAACTGATGTGGAAATGATAGAGTCAAAAAAAAACTTGGTCTTAGCCCTCATCTCACACAATCGGAAGATTAGTATTGAGAAAATACAGTACAGCAGCACAGTTTAAAGTGTTGTAGTTTGAATAATGTATGATTGTTTTCTCCTGTATATCTCAGATGGAAAATATCAGACCGAAAATTTCTGATGGACGCAAATAGCACATTTCTCTTATTCATAAGTAAACAAGTCGAATCCATTGATTTTCAAAGCAAGCTGCTTGATTATGTCTTCATTTTTTAAGCATGGTTGATTTTTAAATGAGGTGAGGGAATTTGAAATACAACGGGGAGTCTTAGGCTTGTCAAGGTTGCTTGCATGTACACATATATTTGCAGGCTGTGCTTAATGTGGCAAATGGCTTTTGATGCACATTTTGATTTACATAACTTCGGAGGAGGGATGCGGTAAAGGATTCCCTCAGCACCAAAGGACATGGAAGATATTGCGGTGTATTAATGACTGCCTCTCTCCCCAGCGAAGAATCAAACAGAAATTTCAAGCAGGACACAGAGAGAGAGAGAGGCCGGGCAGGGAGATCTGACAGATTTCAGCATCACACGCAGTCTGCCATATTCTATTACTGAATGTGGATATGTAAAATGCTGACCTTCTTTTCCTCAGCTATGCTCCCCTGTTCTCCTTACCCACATTCCATAACGGTCCACATACGTGCACAAACGCACACACAGGCGCACACACACCACACACACACATTACAACTTGTTTTTTATCAATAAAACATTTCTGTAGTATTTGAGAATCAGCTTCTGAGAAAGCCTGAACATACACTGGGTCTTTCAGGGTTGGACAGGGATCGTTTCTGTCATCATACGGTCATATATGCAGACGCTCGGCTCAGAGCCACTCAGAGGATCAATAAGGGATGTTTGCATATTCACTCTCCCAGGCTCACTCAGAACAAAGCCCCATCATTTACCCAGACTGCATTAGCAGTGAGATAAGGGCTATGTGTTTTCTTGCTTAGCCATTTGGAACACAGGGGGAATTTATTTATATTGCCCCCATTAATATCAAACATAACTAATGAGGTGTGATTATCCTGTGTGCTTATTGTAATAATGATGTGGATCACACAATAATAAAGAGCCAGCTCTCTGAGCGTGGAAGGCTTGGCTTGCTTTTCAGCAAAAGTGGCGTTCTTAGCTTGAATCTATTTCAATACCTGTGAGCATTTCTTACTTCCATAAAGCAGTAAATCAACTGCAGCACAGAGGAAAATCTCCCAGTGAAATAGCTCCCACTGGAGTTAGTCCAACGCAGATTTTGCAATGCTTTATGATAATGATGCGACTTACCTATCCGCCAAACATAAACATGACACAATACTCCATCATCAGTCACGAAGATCATGCAGTGAAAAAAACCACGTGTGAGTGTAATTAACGTCTGATCATTTAGATGGAGCCTCTTCACATGCAAGTACATTATAGACATGCTTTTTCTGTTTGCATTTCTCTCTTTGCCAGTATCTCTGTATATATCTATAGATACATTAAGATTAATAGTCCTTTCCTCAGATCCAAGTCAATGCCCATATTCAATGTGAATGGGTCACTGTGTGTTATCCGACCTGGCTTTGCACTGCTTTTAATGTGGGTCTGATTTTACAAGGATGATTTTTTTTTTTTCTTTTTTACTGATTCTCCAATCTTTGCTATTTTGAGGAAATATTAAATCATTTTTTACCTCTCTGTGCCTCTAACAGACTAGACTCACTTTTTGGTGGAACTGCTGATCGGGCATCTGAAACGTGGGGCTCCAAGGGCTCTAAATATACAAAGAGCAACATTTTCCTCTTAAATGTAATGCAGTATAATGTAGCGGAAAATGGAAAAACTCTACAGTACTTGTACCTCAAAATTGTAGTTAAGTGCAGTATTCGAGTAAATGCTTATACTTATTTTCCACAAGTGATTATTGTAGATGTTATTGCTGATGACATCAAGCTCGCTACTACACAAGTCCTGACAAGACAGAAACTTGAACATGATTGTAGAACATGAGCTGTTGCATTAACTTTTCAGAACTTTTATTCACTGGAATTTGATAGAAACCGCATACAGAATTTAAAGTCTCAAAATCTTTTAGCAGCGATGGAACTGCATCTGTGGACCAAGGTTGTGTGTGAAGAATGGAGAACCAGTATTTTCTCATCATAACTTTTTATTTACTGATTGTCACTCACCGAACATGTCTTTCTTAAAGATGTCCTCATCAAAAAAATTGCAGAATCAGTAATTTGTTCAACTTCTTAAGACGAAAATATTTCTCTGACAAGCAGCTACTTGTGGTTGTGCACAGTGGCACAGGTGTATGTTATTGCACTGCAAAGACTGTTAGGCAGGAAGTCAGGGTGGACTGTGGATGTGCAAAGAGTCTGACTTTAACATGGTAGACCAAAGATATTGAATTCCATCTCCTGCCAACAGTCAATGGTGCCTTCTTTCAACCTAGACCCATGAGTTCTCCCTAACCTTACATAACTTTCTATAGCTTTTTGGTAACTTTTCTCTACCCTTGAGGGAGTAGTTTTAGCTGCCTAAACATGGACTGTTATCCTGCATAATATATACAGTTTGCGTGTGAAAGTGTAATTAGTAACTAACCTTAAGCTCCCTGGTGGTGAAACAGATTTTGTAAAACTGCTTTATTTCATTGTTCTCCCCTCAACTCAGCTCTCTCCGCAGCCATGGCCATTTTCTGTTCCTTTCTGCCACAGTCAAGGGGTTTGATGCTTTATTCAGCGTTTTGGCCTGCCATTCTTTGCGACTGATGAGGCCTTGACACCGGTCACAGCTGTGTACGCAGCCTCTCTGCACTCCACTGTCAATTTCAAGCATTTCAACCTTTTCATATTTTTGTTTGCCTTCCTCTCCCAGCTTCTGTGGCAGTACTAATTTGATGGTTCTCTCTTTTTTTTTTTTAAGCTCTACCAAGGAGGTTACATTTTCACCCATGTCTGTTTCATGTCAGCAGGATTACTCCAAAAGTACTGAACTGATTTTCACCAAATGTGGAGGCAGGATTTGGCATGGGCCAGGGAAGAACACATTCAATTTTGGGAAAGATCTGGAAAGTTTACTATGAATCACAGTTTTCTTCTCTGAAGTCTGGTGTATGTTGTTTGACAATGGCCTCCAAGGAGCTCTGCGCTCTTCTAGTTTTAACTATTTTTGGGGAGTTTAATTTAATATATAACAATACAACATGTTTTATATTCATTTCAGGTTTTCAAATTTGTAAATTGAAGAATAACTAATCAGTGAAAATTTAAAAATGATGATTAAACTTTCAAATTTAGACCATATTTCACCGGGCTTTGCTTTCAAATGAGAAATTTAGATGTGGTTTCTTAGGCTCCAAAATAAGCATGTATTATTTGTACATGGTACAGGATGAAACATTTCTGTATTGCAAATACCGATGAAGTGTTTAAATGTGAACAGTCATTGATGTGAACGTTGAATCAATGAATTCAAATAGTCAGAGATCCCACAGGACCCCGCAGGAGCCTGTTTCAAGTGGTCTGCCATTGTGCTGTGAATTTCTCACTCTGTGATGCTGAGTTTTATCTCATGGCAGCCTCTATAATATTTGGGGAATAGCATAATGGATAACATTATATCATGAAAGGAGAGGCTTTTACTGTACAACTATAGGTAATTCTGTATATTAGTAAATATATCACCGTTAGCCACAGAGTACACAGCAGTTTCCCAGAAGGCCCTCCTGTTTTTATGACCACTCCCCTTCATATTAAACGTGGCCATGGTTTTGTTGGTGGAAAGACTGTAAATTAGAAAATGCAGCATCACAAAAGCAGTTTCTAACTATATTTGAGTGAAGATTGTCTGTTTAGAAATGCACCATAATGAGTCCATGCCACATCACTTTGTAGTTGTCAGACAATACCGTGTGTTAACATTTTGGGCATTTTTCAACACTTTTGTCAGTTTCTCAGGATCCTCTGAAATATTTATGGTGTTGACATCTATGAGTTTGTACAGTTTGGTGCAGATCCAGATAATAATCCAAATGTGGTGGAAGAAAAAGCTTAATTCAGTATTTCATTTCATTCAACATGCAAGTAATACAATTTAAAAGTAACAATAGTGGTTGTGACATAATAAGGAGACAATTCATAGAGCCGTAGAGCTCTATGAATTGTATAATTCTGTCAGTTCACACAACAAGTAATAAAACTGTCCAGCTGTCTGGTGCAAGGATTAAAGACAAGGAAGAAAGAAAGCTGTATTTGAAAAGATGTGTAGGATTGTTTGGCCTTGGCCGAGGTATGCCATGCTAGATGTTTATTTATTTTTTTGTCAACAGGATTACTCAGATTACTCCAGTGACAGAACTGGTTTGCAGCAAACATGGTGGAGGGATGGAGCATGTGCCAGGGAAGAACCCATCACATTTTGGAAAGGTAAAGGGCCAGAACCAGGAATCTTTTTAAATCACTTTCTTTAACATTGCAGCATTTGCCACCTTGGCAGAGGTGTGTAATCTACTGTGCAATTCTAGTTTGTGTATAATTTTACTAATAGTGAGATGTCTTCATTACCATTTTTAAGAGATGAACCAATAACAATGTTTTCCACTGTTTTTGCAGTGATAGTGTGAGACAGACTAAGTGCCATGCAGTCTCACTGGGTTGCCTCACATTTATCATCATTGTTATTCTGACCTTAATAATATCTCTTTGCTGGTGTGGTGTGTGTAATGTGTGCAGTGATTAATAGCATGTGATTATCTGTTCAGTCGTTTTCGTCCCAGCACTGAAAAGCTCTCTTGAGACAGCGGTTGAAATGTGACTCATTGTAGTTATTAATATGTTGTATTTCTAGATGTGCAGGAAATTTAGAGTTAAAAAAAATCCCCCCAAAAAAGTTAGAAATTAATCTGAAAGGAAAAGCTTTTGTAACATCACCGCAAAGTGTATTTCACAGATTTCCCAACTATACACTCCTGCACTGAAGAGCCGTCAGTGGTCATGAATAGACTGTAGATGGACGCAGTTATAACAGGACTCTGTTCAGTTCGGATGCGAAACGAGGCTGAACACTTTGCAGCCCTTATAAGAACTGATTTTGAATCTGTTCAATTCCTGGGCAGAACCTAAAGAGCCTGAAGGGTTGCTGTAGCCCTTACATTTCTCCTTCACATGTAACTTTTCTTTTCTTTTGGCCTATTGTTCATTCCCTTATTGGCTACACTTTCCTTATAAATCTCAAGCTTTTCCATGAAGTTGCTCATCCTGCTCCTGATCTTCTCTTCTTCCGGAAACACTTTGTCCTCCAGTATTGTTTGACATTCACATTGCACTGCCAAATAAACAATGTGGGATTTGAAAGGATGTGAATTACTTCAATTGATGATGTTACTAACAAGATCAACCACTTTCTCTGCTTATGTTGTCAATCAATAGAACTCTGTGGTGCTTTTAAGGGCCTTTCTTCCTCAGGATGCCATTTCATTGACTTGTTTTTTTCTCTGTGTACTTCTGTCAGCTAAATGGTATTGTGGCATGAGCAATCGCTCACAAGGAGGCTTAACGAACATCAGGCACAGAGCGCATGCTGGAAAAAATCGTTCTATTAATTAATGGTGTAATTAAGGTTTTGTCATTGACATGCCACTAGCTGACAGGGATGGATGGGGTACTTGGTCCTGCACCAGGCAGTCGCACATTCGATAATGAATGGCAGCTATTACCAGCACGTTTGGGTGGTGATGGGGCCACCTGCAAAGGCTTGGCTTCCCCACCTCTCCATGCACTCTTTCCTCCCCAAGCCCTTTATCTGTCCCCAACACTTTGGTTTCCCATTCCTGACCTTATCCTTCATTTAGCATCCTCCTAATTTAACACAGTCTTTCTTCCCATTGTGCTTGCACAGATTTAGTAGACCCTGCTGCTCTAAGTGCCTAAAATTAATGTCAGGTAATTTAACAAGAGAAAATCTCCTTTCCCCCCCCGAATATTTTTGTTTGTAATTACTGCCGCCTCTCCACATCCTTCACTTAATTCAAGCTGGGAAAAATGTTCATGTTGTGTTAATGCATAGTCCACCTGGGTGGTCACTGTTAGTTTAGAGACCTTTTTTTTTAGTTTTTTTTTTTTAAAGCAAAGTTACATTACTTAACCTCTGCAGGAAACCACAGACTATACATTATCATTAATGTTAATTTCAGCTTTGGACATTTATATAATAGCGAAGCTATAGTTTAAGCTCTGATTGGACGAAAAACACATGTTTTAAAGAGTTACCACGGTTACCACAAGGAGCATTATTGCAAAGCACAAGGTTCTGATATGCCGATCTGCAGCCTTAACACCAAGACAACTAATTTTCACCCTCTTTGAAAGTGTACATTTATAGCTCGCTTCAGTACCCTGTGGCAACTCAAAAGGATCCTCAATGCTGAAGTACATCAAGAATGTCTCTCAGATTAAATCACATTTAAAGTTGTGAAAAAGTGGTGCTTTTTACATGCAGCTGTTTTCCCCTTATGAGCCAAGTGAAAGCTTCTAATCAACATCAATGGTTCAGTCTTTAATTATTAAAAACCAAAAGGATGGCATGTAATATTAAAACATCTTCAGGCGCTCCACAGTTGTGCGGTAGGAGGAAGACGGTGGTTGTGATGGAGGGATTGAATCTAATTCTGAGATAAGGTGATATTTTCATTTCCTATCAGGGGGTGAGACTGGATGTGTTTGGAGCTATACATTTGAGGTCAGTGTCAAAAAATGGCACTTCTCATGATTTATGAGAGGGCTATTTTTATTATTGTACAAATGAAGTTGTAAAGAATCTGAAAGCTCCTCACCCGCCCTTGTATTAGTCAACACAGATATACATCTTCACACTCCCAGTTACACCACTTTTTTTCCCACTTAACTAGAGCTGCATGTTTGTGCAGTGCGAAAACCAGAGCACTTGGAGGCACCCTGCACAAACATGGGGAGAAGATGCAAATGCTGCACAGTAAGAACAAGGGCTGAAATTTAAACCTGCGCTGTGAGACGACTGTGAGACGACTGTGAGCTGGAGGTGGAAAACACTGAGCCGCCATGCTGCTGAATACGGCATCAAGTGCAAAAAATGAAATAGTAACAAAGTGAACGTGTTTAAAAAATGCAAAAAGTGTGTGGTACAGTAAATCCTGATGAAGGCTGCTATGCTTCGACACCCTGTTGCAATAACCTGGTGAGATTCTACAGCCAATTCAATAAAGGTTTTAAAGGTTTTTCTGACATTATAGTTTTGAGTTGACTTTTTGTCACATATAATTGTAGAAGCAGTATCAGTGCCATTATGTATCCACACACTGTTTTAATATCTCCTCATATGCGAAAAAAAAAAACCCTTGTCTGAATAATCTCATGTAAACAATTGGTCTATTTGAAAGGTTGAAACAGTTTGACATTTGGGAAATACGTTTGTTTTCTGTCTTGCTGAGATTGATATCAAAAGCTGGATACCACTCTTACTGCACATCTATATGATAAATAAGAAGCTACAACCTGTTAGCTTATCTTAACATAACTTGAAACAGCAGGGAACAGCTAGTGTGGTTCTTTCCAAAAGTAACAAATCTGTCTATCAGCACCTCTAAAGCTTTCCAATTAATAGGTTATATATTGTATATTTAATCCGTACGAAACCCGAAATGTTGTGTTAAGATGACAGCAATAAAACTTCGACATCAAGTGTTTGTGCTTTCTTCTCCATTTCCTTTGGTTTGTGTGTGTATCAAGCTCCATTTTGCTGTCTTCATTACTGTGTTATTGCGGCCACATTATTTTAAAATGAACTGAAAACCTATTACGGTCCTTTGCCATGAGATACGGGAGTAATTTGCATGGATGCAAATAATGTGCAGAGACAAGAGAGTGAACCGTTCTTCCTCTGGAGAGAAGAGACAGAGAGAGACATGTCTTGTAGTAATTTCAACTCTTATTGCCTGGCTTTGGTGAAGGTTTATCAGTCAAAGAAATTAATCATTTCATCTCTGTGCCATCAGCAATGTAATGGTTTGATCTGTCTCACACGGCGTGCCGCATTTTTTCCCTCGTTGGTCAGGCTGGCGTTTGCATCAGATGCTGCCTGTTTGTCAACATATATCTTTATTTTGTTATGATCATTCAGTTAAGGTTAGCTCCCGCTTGCGATAACCTGACATGTGACCTTTCCCTGCATCTTATTCTCCTCAAGTACCCAATTCTCTCTGATGTAATATCAACTCACTGATACCAGCTGCACAAAGGAAATTAGTCATTTCAGGAAATCAATCATCCTCATATGAATTCCTTTATCAAGTTGACCTGTTTCCAGATGAAATATTATAGGGAAGTGATGGAACTTTTGATTCCCTGCTCAAGGGCTTAGCTATTTCCCTTTCTGAAGGTTGAGCAAATTTACTTATTTGGCTGGTTAGTTTGTTCACCACTCACACGATGTGCTGAATCTAATTTCACTGGAGATGTTGGATCCTCTGAACAGCTTAAACATGTATTAGAATGGGAAGGGCGTAAACCTCAGAAAAGCAATACCACAACTTTGTGAATTATATTTCAAATGGTGTGCTGTGAGCGGCGTCACAAAGCTAAGCAGAGAAACACAAAAAAAATGGAGGTACAATCGTGTCAAAAATGAGTCAAACATGGGGCCTAAGCTGTTCAAATTTCAATTACCCTGCAGGAGGTAAGAGGAGGAGAGGAAAGAAGGATGAAGTGGAATGAGAAAAGAGAAGGAAGGTGGGGGTTGTCACTGAAATGCGAGAGAAGCTATATCAGTCTGATCAGTCATCCGTCCTCCTCCAATCTCCTGATAAAGCAGGTACTGCAGGAGGTGAAACGATGTGTATCAAAACCTCATGAAGATCGATGGCATCCTTCTGCCAGCTTTGAGAGGGACAAAAGAGAATGAGTGCAAGAAATAAAAAAAGAAAAGAAGGCTATCTAAATTGGTCAACACAAAAGTGACAACAGCGGGGAGACAGAGGAGATTGTGGGCTATTAAAAAGTACGAGGCGGAAGAAGGTTTTATTTCTCTACAGCCTGTTACCACAATGTCGGGAGATGTGGTAAATAAGTCCCATGGAAATGATAGAGGGCTATAATAAGAATTCAGTGGGATCTTGAGCCAGGTGTGTTTATGTACACAGTGCTTAGGCAAACAGCAGAGCGACAGGTGATATCAGCTTTAAGAGCTTAACAGGCCTACAGATGTAGAGGTCATGTCTTGGTTTCACAAACAAACTTGGGCTATATGAGAGCCACGATTTCCATTTCATCCGTCCCTCCTGCCATCATTATCGAATTTACTCAGGCTTCCTTCAGTTAGAGTCACAATAACATTAACATTAGGTGAGGGTTTGTAGCGACTGTTTAGATTGTGAACACAAGCCCACCACAGTCTGTTCGAAATATGTTCAGGTCTCTAAAAAGACAGTTTAACGACACCTCTAATAAAAAATAAATAAATAAAAAATAAAAAACACAGTTTTTTTTTAAAGCCAGCAGAGGATTAATTAAATTACAAAATGCTATTATAAAAACAAGAAAGAAACACATGCAAATTATGTCCCAGGAAATCTTTTTAAATAAATGTAAATTAATTTATTTTTAGTGAACAGCCACACTCATCCAACAATACTGTAATCATAAGTAAGAACAAAGAAAACATGTTTATTCCAGCATGTTAGACCATTTTGTTTTTTCAGACGTGTGCTAGCGCTATCAATAGATCACAACTGACTTTCATCATATAGCTATATATAGCTATATATCACTGCCATCATGTCATTGTTATATAGGATGTATATGGAGACAGAGTGATTATCTCTTTACTCTTGAAAGCTAAAGAATCTGTTAATATCCCACAGGGAAAAACAGGAACTCATCACGTGCACAAACTGAGAAACAACACAAGCAAACACTAAAAGAATACAAGAACAAAACAACAACAACAAAAAAAAAAGGAAATATTTTGTGAGCTGATTTGTAAGATGCTAAATACTTGAAAATGTCATTTTAGCTGTTGTTCATATTCAGATGAATTTACTTTCACACATCTTTCATATCTTTGAGTTGTAGATTAACATTAATTATTGCTTTACTGACACAGTGGCGCCATTGGCCTTTATAAATTAAAAAATCCTGACATGTCACTGGTTGGAAAAGCATAGTTGAAAAAATAAAAAATATGGCTGGGGGCTGAATTCTGTTCAGCTGCGTCTGTTTCCTGAGTCCTGGTGTTGTGCATGCCAGCTCGCTGTCACACTGTTTGTGGCTCACTGAAACACACTGTTAATGTTATCAATAACGCTTGTGCTTTTCCTACTATGACAAGTCAAAACGTCTAAAGTGTGGGGGAAAAAAAGGGCCTGTTGGTGTTTGTGTTTCTGCTTTTGTCCAAACTTAATTGTCCAAATGTCTAAGTGGACCATCATGTTTACATAGAATGTGTCTACACATCAGGCGTCACATTAGAAAATGTCTGACGCGTAGTGCTGTATTATAAACGTCAGGAAAATGAAAAATCCTTCTTACTTCATTTGCATCAAGTAGTTGTAAGCCTCTATAATACCATTCCTTTTACTATGAGCTTCACCTCTCCTTAGCCAAACATTTTGTAACTGATCAGACTGATTCAGACAGAATTACGTGTTGCTTTGTGAGTTAGTTAAGTGAACGCTCACAAATTGCCTGCACGGCATAAGGACGGTTGTAATACGATAACATCAATACTGACAAACAACGCTTCCTTTCACTATCCAATTTCAACTTTGTCTAGGCTAATCTGGAACCTTTGGAAATGACTAAACACTGGCGATATTAAAACAAAAGGATTTATGAACACTGTTTATCTGTTGGTTTCAAATAAACATTTAAATTAAAGAAGAAAATGAACCAAAAGAAACTACGCTACAATGAGGTTATGTTAAGAACCTATTAATTCCATGGCAACGAGCAATGCTTTGCAACCTTGTTTTCCAGTGAACATTAAAGGTGTTTCTTTAAATGCAGTTCTTAATACCAGCAGTGATAAGGAATCAACACAATCCCTGTCGGATTTAAGCACAACTAAGACTAATATTACATTTTTGTTGTTTCTCTGTGTGCCCGTGGTTGAGGTTTCACACATATTTAAAATGCATTCACAGTACATTTCAGATAAGCTGCATGAAGTGAACATACAAATGGACTGCACTTACACATTGCTTTTTTAGTCTTATCAACCTCTCAAAGAACTTCACACTACAAGCCACATTCACCCATGAAGCACTTTTCTATCACACACACACACACACCGACAATACATCAGGGGCAATTTGGGGTTCAGTATCTTCCCCGAAGGCACTTCAACATGCAGATTGGAGAACCTGGGGATCAAACCACCGACCTCCTGATCAGCGAACGACCCGCTCTACCTCCTGAGCCACAGCTGCCCATATGACCACAGAAAATAGTGATAACAACCCACTCCCCCACACATGGAGGTTTATATCATTAGTAGTACTGTCTCATGGGAATGGTCAGATACTGGGACTGAGACCACATTATATTTACTTTTCCTCTTCAGTGCTGCCACATGTGTCATGCACCTGCTCCCTGGCCGGGGCTGAGTGATGATCAGGGGTGGGAGGGGCTGCAGATGGAGGGGAGGTACTTATTAACAGCCCATGAATCATACACAGGGCTGGATACAAAGGGAAAGAAATCCAAAGAGAGAGAACAAAGAAACTGCAAGTCCACAGCTGTATCAGAAACGTTCAGATCTGAGGCAGTGAGTGTGCACATCAAGGTCTGTGAGTTTATACCACAAACTTTTAGTTGTGTTCTGCTGCTGAGAACAAGAATTCATAAATGTGTGAAAACCGCTTTGCAAACTTGTGGAAATGTTTGTGAACAAAACGCATTTAAAGACAGGAGAAACACTTGTTAATTCTTTTGGTAAATTACTGAAAACACTTGCTGTCATTTTGCCAGCATCCTCCCACACAATAAGGTTGGAAATTCTAATGTGTGTGTTTTAAGCACAAGGGACTTTTGTTGTCTGAGTGACGACTGGATTGCCGCCAAAACTCTTCCCGGCCCACTCCTCACGCAGCCACAAGAGTTTTCCACGCTGTTGTTTTTGCTTGTCTCCCTCAGCCAGTTATTGAGCTGGAATTTAACTACCTTTATAGTTGTTGACATTTTTCATGGTAAATCCTGAGATACAACAAACAGTCTTCTAACTCACAGACTCTGCATGACTGAATGCAGACAATAAAAGTGGTCACATTAGAGGTTTATGAGAATGAATTTTCTGTCGCTCTATCCAGTGATCATTATGTGTTTGACATAATGCAAATTTATGACTGAGAGAACAGAGATCCGTGGAAACAATCACAGCTGATTATATGTTAACACCATCAAACAAAATCAAAAAATCAAAAAATCTACAACAGCAAATGCATAGAATATATAACCCTGATTTCTTGATGGGGGAGTGCTCTCACTTTGGTCTATGGGTAATAAATGACTTTCAATTTCTCTTTGAATAATAATAGTATTTTTTGACGTTGAATTTATGGTACAAATAAGCAGCTTAAATGTTAGACATATTAATATAATATATGTATACTTATATGTATATACATAATAATAACGGCTGGGGTGATAATGATAATAAACCTTAGTTATCAAACAGCCCAAAATAATATTGTGGAATCATTCCTTCTGAAATATGTTATTTATTTATAGTGTATTGCACTTAAGTAATTAAAGTAGGTAATACAGTAACAAAGGTTGCAATATATAACACATGAATCTTCAGCTATTGGGAAAAGCTGCCGCTAAGCCTCCAGTGAAGTGCATTGGTTGGCAAATGTGACATCATATCAGAGCAAAGATATCAACCTCAGCACATATTGATGAAAAATTCACTATAAATTCTGATGTTTAACAAATCTCATGGCGTCATTAGAAACTTCTTCATACAAGCAATGATTATTGTTTTAGAGGCTGCAGCTTAGATGCATAATGATTCCTGTCTACATGTCTGCAGCACAGATGCTTTTGCTGACATATGCCATTACATACAGTATTTAAGTAATGATGGCATGTTTCCCAGTTATGACATGAAAGGAGTTCGGAATTAAATGACTCTGATATATAGATATAGTCTCCAAATCTGTAGTAATGATTTAATGGATGAGACTTTAATATATCATGGCCTCTTGAGAATTATGAAGTAATTACTTGCCCACGGCTAAGTGATTGGAGTCCAGTGGTGAACTGGGACAATGTGCACTCTTTGCATTACTATCATGTTGCACAGGAAGTTTGTCAATGTTGCACAGCCGGGTCGGTATTTTGTGATGTAAATTTGAATTTGAATTAAAAAGAATCTTCCTGGGTGGGAACAAGTTTGCCTGGGCAGGTTGCCCAGGTAAGGCCTATGTATTGGAAAGACTGATCTGGCATACACAAGCTGTTTGGGCAGTTTCCAAGGCACCTTGCAAACTCACTCTTCACGCCTTCCCTCTGCTGCTGTCAAAGCTACAACCCAAGTCTTCTCCAAACACAACTAGAGAGAGTCGGGGTAGTAATATTGTGGTGGGTTGTTCCTTTTATGTTCCACAAAAACTAACCTTACATACAGTATAGAGAAAGTGTGTGAACTCACTTCTGATGCTGTATCACTCTACCCTTTTTAATGTAATGTTTTTGTGAGTGAATGAGCTTTTTAATGAACATATCTGCAAGGTTGCAAAATATTCATAATGAACTCATGTTTTTCCTAATTTGAGAACACACACATAACAAGGTGCAAACTAGTGTGAGCTTCAATGCAAGTCTGTCAAAATGAAAAAACATATTTCCTCTCCAGTACACCATACTCTTTCATCAGGGTGGTGTCTCTGATGTCTGTTTAACAAGTGGATTTAGAGTGTATTTACTAGATATTTACTATATATATTATATATATTATATATTATTATATTTACTACTATATATATACAGTATATTTAAAAAGGATGATATTGTTTGGTATATATTGTGATCTACAGGTCACATGACTGATGACTGAATTGAGTATAAAGGAGGTGGAAACGGTCTCATAAACCACACTGATGAAGTCAAGATAGCCGAAAAACATCTGGTGAGTAAAACATGGTTGACGTACATTTCTGTAAAATGTTCACTGGCGGCTTATTTTATGTGTTTTTCCTAAGAGTCTCTCTCAGCCACTAATGCATGATTGAGGCAACTCGAAGCACCTGGTTAAAGTTGGGGAAAGACTGTCATCTTGGTCATCCACCCCGACCACCTCCATGCAACATGCGGTACAAGAACGTACACATTACCAATGAATATGATTCATGCAGCAATTATGTTTCCTCCAGAACATATGAGGCAAAACTCTTCAGTAGTATTTAAACATAACTTTTAGGAGACCGAATTTGTTAGAAGTTGTTTTTTTTGTCTATCTGGAATGGAAATCTGATTCTCTGCAAAGTGCTATTTTGGTTTAATACAAAACTAGTAAAAATAGTGGTTATTGGTATGATTTTTTAAAAATCAATTAAATCAAAATCATATTTTGAATTCCCCTCTTCATCTTATCACCAAAATTAAATCCAAACCCACACCTGTAAAGCTGGATATGTCTGCAGTCTTAAACCTGTTGTGTACCAGGGAGATGAGAAGGGGGATGTTTGTCTGCTCAATATTGCAGCAGACCAGTCAGCCACAACACAGATCTGTGCGCAAACACTTTGGTAATAAGAAATTTGTATCTACGTATACCTCTGCCTTTTCCAACTACAGTCTAATTTCATGGTGTGTCGTGTTTATTCTCTCACGATGTTTGACCCCTTATGGAACAATTCAAATTTAATTTGTGAGAGAAAGATCCAAAACACCACAGACATGGAGTCACAGAGTTAAGCCTTCCATACATGGAGAATCACTGTGAGGGCACAGGGGTGTGATTTGTTGGAAAAGCAGTTTATTTGTAAGGGGATTTGTGCTGATATAAACACGAACAATGGAAAGGCTATTATCCTATCACAAACTTTGGTCCAATAATATGTTTTTAATTACAGTATTTGTCCCCCAGTTGTATTCGCTATTTAATGGAAATTTAAAAGAACAACATGGCACAACATATGTTGTATTTGATCCCCTCATTTTTCATCCTTCCATGTTCCAGAATGAGGCATTAACACTGGTTTAAAGTGACAATACCGATAGCTCAAACACAGTGTTTGGAGGCACTGACCAACGTTTTTCCCTTAAGTTTCATAAATGGGATGAATGATGTCTGAGATATAAAACTGTACATGGACCATGAACCAACAAACAATGTGCTGACCCTTGGGCTACTTACTGTAATTCCAATAATACCAGGACTCAGTGTATGATCCATCATTCAGGGTGACAGTGGGGAGACCCTGCATTTTCTCTGTTGTGTCATATCTGACACGGTCTACAGTGAAATAAAATAAACCAACAGTGCAGAAAAATTATCCTCACAATTTTTTTGCTTCATATGACCACCACAAATAAACCAAACCTAACTCTGTTGATACAGCATCTCTGATATCTGAAACCTGTTGTGTAGGGAGATGAGAGGGGGGATGTTTGGCTGCTTAATATTGTCGGCAATCAGGGTTATCTGACCTCTTTATGCTGTACAGCAACTATTATTAACATATCCTAGGTGATTACATTGTGATTGGATTGTGCAAAAACACATAAAATCCAGATGGAAATGCTTCCAAGAGACATTAAAGAACTGATTACCTAAGCAACTTCTGAAAGTTCATTATGATACAATCTCATACAGGAAACAGCCTTAAAAATGGCCATAGATTTCAATCAACACTTGACCCGGGCAAACAAGAATCCACATCATCAGCTTCACAAAGGTTTTACTTATCATGGGACTTTTGTAATGGATTGTGTTATGGGAGACTCTAATGTACATGCCAAGTCGTAATTTTATTACATGCGCTTGCTATCTGAAATGATTACTCCATGAATTAATTAGTCAACATCAACATAAAATTAATCTGAAACTATTTCAACATTTGATAAATTGTGGGGAATAAGCATTAGCTGGTGTGATGTGTGGAGATCTGTTGCTTTTCTTTGTTATATATCATCGTAGACTTTGAGTTTTGAAATGACAAAACAAGGGATTTGGAGACACTATCTTGGACTCTATTATAATGGGATTTTTTCACAATTTCCTGACATTTTATAGAAAAACAATTAATTGAGAATATAATCAGCAGATTGATAGATAATAAAATTATTATTAGTTGTAGCCCCATCAAATTGGCACCTTCCAACTACTGTACTTTACCTCCCCTGCTTGTGTTGCACACGGTGTGTATTACAGGCATCAAATGCACTTTATATTCCACAGATGTTGCTTCTGTTTCATGTGTGGGAATATATAGGATGAAGTAAGCTCTGAGGAGAATACACTGTGGTTGAGAATGTGTGAAGTTTACAGAAATTCATGTAGTTCCTACCTCTGGCTGAGTACCAACATTTCAGCACAATTAGGGGGATCTACTGAACTCTCATTCTGCTTCAGGATGGCCTGTAATCTCGTTACACTGTCACAATGTAATATTGATTTCAAAACTCTTGTCCTGAAAATAAAGCCCCTCTGGAACAACATATTTCATGAGCCACTTCTTGAGAATATCTTCAGCTGTCGTATCTGCCCTCTGATCTCGAGTAGGAAATGGCTGAAAAGACTTAGGGTAAATGGGGCTGACAAAAAAATGTAAATTATATCCACCAATTATCCACTATTTTTACCAGGCACATTACAGCATTCAAAATCCACATACACTGGAGCTTGGGATGTGTTACATAGAGTATAGGGCTTAGGGCTTACTATCACAGTGTCAGAGTCTTATAGTAGATAATCAGCAACTTTTTCAAGAAAAAACATACCTACCCAGAGCTACTGTGAACTGAGGAAGCACGCATTATTTAATTGACTATCTGACAAGTCACAATGCTAGACAGCCGAACAGGCACAGTAATCAGTTCCTTATCAAGGTGAGTGAATAGTTTTAACAGTTCTGTCAGGAACGCTTGTGTCATTTATTGCCGATCATTCAGCTGTGACAAGGTTGGCAGCAAAGACACAAACAGGAAGTGAGCCATACCAGTGCTGCAATGCTCCAATCATGATCAGAATTGCTCAGCAGACAAGCAGACAGGTCTTCATTGTACCTGTTTCCAGTGCACTCTGCTTGATGCACTTCTGCCTGGCTCCTGCAATTGCTGCTTCATCAATATCTCCTGTTCAGTGCGTACAACAGATTGGAGATAAACAGGTCAATTGAAGCCGACTTTAAACTCCTGAATCTGGCCACAACTTTGATATTTGGCTGGGGTTGCTGCAGCCAAAGAGAGAAGGAGAAAAAAGGTTGTATCCATAGCTATAAAATTCACAGTTTGAATTTTCCTTGGCCTACTAGAACAACATTTTTCCCCAACAATTTCTGTGCACTTTGATATATCAGAGACTATTACACTGTTTGTGCTCCACCGGTTAAGATGAACAAAGCCAAGGGTTCCAGGGATGTACTGTAACTGTTATTTTCTGAAGAGCTCGTGTGAGATGTGTTCCATAGAAGATTACTTGCCTGATGTGATTATATTATTTATAAAAGGCATGTCTTTAGCTATACTAGCAGTGTGGCTCTTGGGGTAACAGTGTCAGTCTTTCAGCTGGTTAGTAGGATCAACTGAAATGTTTCAACAACTGTTGGAGGGATTCATGGTCCCCAGAAAATGATTTCTACTGACTTTGGTGATCCCTGACTTTTTATCTGGTGCCACCAACACGTCACACTTTTCACTCACTCAAATAAATGTTTCTTTTCGCACAAACTTTGTACAGATGTTCATGGCTCCCAGGTGATAGTCTATGGATTGACTTTTCCTCAGCGTTACTTAGCATTTAGTGCTAATTAGCAAATGGTAGCCTGCTAATTCTCTAAGCCAAGATGGTGAATGTGGTAAACATTACGCTTGCTTAATAGCAACATGTTAACATCATCATTGTGACAATCTCAGTAATCTTACACTAACATTTAGCTCAAAGCATCGCTGTGCTTAGGAAAAGCCTCACAGAGCCGCTAGCATGGCTGTAGAGTCGTAGAGTTGTTCATCAGTTCACAACTTGGCAGAAATAACTACACATCCTAACTTAGTGTGGTAAAGTCCCTACACTGTAGAAATTGGAGCAGGTTGTTACTGATTAAACCTACAGAGCACAGTAATTACCAATACAATTATGTAGAGCATCTTTAAAGGAGTGGGATGGAAACAAACACCCTCTGAGACACATTTATTCACACTGAGTGCTACGACAGGGAAAAGAAAAAGTGCACACCCACCAACTCTTTCCTCCATCTCTGCTTCGCTTCATCACTTTTAATTGACAGTTTACATTTTTCTGGAACAAGACTTCATTATGGAGTTACTATTATACCATTATTACATCAAATGCAACACCCATTTGCACTTTGCAAGAAATACTCTCCTTTATCTCTTTCAGCCAACTGAACTGGGAACATACTGATTCCCTCTGCCAGTACACACCTTCACGAACCTTGAAGACTGTATAGCTGTTTCCTGATTATGACACAAGGCACAACTTTCTAAAGCGAGCTCACAGGCTTATGACACCCTCTTCTTTAAACTGACAACTACTTCCAACTACTATATACATGACCACCTTTCATGTAGTTGGGAGACTCACGAACCATGCTGTGAAGCAAGTCATTATGCACTATATAAAATGGTGGCACAATGATGTCTAAAATTCAAATTCTGAATCATATACTGTATATATATATATATATATATATATATATATATATACTGTATATTACATTATATTATAGTTGACAAGTACAGTCATTCCTGAGCTTTGCAAATTGAAATGAAAAAGTAGGTGGAAAAGGAGATAAGAAAGAAGTTAATTTAACTTTAACTGCTACATATCAGTTACATATGAGTCAGAGGGATGAGAGGGATAGGTGTGTGGCCATCATACAGTGGTTTTATCAAATAATATGTTTTAGCATTGAGGTCATACTAGTGGTGGTGTTGTATTGGACTGCATTATATCCAGAAGTGTTTCTAATATTATGTCCCTCTCATGTATGTAAATGGGAATGACAAAAAATTAGAAACACCTCTCAATATGTCGAGTGCCACACCACTTTGAACTTTGACCACAATAATAAACATATAAATGAATATATACATGTCCTACAGCATCACCAAACACTGGAGACTATGAGCTTTGTATGTTATGAGTTGATATGTTAATACGGGTAAGATAAGATACTGTAATTTTCAATATGAGGATGGTACTTATGGATTAAAAATCCAGTGTAAATGCACCTTCCTCTATAGTAGAGATTCCACAGGAAGCTCATGAACAGGCAGGTACAAGAGGTTTGCGGACCTGACAACAACATTTACACCAAATGTATCAAACGCATGGGTGACAACAATAAGATACAACCTATGAAGTTAATAACATTCAAAAAGTGTACATCACGGCCCATCAGCAAGAAATCTTTCGTACCCACGTTTGATAACAGGCTGACAATGCTCTATTTTTTATGATTTGAATTGGGCCAGCTACTTTATTTTTACCATGGTTGTTTATGCTTGCATGCCTAGAAATAGACATACGTCATAAAGAAATGTAGGTTGGACTGGTATCCAACTGAAGGGAGAGGGGGATGTAATTCACTGCTTATGAGTTTATCATGGATGTTTTATGGGAAGAACACAACTCATTAGTCAACAGTTGTGGTTACATTTCACTGATATTGGTGTGTGTAAAGCGTAGATTGTACTAGACAATGCGATCCTCAGTTAGTGGGGAGAGGAAACTCATTAGGAAACAATTACAGTCACACGTTCGTCTGAATCCCCGCAGAGCAGTCTCACTGGTTGTCCCAGGTTGCAGAGTGAAAATCTGGAAAGGAATAAAGGGAAATGTGACGCTCTGCACCTGGGATTCCTCCTCCAGACGTCTCCACCAGCTGCAGCCCCTTAAAGGCTGGAGGTAATAGTTACATTTAAGTATCTATTATGGATAAAATAGCAAATGGTTTTCAGGTAAAGGTAACTTGTTTAGCCCGTTGCCACTGCAACCCGGACATGGATGAGAGGTGGAGGCTTGATGGATGGATGGTTGGAATATTCAATGCTCTTCTCTGGAAACCAAGAGCCATGTTTAGACCCAATGGGGTCCCTAAGACTGAAAACAGTCTTTGTGTTTCATGTGTTTCAAGAAGTATCTAGATTACTAGATAAAACAGACATAAAGATAAACCTCAAAGATATTATTCTATGCTTGATATTCTATGGTTGCTCATCAAAAGACACCTGTAACTGTGAGCTATTGCAAGTTATGACAACCACAGTGTACATATATGTTTTCGCCCAGATTGTGGATCTACAATTGACGACTGTTCATGACTGCATGAGACCTTAGAGATGAGAAACTCTCAAGGCAAAGAACCAACAGTGTATATTGATAAACACATAAGCAGAATTAATGCCCTTAAAGTGGTCAGTCACGTGGCTTTGTTTGCTGTATTCACCATGCAAACACGATTATTGGTAGCCCCTGCATCAGACATCACACCATGCAAAACGAATGACAACAACACGTGACACTATTTTCTCAGCTGTATCCGTGCTTTTGGAAATGTAGCCATAGGAGAGAGTGACATTTCCTATTCTGCATCTCATTTGCTAAACATAAATTGCATGTTGTCATCTGATAATACCTTATCACTCTGGGCAGGTATTTGAATGCTAAAAGCTTGTGTTGCCTATAAAATGATGTGGGGAGTCACCCTGGCGTTTCCTCAACAAAAGTAAATCACTGGTATTTGTTGGCAGACAGAAAAAAGACAGAAAAAAGAAACATTTCCTCCAACCTCCTTCCTTCCAAGGTAAGTTAATTTGTGGTTATGTAGAGTTTTGTTTATTATGTTTGTCATATATATATATAGTAATATTATAATTAATTTCCAACAACATCAAATATGTTATCTAATGGTGTCTAATCTTATCTAGTAATGTTTCCAGTACTGAATTAACTGAACAGAATAGACAAGATGGCAATCGCAAGTTGAAATTATGAGCGTGACAGACCTATGGTTGCTTGGTTGGAGTTGGTCATATAGGAATAAAAAATTGTGTGCACCAAATTAGTGTGTAGTTGCCTTCATAGGCCCAACCCCAATGAGTGAGCTACAGTATGTGCTTATACTGACATGTAAACTTTTAAAAAACTGTTTTTTTGTTTTTTACTGTCCTGGGCATCCCCTGGTAACCACAGTAACCCTGTCTTTAACCTCTCAATGCTATGAATTGTGGGTAATTCCCTCTGGTAAAGTCTGCAGAAATATTAACTTACGGAAAGTGTGTATAAAGGCCCCAAAAATGTCTGCTAGAGAACCCTTGTGGACTTACTGGGAACGCATCTCAAAGTCTGAGTCTGAGAGAGTGGACATTGGGACTGGGCCACAGTTCACGAAGCAAACTTGTTTGTCAGCTTTTCAGACATATTTCTTTGTGCCAACCCGGCTACATCAGCTCTTTCACAAAGAATACAAACTACCCTGTTATAATTACCACTTGAGGCATTTTCTTGAGGTATTATTTACAAGGTAGAAATGGGTAAATATGATGTGAATGCAGTATAATGAACGCAAAGGGACTCGGGGTCAGCATCATGGTTGAGGAGCGTCTTTCACTTAAGTTTAAGAGACATTTTCTCATTTTCATTTGTTTCTTTCTCGGTTTCTTTCCACCAGTGTCTATACCCAACATCATAATTCATTTTTGTAATTACAGGACAAATTTGTGGCACCTCATTCTGAGGGAATGAGTCCCTCTCTGTTGTAGACCAGTGATTAGTGGGTAAGTGGATAAGTGGATAAGTAGGTGTATTTTACATAAAAGTGTAGCTGTAGCAGTAACTGCACACCTACAGGATGACCTCAGTATTTTCAGTGTAATTCAGTGTATTTCAGCTGGGGGGTGGGGTGGGGGGTGGGGGTATATTTGTTGAATGTGATTAAAGATGTTTAGTAAAAGACTTAGTTCATTGGCCGATTTTGGCAGCACCCAGACTACAGAGGAGCCTTGAGCTTTTTTTTATTGTCCTCATATCAGGTTTATTAATACAGATTCTCTTACAATGGCAGTCTCCAATAGACAAATACAATATGTTACATGTTACATTTAGCCTGAATCCATGTGCTTTAAATCTTTTTTTTTTTGCAAAATATAAGGTAAGTCAAAGGTGCATGCACAAAAAAAAGATATATTTTAATTTCTTAAGCTATGGCTTAATCAATCATCACATACTTTTATGCAACTATATAAAGGAACACTTCTTATGAGCTGCTCATAAAGAGGAAAAAAAGCATAAAACACTGAGAAAAATGCATTCTTTGATTTCCATTTGGTGTAGTAGAAGGATCACAGACTAAAGAAGCTCGACTATGTGAATTATATCTAAATAGGATTTGGACAAACTTTCCACAAGATTCTTTTCTAATTTTGTGCAGTGCAGCCCATTCTCACCGATTTAAACATTGTTTGTAGGGAAAATAATATATGATCATAAAACTGTTGAACAATAGCAAGAGTAGCAGTCAAATCTGAATCTATGTTAAATTTCTATGCAGAACAGAACCCGTAAAGATACCCAGTAACTGTGCAAATGACTTATTAGCCACATCCTCTTTGTAAATGTGAAGCTGCCTGGCTAATGCATGACAAAAAACTGCCATGTAGAAGTTCGACCTTTAGAATGACACATTAGAGTCTCAGTAAATACGCAGACATTTTCACGCCATCTTCCCTCTTGTCTTGAGCTGGCTTCACTGCCTGAGTCACAATTACTATCAGAAATAAATTAGTTCACAAGTTTATCCACACACTTTGAAGAGACGTGGTCACTGCATGTGACGTGCAACACCATATGGAATCATTATACCTTTCACATTTTGTTTCAGAAATTTCACAGCCTCATAAAAAGTTGTGTCATAACACACATCTGTGGAAATGATATCTAATTGCTTGTTAGTAAATGTAAATAGTAATCTGATGGGCAGTAATAAACAGACGCTTCAAAGCTGTGGGGTCTTGCATTTATATATGTCAACCAACTACTCAGAACAGAGACAGAAAAAATCATAGCTGCCTGAGACATATGGTCTATTTTAAAGCTTTTTCTGAACTGTTTTAAACACAAGCTTTAAGCACATATTTTCGCTGTTAAAAATATACCTGACAGTTATACAGGATCTGAAAAAGGATTGATGCTGGAGTACATGACAAGTAATTTATAACATGCTATCTCTTCATTCATACTGCACCAGGTCAAATCAGCTTTTGCACTGAGCAGAGAAAGATCTCGCTGAACTTCCTTTCCCTGGGTTGTAGCAGTTTTGACCAGGAATAATTTCAGCCACTACAGGCAGGCTTCTGGCTTTCACATCATAAGAAAAGTGAACAGGAGGGAATGTTTGACCTTTTTCAGTGCAGAGTCTGGAAAGTGATATGTGATTCAAATGTGTCAGGGAGGAGGAAAAAATGAGGAGAGACGGGAAGCAAAGGGAGAGAGCAAATTACAGTCAGGGAGGAAAGGTATGAAGACAGAAGAAGCATTTCTTATAGGGGATACCTTGCGCTTTTGGGATCTTAAAACTCTAATCTACCCAGGATATCTTCTTTGATCAAGCAACGTGTCAATCAGTGTTCAAAGGATTATTATGAATGGCATTATACCTCTCAAATGTCAACCGCCTGGCAGTAAAGGAAGTGCTGGGTGCATGAAAATGTCTCGAAAATGGTTTTACGATAATAAGGAAAGCTCAGCAGCAACCGTGGGCTGCCTTTGTGTTTGGGGTTGCCATATGGTGAATCAAAAAATTACCTTGAGAAAGCTTTTACTTTTTAACTCATAAGCCCAAAGCTGTACAGTTCTGTCCCGAACATATCAAAGTACCTTGTCACTACCTTGTTAAGACATATAACATCAGTCCCTCAAGGGAATTGAAAGTTTGATTTCACTGAAATCCCTTTCAAAGATATTGAAAAACATTTCCGATCCAAATTTTCACTCCCATGTATCTAAACTTTTAAGTTGGAGATGCCTGATTAGAAGCTCTGATTAGTATTCAGGGTCCGCAGCATGTGTGATGCCAATTATCCACTGGGTCATTACCACTCATGAGAGAAGTCGCACGGTTTTAAGGGAAAAGGCCTACATTTTCATCAGCAGTTGCACTGGCTCTTTGGTGGCACTGATAAGGAACAAATGATACCAATAAAAAAGCGGGATAAAAAAAGAGGGGGGTGAGCTAAGCCATGGAAATGGAAGATGGTCGCTTTCTATTTATGCATTGCCAAAACATTATGAGTAGATGATGAGAGAAAGAGTCAGAGAAAGGAAACGACAGCGTCCGTGGGAAAGTTTTGGTCATGAGTAAAACTGCTCAAAAGACTTGATTATTGCCAATTATTTATATTGCCAAAGTCCAATTTGAAGTGGTAACACTTGCTTAGCTGGCAGATGGTGCACAAGCACAAGAAGAAGGATTCAGCTCATGTGGTAATGTTCCCACTGATGTTTTTCTCAGTTAGTCAGCTGATCAGGAAGGTGGAAAGTAAAGAGTAAAAATAAGTATTCATACAGTTACTGTTTGTTTTAAGAGGATGTACAATATTTTATTCAATCGTGTTTAGATATTACAAGGGATTTAGATGACTAGAGTTCTTTTATCTGCATTACTTTGCATTGTTTTTGAACACGCAAGCACTGTGGAAAGAGGCAGCAAATTCCAAAATTTAAATTGCTCTCACACTTGAAAATGGCCAGCTTCTGCTTTATGAATGTTTTTTTCTCACCTGCGTTACTGAGAACTCTCACAGAGAATAACCCCAATTATGTTAAAGCATAAAGCTTGTGCATCGAGAGACACAAACTTTTTTAAATCGAATTTCTGGAACTCGCTCTTCTCCTGACCAAAATGTGTCATTACAAAGAACTCCATTACAGCTGTAAACAATATTCTTGGTGAGAATATCCTCACAGCGAGAACCGTTTTCTCACTGGGAATGTTGCTATTAAAATATCATGTTCCAGTAACAACAATGTTCTCTTTGTGATGTTCTCGAATGGTGACAGGACGTTACCCCAAATCCAAGCGATAACACAGCATAATTATATCATTTCTTCATATAGAACTAAAAACCTTCGAAATAAAAAGTCAATAAATAAATGGGATAATGACACTCACGCTGTACCTAAAGCCTCTTCAGCTTTCAACCACGTTTGATGCCTCTTGGCCGAGAATCAGCACTGAAGTTGCGACACCAACAGTTTAAATTTTCCTGCACCAGCCTCTCAGACCTTGTTTAAGTTAGAAAATACATAAATTACCTGTTTGACCTTGTACTTTAATGGACACGAAAGATAAACATATTTGTTCTTTGTATTATTCATGAAGCCAATTCAACAGCATGAACAAGTCAATAAGTCAGTGTGAGAATCAAACCAAGGTGAATAGTGTGATTGACTGCACCTGGTATATGGGGAATCATAAGGCCTTAGGTTTGGGCACTTCCCTTAGGCTCTCTCTTCGATGTGAGATTGTAGGAGGTACACCACAAGACCTAGAGTATATATTAGCATACTACATTATTCATCACTTGTCAGTAACTTGACTGGCAGAAACATTAGCTGCAGCCAGTTCAAAACAGACTAAATAAGGAGATAACAAACCTGAGAGACAGGGTAAATTTGGAATTAGGAGCTGCGCGGTTTCGGCGTTTGCTGATTTTTAGCCTCTTCTGCTGTCTTAGTCAAGGCCACTTGACACATAATCACAGCAGTCAGATAAAGATAATAAAGACTGCTACGTTTGTGAAGATAAACTGTCCTTTAAGGTGCAATAATAAGGTTTTACTGAAATACTGACACTGACACAACATGAACATAATACATCTCTGGAGATTTGATGGAGTTGGTGTTGAATATAAGTGTCTTAAGAATTACTTCACAAGATGTGGGTATTTCAAAGTGTGTTTCCTGCCCAGTACTTCCAATCACAGCATAATGGTACCTTAGAGACCTGGAAATGTTGGGCATTTCTACCAAATCAAAACACAATTCTTGCTTTGCAGAAAAATCCAAGATGCACACACACATACACACACGCACACACACATACACATACACTTCCAGTGAGCAAGTAAAAAGCAAGTGATGAGTACCTAATGATTCCAGCTGGCCGGCAGAGCAAGAAAGTGTTTCACCACTGTACACAGTTATGTTGTCACTTCATCCTCCACATCAGCGTGTCAGACTTTAAACTGAAGTGGCAGATCACTCCTTTCACTTGCTCTCTCTCACAGTAAAGGACACTGATGGCTGGATCCAGAGGCAGAAAGGTCAGGCCACCAGGTTGGTTGTGCTAACGAACTGCTGATGGGGCAATAAGCCAGCCTCTCGGGAGACATTTACCACCTAGTTCTCACCTCAGCAGCGTGGGTCTCAAGTCCTTTGCATCACTTCCATCGGCGTTTGCCAGCACTGAGGCTTCTTGCCACTGTTGCTTTCCCTTCAATTCACACTACACCGAGTCAATCATTGTGTCGTTTATTCTGTGGTCACTTCTCACGGTTGTTGATGGGCATGAGCCGACGTCTTGATTTTTTAGAAGATGCACAGTGCGTTATGCACGGTGAAGATTTGAAGATTACAGCCGAGTTCAGGCATTCGTGAAGACCACCTCAAGATGGCAGTGTTCACCATGGCAGGGTAATCAGCCTTTGAGCTCAACAGCTTGCCTCTCTCAGCAGCAGCACAGGCAGAGAGCTGTGGATGAAATTGAGGGTTATCTACTGCATTGATATTAAGTAATGATTGGATGGCAGTGGACATTCGATGGCGGCTGGATCTTTATTGCTGAGTCTGATTTCCATTTTATTAAACCTGCTGTTTTCTAGTTACCATGTGCCACTTCTTTTTTTTTGGGGGGGGGGGGGGTATCTCGGCTCAGCCTCACAGTTCAGCCTCCTCTTGCTGCTTTGAAACTTGTCAAGTGAGATCATCTGCGGTTATGGGGCAATTCCAAAGTCGCATCACAGTCTCCTCTGATCATCACAGCTGTAGCACGAGGCAGTAAACGTAAAAAAAAAAAAAAAGAAAGAAAAAAAAGAAAAAAGAAATGCAATTCAACCATTATGCGCAAAGGGCTCGCACCACACGCTGCCGTAGCTCTATAGCTTTGATGACTGGGATAACTGTCAAGGTTATTTCTCACGGACAAATGCTGATGACTGGCTGCAGGTTGCCAAGTGTGGCGGACGGAGCGTGTATATGCACCCCGTGCAAACATGCTTAGACAACGGCTTCTCTGTCTAAGAGTGCAATTATTAGTGACTCTCACACAAGGCTTGTATTGTATATGGCCGTGTTTCATCTAGGCAAAGTCATATCCACGGGAAACCGTTGCAAAGCATCTTTTCACTCATGTGGTTTTCTTTGCGTCCACTCCAATTAGTGTAGCCTACCTGACAACAGCCTAACAGGTTGGCTTGTGCTTTTGATGCGTCCCTTTAGAGCCAATGACTGCTACCTGCCTTTATATAATCATCCACTGTGTAAAAGCTAACGGACAGCCACTCTTTTTTTTTTCTACATGATCATCAGCAGCACTAGCAGCTTCATCTTCATCATCGTCGTCATCATCATCATCCCCCTCCAGCCTCGGGGTTTTTGGTTAAGCGTCTCTGCAGCCTGCAGCATCTTCACAGAGCATCTCACCGCGGACAACCCTCCGGTCCGCATTAAGTGACGTGACTGCGGGCCAATCCTGTTGCTGCTCGGGATGTCGACGCCACTGAAAGAGAGGGGCGGTGTCCAATGACGAGGGTCGGCGGGGTAGGGAGGTGGGGAGAGGGCGGTGGTGGTGGCGGGGGTCTGGGGGGAGTCGGTGTGGTGTACTTCACCACCCCTCCTATGGGTTTACAGAGAGTTAGTGCAAGATATTCTGCTCTGGGAGTGAGAGTGCAAGGATAAACGGCACATACACGCTGCGCATCGGTGTCACACCGAACAGCCCTTTTATTAAGGCTGGTATCTCCAAGTGGGATCGACTCTGAGGTTTCACAGCTCTTTTATTTTTTTTCTTTTGCACAAATGCCTTCATGATCTTTTCTTTTTTTTTTTTAACCTTGTGTCTGCGTCGGCTGATTATTGATGGAGCTCCGCGAACTTGAAACATGACGGGACACGAGTGTCTCTTCTTGGGTTCACCTCGTCGGCGCCTTCACCTTAACAGGTAGCCGGGGGGAGAGAGAGAGGAAAGAAAAAGAAATAAAGAGAGAAAGAAAGAAAAAAAAACGCCGGTTTTCTCGGGACGGGTGCGGGAGATGAGCATTGATTTCGGGACCCGTTCTAATGGAAGACACCACAAACCACTGACCACCTGGCTCTGTCTGCTGGAGAGCAACGCTGATCACCGCAACCACCGCAGGTCGCACAATTAGATCCTGTCCATTCCTGAAGTTAAATGGGGGGAAAAGGAACTGCGACATATGCAGCCTCTAAATTACCCCAGTTTGTGTGACCAGCTGGTTTTACCCAAAACCTGTTCTTGAGTCTGATTACTCCTACGGGGCGATTATTATTACCCCCCCCCCCCCCCCTCTCTCTTTTCCTGGATCCAAAGCCAGATCTGACTGAGAAGGATATCTTTACCCCGAATAAGCTCGCAGGCACACTGGATGAGAAGACTATGAGCTGACACACTCCAGTTTTTCTCCTGAGCTGGAACGGATTTGGGTATGTAAGATAAGAATAGGTCTCAGTTGCCCACTAAGAATTCAAAATCTGACTGAGCTTATTTTGTAGGCTTCATTCATGCGTATTCATTCGTTTAGGAGCCCACACACAGCTAAAGCTATTTAATTTAGGCAATTTAAGTGTAAAATTAATAAGACTGTGTAATGTGTTGTGAAGTTTTGTGGCCATGGGGGTTCGAGGCGCTGAAAATTCTTAGTGACCATAAAATGAACAGGATTTAGGAAGGGAGCATCAGACATGAATGGCTGCCTAAATGGTTGCTGCAGTGTTTTTGTTGATTTTCATTCCCTATGAATTGTTGATTAAAGCCTATGGGGAGATTTAATAGTAAAGTATTTTATTAAAAAAAAAAAAAAAAACTAAAGTGGACAAAACAGCTGACTGTGAGGAGTGGGGTTGATTGTTAATCAAATTTAATTACTGTGCATGCTGAAGTTATTTCACTGAAGAGAAACTCTGTCATGTATTCATAGGTTTGTCTGTGGAAGATTCCTGCCATCACATGCCAGGAGTCACTGCCTGTAACAGCGCTGCATAGAAAGAAACCTTTGAGTTGTGAAGGCTGGAAACACATTTACACCGTCATGGATCTAAAAGACTATTACCTGTTGGGAGCCCTACTTGCCTGCATATGGCTAGATCCTTCTATAGCCCAAGAGCTAATCTACCCCATCAGAGAGGAGTTGCAAGAAAATGTCCTTATTGGAAACATACCAAAGGACCTAAACATTTCCCATACAAATGCTGCCACCGGAGCAAGTGCTAATCTCGTGTACCGGCTTGTCTCCAAGGCAGGAGATAACCCGCTGGTCCGCGTTCTGAGCAGCACTGGTGAGATATTCACAACATCAAACCGGATCGACAGGGAGAAGTTGTGCCCCGGTCCCTCGTTTGAGGACAGTGAGTGCTCCTTTGAAATTGAAGTGGTCATTCTGCCTAATGATTATTTCAGGCTGATTAAGATCAAAATAATCGTCAAAGACACAAATGATAATGCCCCCATGTTCCCGTCCCCTGTGATCAACATCTCCATCCCCGAAAACACGCTCATTAACAGCCGCTTTGCCATTCCTTCTGCCACTGACCCAGACACTGGCCCCAACAGTGTCCACAAATACGAGCTGATCAACGGGCAAAGTGCCTTCGGCTTAGACATAGTAGAAACGCCTGAGGGGGAGAAGTGGCCCCAGCTCATTGTGCAGCAGAATCTGGACAGAGAGCAGAAGGATACATACGTAATGAAGATCAAAGTGGAGGACGGTGGCAGTCCACAGAAATCCAGTACTGCCATTCTACAAGTTACAGTAACAGATGTCAATGATAACAGACCGGTGTTTAAAGAGAGCCAGATAGAGGTGCACATACCGGAGAACTCGCCTATTGGCACGTCTGTTGTGCAGCTTCAGGCCACAGACGCAGACATAGGGGCAAATGCAGAGATACGTTACGTATTTGGGACTCAGGTGTCTCCTGCTACAAAAAGACTCTTTGCATTAAATACAACATCTGGCTTAATTACAGTGCAGAGGCCCCTGGACAGAGAAGAGACTGCTATTCATAAGCTCTCTGTTTTAGCTAGTGATGGCAGCTCTAGTCCTGCCAGAGCTACTGTTACCATAAATGTGACTGATGTTAATGACAATCCACCTAATATAGACCTGAGATACATAATCAGCCCCATTAATGGCACTGTTTTCCTCTCAGAGAAGGATCCCATCAATACTAAGATTGCTCTCATCACAGTGTCAGACAAAGACACTGACATCAACGGCAAGGTCATTTGTTTCATAGAGAAGGACGTGCCCTTCCATCTCAAAGCTGTGTATGACAACCAGTATCTGTTAGAGACATCCGCGCTGCTTGACTACGAGGGGACCAAGGAATACAACTTTAAAATTGTAGCGTCAGACTCTGGAAAACCGAGCTTGAATCAGACAGCCCTGGTAAGAGTGAGGCTGGAGGATGAGAATGACAACCCACCTATTTTTACTCAGCCAGTTATTGAGCTGGCTGTTATGGAAAACAACAAGCGTGACCTGTTCCTCACTACTCTCAGCGCCACAGACGAGGACAGTGGGAAAAACGCAGAGATAGTTTATCAGCTGGGACCAAATGCATCATTCTTCGATCTCGACCGCAAAACGGGGGTCCTGACCGCATCCAGGGTTTTTGACCGGGAGGATCAGGATAGGTTCCTCTTCACTGTAACGGCGAGAGATAACGGGACACCCCCTCTGCAAACGCAGGCAGCTGTTATTGTAACCGTGCTGGATGAAAATGATAACAACCCTAAGTTCACACATAACCACTTTCAATTCTTTGTGTCTGAGAACCTTCCTAAATACAGCACTGTGGGGGTGATAACTGTGACAGATTCAGATGCTGGAGAAAATGCTGCTGTTTCTCTTTCCATACTGAATGACAATGAGAACTTTATACTGGATCCTTACTCTGGGGTGATAAAATCTAATGTGTCATTTGATAGGGAGCAGCAGAGCTCCTACACGTTTGATGTTAGGGCTGTGGACAGTGGCAGGCCTCCTTGCTCCTCAGCTGCCAAGGTGACCATCAACGTCATCGATGTGAACGACAACACCCCCATTGTCATCTACCCCCCCTCCAACACATCTTTCAAGCTTGTTCCTCTGTCCTCCATCCCAGGATCTGTGGTCGCAGAGGTGTTTGCGGTAGATGGTGATACAGGGATGAACGCGGAGCTCAAATACACTATTGTGAGTGGAAACAACAAGGGTCTGTTCAGAATTGACCCTGTCACAGGAAATATTACTCTGGAGGAAAAACCAGCACTGACTGACATAGGCCTACACAGATTAGTGGTCAATATCAGTGACCTGGGCTATCCCAAATCTCTCCATACTCTGGTGTTGGTATTTCTGTATGTCAACGACACTGTGGGCAATTCAACTCTCATATACGATCTCATCCGACGCACCATGGAGACACCAATTGACCGAAACATTGGCGAAAGCAGTGAAACTTATCAAAGTGGCGACTATTTAACCATAATGATAGCCTTCGTTACTGGTGCCTTCGTGGTGATTATCGTCATCTTTGTCACTGTGCTGCTGCGCTGTCGCCACGCTTCCAGGTTCAAAGCTGCACAGAGGAAAAAACAGGGGGCTGAGTGGATGTCACCCAACACAGAGAACAAGCAGAATAAGAAAAAGAAGCGCAAGAAAAGGAAATCCCCAAAAAGCTCCCTGCTCAACTTTGTCACCATAGAGGGGAACAAACCTGACGATCCTGCCCACGAGCCAATCAACGGAACCATCAGCCTGCCGACGGAGCTGGAGGAGCAAGGGATTGGACGCTTTGATTGGAATGCCACACCCACCACAACCTTCAAACCCAGCAGCCCAGACCTGGCCCGGCACTACAAGTCCGCCTCGCCGCAATCGGCCTTCCACCTCAAGGCCGACACGCCGGTCTCAGTGAAAAAGCATCACGTGATTCAGGAGCTCCCATTGGATAACACATTTGTTGGGGGCTGTGACACCCTTTCCAAGAGGTCCTCCACGAGCTCCGACCACTTCAGTGCCTCAGAGTGCAGCTCCCAAGGAGGGTTCAAGACGAAGGGGCCCATGCACACCAGACAGCAGGTAAAAGAGCACTTTTACTGGTCTATAAGTACTGCCTATAACTGCCCTGTTCCACAGTGCTAAAGTGCCAGTCTAGATTAGAGACTCACTCTAAGTTACTGTGAAGCAACAGATAAGAGTACAGGAGACATACTGCTTCAGCAAGTTCCACTGTTTCTCAAACTTAAAAATGAAAAAAAGAGAAAGAGTAACTTGAACAACTGCTAATTAATGGAGTTGATTATGGACTCAACAATCACATGCATAATTTTGGGGGAACAATTATAGACTGATGTTTTGTCGTTAATATATATTTAATTCCTATTTAACAAAATGCAAGTGGGTGAGTGATTGCCTTGCCTTACTTTGTCTATTCAGTAATCAGGTTAGATCACTGGAAAAATGTACCAACATAACATTAATTGTGACTCAATGTTCTTTGTGAAAGAAACATTTTTTTCTTGCCTATCTACTCAGATTACTGTTCTCATTAGAGATAAATGCTGCACACATTCTCCCAAAAAAAAAAGAAAAAAAAGAAAAAAAAATTAGCTGACTTTTCACCCCTCTCCTCATAAAACTCTTGAGTGTATTCATGTTTTTTTTGTTTGTTTCTTCGTTTTGGTGTGTACTGTAATATCACAAAAGACTTTGTAACCCTTTTCAACCCCTGCAGCAATAACAACAGTCAATAATTAGTCTGCTGCAGTGGTATTGTGAATGTCACTGTAGGCTTTGCCACATCATCTAAGCTCGAATTAAATGCCTCCTCTCGAAGCACACTAGCGAACTGAGTGAAGCTTGTCTGGAACTTGATACACATCCAATTCAAAAAGGATTAGCCAATAATGAGCCTCAAATTTCAACGTAATCCATGCTGCTTTTTATCAAAGCCTTATTAATTTTTCTGCTAATAAAGCACCACTACACAACACACAGTTCTAATCTAATGGGACACACGTGGACAAATACAGGGAACGGCAGAGAAGAAGGAATAGAGAGAGAAAGAGTACAGGGGGGGGAAAGGGAGGCAGAGTGAGAGTGTTGTCAGTGGGTCAGGCTTGATGGGTGGTGGTACTGAAACTTTAGGTGGCACTGTTGCGCTGCATGGCACAGCCTGGCACTACGCCAACCTGCAGTGGACTTATAAATGCAAGGGAGGGGAAGAAAGGAGTGAAACCTTTGTTGGTGTTCTTAGTGAAATACTCTCGCCTAATGATGCAGAGGCTGCACGGGGAAGATTGATAATGGCAGTTAGAGATTTGAGTGATAAGATCTATCCGGAAGAGAGAGTGGAATTACAGGGGTGACACTGTGCGACTCCTATCGATGCATACCTCCGGGTCACTGCATCTGGGGTTGCATTTAATGTGTTTCTGTGTGAGAGGTAGCAGTCAAAAGAGGCATTCACTTTGGCGTCATTCGCCAGGCGCCGTTGGTGTGTGTGCGTGTGTGCGTGTGTGTGTGTGTGCGTGTGTGTGGTTGGTGATGTGTATGTGTGAGAGAGAGAGAGAGAAAGAGAAGAACAGGGGATGAAATGGGTGATGGTGTAGGCTGAGGGGATTCAACCCTAGAGGAGGACACAGGAGATATGACACTATACTGTAAGCACAACTTCATTGATTTACTCAGTCATCCAACAATTCCGTACAAGTTTTATTGGAATCAATAATTCTGACAAATGAGTCAAAGAAGCACACACACAGAGGCAGTGAGTTCTATATAGTGCCATTGATAATATAAATAATGCACCGTTGACATGTTCTGTGCAATCTGATTAATATTTTTCTATGTATTTGTGTATAGCAATCCTTATAGAAGCTGAGGACTGAAACGGACCTCAAGCTGTGCCTCAATCTAATTTTACTTCTTCTCCTTAACAACACAGAGCAGTCCAGTTGAATCTCGCCATTCTAACCATCTTCATTCAATATCGTCGCCTACTGTATTTGTAGAACCAGAACATGAAACTCATCACATCTTACAGTTATGTCATGAAATACACAAATTCCTAATCAAATTGCTATTGATTCGTACATTGATAAAGCAATGTTATTCAGTTCTAGAGAAAACCCACTATCGTAAAAAGTGAGATATCCTTCGCATTAGCAATACCTATGAATGACTCAATTAAATATGCACTGATATATTTTGACAGCACACAAGCGTTCAATTTCTTATCTCTGTTTCCTTACTATTAGGAGAAAAAGTAATTTTCTACCTTACCACTATTAGCTCATTTCAATCTGTGGATATTTGTAATGAAGACTTTTAAGGCATGTCTGATTGGTTCTTAGCAATAATTAATCCAAAAACATCTTAATGATAAAAATTCCAGCTCATATTTGAGGCTAAATGGCAGTTATAGATTGTGGTGAAATCAATAACTGACATGTCTTAGTGGATAAAGCAGGGTAAATTATCAATGCCTTTTGTCAGTTCGATATTTTGATTTTTTATTTTTTTTGCACAATGCAACTGTCTGTATTGACTTGTGCATGTCATCTCCATCTCATGAGCATTGATATGTAGATACTCATCCAGTATATCCTATTCCTTCTTGAATTCTGCCTGCATGGCGAGTAAAACAGAGAGGATGAGACTTGTCGTAATTTTAAAAAAAGGAAAAAGCAAAAGCCAAAAATACCAGTTACCTCAGAGTGAATCTTTAAACAGACAGTATATCCAAAGGGTAATATCATCGGATTATCACATCATATTCCCTGCAGAGAAGAAGCGCTTTGGAAAAAGATAAGAACTCCATTATTAAAATACTTCTTATATATACATAGATGATAAAAAGTAAGTAATAAATAAATTTAATTAAAGTTAAATTATTGCCTGTTATTCTTCACTTGTAAAAAGTGGTTTGATGTACTACATTGAAATTGCAACCACTTAGGTGCTGAGTTGTTGCACCTTATTATACAGCATCGCAGAGGTATATGATAGAGTGATGAAATTTAGCACTTTCACCGTTGCGTTACGAGTAACAAACCAACATCAATCAACCCGTTGTTGCCTGAAGTTGACACGAAATCAGCAGTAAATTGAAAGATGACGTTCAAAAGAAACGTCGAAGCAAAGCTGAGTCGAAGCGCTTTTAAACTGGACCCACTGTCTTCAGAACTGAAACCATTTTCTCCAAGTTCTCAACAGTCACTTCTATGCAACATCAGCAGCAGTCAATGAATAAAGAAACTGAAAGGAAATTCATAAACAAGTAAACGGAGAGAAAGAGGTGGAGAACAACAGCAAAGCGTGATGTCTTCTTCTCAGAAAATGTAGAACAGAGGGAAAAGAAGTACAATAGCAGACATCTACAGCAGTGTCATCCCAGACAAACGCCTAGTGGAATCAACTTTATAGAGACCCCAAACTTCGCTGCTAGCAATAGGAGCAATCCTTGCCTTTCCTTTCTTTTTTTTCCACTTATTATTTACCCTCCAGGGACCTACATTAGTGTAAACAACGCTGAAGAAAAAAGCATGAAAACACTGTCCTAGTTTCACAATGCAACACAAGCATCTAAGAAACTAAGTATAATCCTAGCCGTTTCACCATCAGTCTTACTTCTTCCTTTCAGTAGTCTTAGACATAGATGTGGTTCACGAACATAACATGAGCCCAGTGGCTATGCATTAACCATGTACTCCACATCAGATCCCAAGGCTCATGTCATGGACATATTAACATGGTTTTACTGAGGATGCAGTGTCTGAAAGCAGCCACTGAGACGGTGTCTGAAACATCATGCCTAATCAATTACATTCCATATTTAAAGTCCTCACTCACCATTAACCTTAAATAAATTCCATGGTGAATGTGAAAATAAGGCTGTTTATTTTCTGCTTATATAGACTAATATGTACATTCTTGCAGATGCACACAATGCGTCCTCTTTTTCTCTGGCTTTGTTATGGTAATAGACATTATATGTTATGATGCACAATTATGGGCCGTATATGGGGCTTTCAGTGGTGCAACCGTGTGGCCTGAACACCTCATGTGTAAAAAGGCTTAATTGCTGTGGGTTATTAGTGCTTTTCTTGCATGGCAGAAAAGATGCAGGCACTGAAAGGAATCGTGTATGTACAGTTCATTTATCCCACAATGCTCTGATGTGCTCTTCTGTAGCACAGATCATGCCTTAGCTCTGGGGACAGAGAATAACAGCTCCCTTTTGTGCAGCTTCACTACAGTTACAGCACATATAAAACAACTGACAACATATTCATATTAGGTTGACTTAATCAAAATAATTCTGTAGATTTTTGCTTTAAATTGCGTTCAGTTTTTCTGTCTGCGTCTGACTCTCACATCTTTTTCCTGAAAATAAAGTTGAATTACGCTTCAGTCGCAAAACATGAGTGGGATATTAAATATTACAGTAAATGTAGTATTCAGTTTAAAGTGAAAGATGTGAGAAAGACTTTTGAGGAAGAACAGGGAATCTTTAATGGAGAATTCCTGGAGTTGTCTTGTCAGTACATTTAATGAATGGACATTCTATGCAAACAGGAGTTTGTACAGACCATTGTAATTATGGAGCCTTGGGGGAGTCGTCCTTCTTGTGCAGGTTCATTTGCCACATTAATAAGGGGATTAGTAGTACGTACGGGGGCTGATGGCAGCAGGAGAAGTTTGAGAAGATTAATGAACTATGACAATGTTGCACCTGAGGGGAAAAGTCTGTTGCAATATCTTCTGGGTTGTGCTGACACAGAGTTTGGCGCTATGAAAGACGAAGATGGAGAGAGGCCAGTGATTGTTGCCGACTGTGATCATACATCCTTTTCCTCAGCTATCCTGTCACTTCCTCGGGATACTGTGTTTGTGATCTCTTACAGTGTATATGTCCATGACACTTTTGACTGAAGATGGTCCAGCGGATTAAAAAAAATCTTGAAAAGAAGGACACTAGCTTGTAAAATCTCATTGTTTTTGTGCATAAGGAAAAAAAAATGCTTAAACTGGATAAATAACTATAAAGACATTAATTAAGCAACTCTTTGAGCAAATTCTGTGTTGTCTGCAATTGGGTCTGTTGCCAACATCAGTTTAATAATTAAGCAAAATGCCGGTAGATGCAAAGAGAATGACCTGACTACTGCAGAGTAAAATGTAACAGATCCTGAAAACAAACGTAGCTATCAGGAGATAGTAAGCCAATAAGTCTGTGAGTGAAGTTCCTATCAAAGCTTTAAATCATCAGTAGAGGATTTGCGGGTCTCTCTACTACAGACAACATTGTATTTCTTTAAAAAACTTGTCATGTCCTCCATGTCTAGGTGGGTAAAAGGAAATGAAATGGATTGCGGGCTATACTAAGGTAGTGGGTGTAAGTACTACCAGAGTAGATTATTGCCCCAAGGGGGATCCAGTTTTGTCTGCACAAAACAACAAAATAAATCAAAGCTCCCTGTTGGTACACTGGCTGAACTGTGGAGTTCATTTATATGTTTTTATTTTCCTCTGTTGAGAAAAATGAAGTGCTACTGATTTTTAATATATTTATATATTTATTTATTTATAGTCTTTTGTTTTTTTTTCTTTGATGTCTATAACTGCCAGGGGCAGAATTGCCAAAACACAGATGATGGCAAATTACCAGGAATTACATTTGATTTTTTGTGTGCATTTTTATTTATTCTCATTTTTGTTTTAACCATTTTCATACATGTGTTGAGATACCTCTCCCTGTCATTACGCTGTTTTATTCTGTGACACATATACAATGCAGTTTTGATAATGACAAATATTGTCATGTATCAAAAGGCCTTATATGTGTGTCCGCATATCTGATGTATTTTTTCTTTCTCTGTTGTTTGTGCATCACTTTTGGCTGGCAACCCACTCATTTCAACATTTATCATCCATTTCTGCAATTTCTCAAAGTAAATTGATTGATGATCAATCTTCAGGGGGTTTGCTTTGTGAAATCAATGTTTTGCATGCACAAAAACCAAAGGCATTGTGGCTTTTGTGAGACTGTCATTACTTAATTCATCTCCATATTTTCGCTAATCCACAAAACACATTTCCCATATTTCTAAGGCAATCAATCAAGTTGACATACTAGCTTCATATTTATTCGAACACTGCATGTTGAGCGAAAAGACAAACTGCAGCTAAAAAAACTTGAGGTATCAACATAGCATCTGAATTCTCTCAAATTTACCATAAATATAAGAGTAGAGGGTGGAAGAAAATGTTTCTTGACTGCTTGCTTGTCTGCAAAAAAAAAGAGGAAAAGAAAATGATATAAAAAAGATGAAGTTATGATGCGCCTTCATTGTTTGAATGCCCTCCCCCAATCCCCACCCCCAACCCCAACAACCCATCTCCCCGCTCCACTCCTCACTTGGCCCCTCCACCCACTCCTTATCTTCCCCCGTCTCCAGCCCACACCTTTCACCCATGTTTTATCGGGGTCAATGCTGTTACATGCAATGTTAAATCACAGAGGGTGTGTTCACCTTTGTGTTCTGATCATTTGTGACAGATGACGGTGCTCTGTGTTCAGCACGTATAGTCCCACTTTCTTCCTGTTACCGTCCCCTCTCCCTTTGTCATTAGACAAAGATGGGAGTGTGTGTAAAAGATGGGCAAAGCGGTGCTGTACGTCCTGACATGACAAACCCAGAGGGAGACGTGTCCTTGTCATTGGGTTGTTGTGTCAAGTGACACACAGGCTGCTGCTCTGTCACTAGCGTGTGCCACTGTCTAAACTAATAGTTGTGATAATGGCACTGCCAGCCAAAACCGCCCTCGAGCAAAGAGCCACACTTGACTTGAAATGTGACTGCCATTGACTGCTTTGCCACTGGGCCCCATAGCTCATAAAGACTGTAACCCTCATCGATGTAAATCTTTCTTGTATATATGAGATGTTTCATGTAAATTGAACTCCTGGTAATCTTGCCTAATGTGCTGTGTTAAACAATAATGAACCTGTTTTATTTTATTTTTTCTTTTATTTCATTTATTTGCCCTGCTTTCTCTTTTTCTTTTTCATTGCTGGGTATACATTAATTACATCTGAAATAAACTCTGCCAATGATTCAGTACATTGCAACTCTTATTCTGTTTCTAAAAGCTTTATTTGAACAGTGCTATTCTACCTTTATAATTTCGTAATAAATGTTTCAAAGAGATCATTTCTTTCTTGGTTTTAATTTGTGCGTTTGTTCTCCTCTTGTGATGCTATGATAAGACATTTATGCATAAACTGGGATTTGTTTTAGTCAAGCTACCATGTGTGAACCAGTTCTAATCAGCATTTGCCCGTAAACAACTGCTTCAGCTGATTATAATGCCAAGTTGAGTATGTTAAGACGCAAACAGATTTTCTGGTTTGACTGAATCCATTATTTGAAATGAGGCACTGACACACAGCCAATGTAATAATTCACTTAACAGTGAAACTTTAAAGTTAATTTAACAAGGTAGTTTAGTTTGGGGGATTTTTTTTTTTTCACCAAGAGGCACATAAGCCCATGATTTCTTTATGTCTGTTGTGCAGTTTGAAGGCATGCTGAATGTTGAGTTCAGCCTAACTGACCTAAATACATGAATGTCAGTGGGATCAAGTTAGCATCTGCTCTCAAACATCTGTTGCAAAAGGTTGTAGACCTAAACTCAAGTCTGTTTTAAAACAAAACTCACATGCACATATTTTCATTTATAGAGTTTTTGGTTGCTGTAATGTTTATTCCTGCCCATCCTTAGTTTAGAGCTACTTGCCGAATATATCATGAGTATATGTTTATACTCAACTGAGGTGTCTGTGAGCTAAATGTGGATAATTGTCTAAGATGACTTCAAAAAAACATAAAAAAAAAAAAAGTATTTCTTGAGTTTTTCTGGCTGAAGGATGGAGAAAGAAAAATTACACCCAAAATTCATTTTTGTTGTATCGTCACTCCTGTACACTTAAACCGGTTGAGATTTAATTGTGATTGGTGGAACAGAGGAAGCATGTGAAACTCAACAGCTCTTAGTTACAAGTCTGCAAGAATCCATGTCGAGCTGAACTGCAAATTAACAGAAAAAAACTGCATCATAAAATTTGAACGTCATTCTTGTGTGGACAGTAACATCGACAGTAAAATAAGCAGCTGGAATTTCCTAACCCACACCATCGTCATCTCCATCATCATCACCACCAGCACCATCATAAGAAACAGTAATATACTCAAAATGTATTGTATTTTGTGGGTTTCTATGATAATATTAAGGAAAAGAAGCACTGTTGTAACAATGTTTTTTTTTTTTCTCTCGCAAGAGCTGACTTTTTGTAGTGACACTTTGAGTTGTTAATCTCCAACTACCTTCCAGTTTAAGAAGTATAGATATGTCACCTCTTAACTGGTTTTTCGCAGAAAGAGAGGGGGGGGGGGAGTGTGGATTTCAAAGTGCCACGCCAACACATCTGCGGAAAGTAGGCCTAACTCAGCTTAATCTGTCCACTCCGTTTGAAAGCCAGAAGCAGAGCTTAGTCTGCATTTGAGTGAGCACGAGGAAAAAAAAAAAGAGGATAAATAAATAAATATAGGCTTTAAAGTTTGACCTCATCTATATGGTCACTTTCAAAAAGCTGTGTGCACTTACTGACTGGAATTTGAAACCTGACTTCTGACCTAAAGTATAATCATATTGCCTCTCTTTTTCCAAAAAAAGAAAAAAAAAAAGGAGGCTGGTGGGGGCAGTCTCCCAATCTCACGTGGCCAGATTTCCAAATTTAGTGGCATCCATGTGGGATGGTAAAACTGTAGATACCACGGATCTGTGAAAATGCCATGCCATCATTGAATTTGGTGAATTCACTTTTGTCTGCTCTTGCATGGACTACATTTGCAGACAGCCAATGTTCTCAATGGTCTCTGATGTGACCTCTATATGCATAGTGTGGTTTGTGAAAGAATATGAATAGTCATCCTTTTTCTTTGCAAAGCATTTATTCAATTACATGCCGGCGGCAAAATGTAAAACACACGTTTTGCCAATGAGAGAGCAATTAGCAGATAGCAGGCAAGACAAAAGTCTTCTCTCACACAAGATTTAAACCGAACCATACCAGCGACCAGATGCATTAAATTCTGTGTAGATGTTCCACAGAAAGCTGTGTAGGCACAGCAAAAGCTATACACTGTCTTTGTGGCTGATTTATAAACCCCTGTGTTCACATTGTTTTGTAATACAACATTGTCATCATGAAATTGAGTGCACATGACAGAGCATAACATCCACTCCAACAATTATCCGCACAGGGATGATGTCACATGCCTTTTTAACCTTGTTTGGAGAGAACCCAGACTAATTCTGTCCTTGGTCTTCCACCAGCAATGTCCTCAAAGCAGCCCTTGTTTCATTATGTATAGCCATTATGCACTGGTATGTACAGGAAGCCAATAAAGCTGATTGACTGATGACCTATATTCGGTCAAACACATGATTCACTGTAGCTGAATAAGTATTCAGATCTTTAACTCAAGTAGAAATAGCTATAAGAAAAGGTAAAAATACACTGTGAGTACAGTTCAACATTCAAAATGTTACTTAAATAAAAGCAAAGTATTATCAACAAGATTTACTTATGTTGCAAAAGTAATAGCATTATGCAGCAAAATGTTCCCCTGGAGTGTTATATGAATATGATTTGTATTAGCCTACTCTATCATTATTATGGATGTAGTGACAGTATTTGACTGTTGTACATGGTTGAGGTGAAGCTGATTTTAACTACTTCATATCGTTGGCCCGTTTAATCTTCAGCAACACATCATAACGTTCTGTAAATTAGATTTTAAACAATGATATAGCAGCAAAGAACTATTTTCTGTGTAAAGATATAGTTGTGTCCAGAGCAGAGAAATAAGTCACACCCCCTCTCTGTGTGTTGTTCGGTTGCCTGTCAGGCAGAACGCGTTTTACTGCGCGCGCGCGTGTGTGTGTGCATGTTAGTGCATGTGAGTCGCACCTGTTAAGCAGTAGTCCTCCAAAAGTTTATAAACTCACATGGACCGCCCACACGTCAGCTGGCACAGTGCAGCATGCAGCTATTCAGGTGGAAGTGAACCCTCCAGGATTTTCTCCATGGAAGAAACAACGACTTTGTCCAAAAAGGCCTCCCACTGAGAAAGAGATAAGACCAGAGCAAAGGCGGACAGGCCTTGGGGACTACTGGTTCAAATCCCACATCCCAAACATCCATGAACTTTTTAAAGTTTTTACCGGCTTGGTCAGTTTCTTAACCCCTCTGTCCATGAATTTGAACGTCCGGTGCTGGCAGACAAGTCCAAGGCTAAATTTCTTTCCCAGTCCGTGGAGCCAATACTTGTCCGGTTTAACCGAGGTGGGGAGATGAAGAGCCCTATGAGCGGCTAAAGGACTCCAGCTTGATTCAGACCCGGCTTGTCTTCTTCTCAATGCGTAAGTAATTTAACGGGTACATAATGTTTACACGTCTGCTTTCACTGGTCACAGATAGCAGGGTAAGCGCTAGCTAAGTTGCTGTTAAGAATTTAGAATTAGCTCGGCAAATGTTGCTATCGCTAGCTGGCTAACTGCCAACATTGATTTGGAGCATATCACGGCAATGCTAGCGTGGGCTAATGGTTGTGGCTGGATTGTTTTTGTTGGCTCTAGTGTACACAGTGTAACGTCATTCAGTTGTGCTTCTTGTTGTGTGTTTACTTGTCGCTTCCACTTGGCTTCGTAACAACAACCCGTGACTGAGAACATGAAAGTAGGGGAGGGCGGTGTGTGGCCGAGGACGGCCTGAGGTCTAGCGGCGAAGCATTTGTTTTGGGCTGAGATGCTGGTGGTCTAGTGCTACATCTAGTGGCAGTGACGATCGTTTACACAATCTTGATTAATAAAAGCTGATGACATATTTTTTGGTTTGTAATCAAATATATGGCAAAAGAAAATAATTGTCTCTTAATTGTAGTGAAGTCTAAATGCAAAGCAGCATAAAATGTATGTACAAGTACCTCAGCTTTGTACTTGTACTCAACTACACAAGTTGAGTGAATGTATTAGCTTATATTACACACTACTCTTCACCTGAGTGTTTACTTATTATACTATACAATTTGGGAGGCAATATGTGAGATACAACTGTGTATTTGTGGTACAATAAAATCTTTAGCTGCAGACTTTTATAAATGATATTGAACTCTGCTGAGACACCATATAGACCTCTAGTGTGTTGAAAAGATTAAGGCCCCAAATAAAAAAGTCCCCTTGATTGGTTCCCTTTCTCTTGGCAACATGGTATTAGCACATCCTTGTCAGAAATAAAGGTCTGTGTATATACAGCAGAGACAGTATTTTTATGAATATAAGGAGGAGTTTGTGAAGTGGTGTATGTACCTTTTCTGTGTACACCAAGTACTGAAGTCAAGAAGTTATAGTTATAATGTTCTTACATTATATTTAAAGCAGTAGGAGGCATCGAAAAACATAAAAAAATTTAAATAAAAGTAAGAAGGAAAGAGCATACCTAATAAAATACATATCAACCCTTAGCTTCAAGAATATGATGATGGTCATTTGATATCCTTGAAGCCAGGTGAGTTACAATGACCAGTTCAGAGATACATGCAGGAATAATAAGAACACTAGGAGATAAGACCTCTTTAATGTGATAATTCTGTTACAGTAGACTGAATAGTTGACTTTAGGTTTTTAGCAAACATATCGACTTCACTGAATATGCTTACATATGCTACATATTCCCATGTCTTTTGATAAATTGACAGATGCTTCTTCAACATGGCGCACTGGCTGGGAGCTTCACTAAATTAGTCAACTGCTCAACACCACTGCACTAAATTAAAATCAGGATCAGTCAGACGCTTGAAGAGGGCCCAAGAGTTTGAGCTTTGCTTTTTTTTTTTTTCTGCTGCTGATGCACATGCTGTCATATTTCCCCTCATAATGACATTGTGGTCTAGTCCCACTGACATTTTTCTCTAGTGTAATCTTTCCTTAACCAGTATCTAGTCACTCATATTTTCCCTTTGGGGGTAAAAATGAAGAGAGGTGAGAGCATTTCTCAGATTGAATCCCCAAATGTGTTTGACTCTAGACAAAGAGAGAAAGTATTTTCATTTTCACCAGTAACAGCCCAGAATCCTCGAGGACAGCAGTGAGTTATGCAGTGCTGTTGCAGGGAGGAGAAAGCCTATCCACTGTAATGTATGTATAAGATTCCTTTATTGAAGGAAGGTGCAGTGGTCACACCACTGGGAGCCTGAGGCAAAATGTTACTTTTCTATTTCCCTTTTGTTTCCAAAGACAGACTGACATATGCCTACAACCGTACACACAAAAAGAAAGAGAAAGTGGCCTAAAGGTTACAGAAGTGAACTTTTGACCAGAAGGTTGCTGGGTCCATCCTTGGCAAGGCAAGATAAATTAGACTGGGGAAGACGAAACCACCACTGAGGTGCCCCTAAGCAAGGCACTTAACCCCCACTTGCTCCGGTGGGGTTGTTCAGTGGATAAAGCTGTTGCTGCACTGGGCAGCTTCCAGGTGTCGATGTGTGGATCTGTGTGGAGCAGGATATTCCTGGAAAAGAGCATTCGTACTCAGTAAATCTACCCTAGAAAAAAAAAAAACACTCACACCAAGAGAAAGAGACATAAATTTAGCTGTATTCTTATCTTCTGCATGATTGTTTGACAGAAGATTGAAATCTAACTGCTATTTCTGAGCCTTTTATGTAGATAAATATTATATTTAGATACAGTTCTCTTACGATACATTGATTCTTACTGGAAGCACAGCAGAAATATGATTTTTAAGGGGATTTTGAAGGATTTCCATTGAAGCCCATAGTAATGAAAAACTTTGAAATAAAATGGGACATTTCAACATACATTATTGTTGTCCTCATGAGTGCAAACACCTTGTTTCCAAACATATATAGGAGACTAACTGTGCATACTTGAACTTAAAAACAAACAAACAAGCAACCCAGCAAATGTAATGTTGACAGAGTAACTCTAGTAGGTATCTCTTGTTCCAAATGAGAGCTTTAGGTATCTTGGCATTAGTTTTGAGAGAGGTTTGATCCTTCTGATTGAACTGTAGCAGATCATAGAATTAAGGTTAAATTATTCCCCATGGTGAATTGAATGAGGAACATTGATTAATTGGTGTTAAGACTAATTATATATTTCCTTATATCTGGTCTACATCGTTAATAGATTCCCTTCATCACAACAACAAAGAGCAACAACACTTAGCCTGGATAGCATGTGATTTTCTCTGCCACAGAGTACAATGAGAGATATGAGTGAATTAGTAGACATATAATGCTCTTCAGGGAGCTAATTAGATGAGAAGTTGTGATGTATGGCTGCTAGAGGGATGTGTGTCAACCCACTCCTGTTCAATGTATAGACTGCAGATTTGTATTGATTGTATGCTTTGTCTTGTGCCTCAGGCATCAGCACGTTACAGTGTAAGCTGTGTGCCTTGCCTTTGTGAGTTGAGCAGATAAGGGTTGTGATAAATCTGCCCGAGAATAAGCTGTCATAGAGGTGCCGCACATGGGAATATTTAACGCAAACATAAAATATGGCTTGTCTGTTGTTTTATCGTCGAGGGTATAAGAAATGGCAGGTTTTTAAAATACTCTCACCTCCTTATTTTTGCACTTTTCTATCTCTGCAGCCCTCGCATACACAGAAGCTTACAGTCCTGCTCATCTTTGTTAGAGCCATGGAGCGGACAAAAAAAAGGGAAAAGAAGAGATGCTTTGCACAGAATGGTGAACCAGCACCTTATCACCACACAGTAATATGCAGAGGTGTAAAACATTTGGCTAGCTTATTTAGATGAAATGATTTAGTCCTGGTTGTGCAGAGTTAGCGAGGGCTGAATCAAGTAGTGTGTTGGGGACGAGGAGGGAGGAGGTGAAAATTGGTTTCCCCTATCTTACAGCACACATAGAGACCCAGCCTGGTTTCCCTTCTCTCCACAGACTCCCTTCGGACGATAACGTGCCCTGATAACGGATATATGCACCCAGATTTATTTTCTATTTCCTGCCACAACTGCTTTTCCAGGAAACTTCTTTTTTTTAATGTATGAGCTTTATGGCTGCTGTCTGTGGCGACATTCAGAAGGGAGAGCTCTAGCTCCAGAGGAAGCAGGGGTGCATTTGCCATGCAAAAAATACAGGAAGATGCTCCTTTGAGGGCCGCAACTTTTACTGTAACAAGAAAGCTCTAATGGAAGCTCAGATGCAAAGGATGGGGAACTTTATCCACTCTGTTTGTCTGCCTTGGTTGTCTGCCCACAGAGTTTTTATCCCACTCATCATCATTTCAGGAAATGAATATAGAACACTGAGTTACAGGATTTTCTCCGTTGCTGTCGTGGATCCTGTTATAACATCTATTAAAGATGTGGAAATCAAAATTAGTCACACATACATCAAAACTTGCAATTGAATTTCAAGTTTGCCAAAGCATGTAAGACAGTACAATGAATGACTCAGACATGGGTGGATGTAACACCATAGCCCCTCATTTGGCCCTATTTCCCCCCTTCGCTCTAATCTTTAAAAAGCTGTGGCTCGGTCTGTCATGTGACATGTGACCCCGCTACAGGCTTGGTAGGGTGTTTCAGTGTCCCAGAAACCAGCCCAGCCTCTGTCTGGGGAACAATGAGGTTCCTTCACCGCCACAGACTCTGGACTGTGGTTGCCCCAGGCCATACATCACATGGAGTCCCCCATGAATGGTGTATGTGTGTGTCTGTGTGTGTCTGTGTGTGTTTGTGTCTTTGTATGTCTCTCGCTTTTTTTCTCTCTCTCTCTCTCTCTCTCTGTGTGCGCACTTATGATGGGACTTTATTCCCTCAACACTTATTCAACACTGCTGTAAGATGTTCACCCATAGAGATCAGTGGCTGCCTTGTTCTGGTCCATATCTTCACAGTGGGAAGTGTGTGTATGTGAGTGTGTGTCCACTTATTAATAGCCCAGCCTCTGGGATGATATTCATAACCAGAGCAGGACAGAGGGGATTTAATGTAACACACTGGGCTGATTGGACTGATTAATTTCTTAGAGGAGCATGCTCTTTGATCTTCTGTTTACTTTGTGATTGGTTTGAAGCCATGTCTGTCCTATGGACAAAGAAGGGCATTATTGATTAGTAATGTGAATGTGGTGTGTAGAGCATCTGATATGCTGTCATGATGGCAGTTATATTTTAGTAGGACAACACTCTTGGCATGTGTTGGTGTGAGTCTTAAAATGTAATTTTCTTAAAACAAGCCAAATCACCCATCAATAATTTTTATGTTTTACATACTGTATATATAAATCAACTTTACTTTTAATTCCCATGCTTATGTTGCACTGCTCTACCTTTCCATGTCTTGTTTCAGCATAGAGACACAAATATCAAACCAAAAGTAACTGTACCAGAAATGAACTCATATATTGGCAAAACTGTTTTCTGGGAGACCTAACAAGTTGTTAGGTCCAGACCAGCCTTGAACTTGATGCCAACCCACGCAGTTAATGTCTACACAGATCAACCTCAACATCAAAACCTGATCTGTGTGTAGATAAAGATTTGTCATCTTTAGAGCCCCATACTTTGGTAAGTCCACTACAGAATACCGGATGGTTTACTATAAAATTCTAGCTGCAGCTATTCATGAATCCCACTGACTTTGGTTACCCTCTGCCTTTTCCACTAGCACTACCTACTATAAACGTCTCAATAACTATTGGATGGATTGGCATGAAATTTTTGCACAGATTTCCATGGTGCCCATGCGATGACTTTTCCGGTAGTGCCAACATGAGCATGACATTTGTGGTTGGAACAAACATCTCTCGGCAAGTACTGAATGGATTGCCATGAAATTTAGCACAGACTACAGTTCATGTTCCCCTCAGGATGAATTATAATATCATCCCCTGAAACACCCCCTGATGTTTCATCCGGCCCCATCATCAGTTCAAATCATAATTTGTCCTGTACCTTGGTTTATGACCAGATACCTGCAAAACAGCCTCAGCTGTACTTTGTGTTTAGTGCTAATTACCAAATGTTATCATGCTAACTCAAATGGTTAATAAGGCAAGCATTATACCTGTCACAAAGGAGGTTATACATAAAATGATCAAAAGAGCATGTTATCCTCTGAGTAATGGAGCATTTGTTTCTTTATAATTGATATTTGATTCCTTTAGACTTTTGTCATTTTGAAAGAAAAAATATAAAGCATCATTTGAAGTCAGAGCTGTCTATTCTGCACCTGGGTTTAGGGCTTCACAAGAAGGAATCCTTTCTTCTTCTGTGTGTGTGTGTGCGCGTTTGTGTGTCTGCGCATGTGCTTGCGTGTGCTTGTTAAGGGTGTGGGGAGGTCACTGCCTTAATTGTATAATTGACTGGAAAAACTCTATCTTGCAAGAAAACATAGTGACATATTAAAAAAAAAAAATTGGATGTCACTGACTTGGAAAACCAGTCAAATTGTCAATGAACCCTAAAGCTAAAAAGAAGTGGCAACAGGTATTTGCTAATTAGATGAAAGCTTCCTCCATCATTCTTCATTGTGGAGATGATAACCATGTACAGGTTTGTATTTAGTTTTTCAATTCCTTAGGCTTTACCAAATGCCATCTCTAATTTTCGAAGAGGATCTGGCCTTGAAGGCCCTGGTAATATCAAGCACAAACAATCAATCCTGGCCAATCTCTTGAGGCCTTAATGGACTTGGAAAGAATATTAAGAGGTTTTGTCTGCAGAGAAGCTTTCTGCCACAGCAGTCGTCCCTCAGCTAATTTGTGTTTGTGTGCCAAGGGAGGCCACACACTGGGACTGCTGTAACAGGCTCTCAGTCCTACTTTCTGAGGAGCTGCTGCCAGGCCAACGAACACACACACACACACACACACACACACACACACACACACACACACACACACACACACACACACACACACACACACATGCAAATATGTGCTCACATGTAGACACAGAAACACTACACGGGCTTCATTCTGCATCCAGTCAAACAGTTTTTAGTCAATAGCATAAATTTCAGAGATATTTCTGACTATTGACAGCAAGGATTTAATTCTTTTGTGTTTGGGTGTTAATGTTGGGCTTCTGTGACAATCACAAGATTGCCCAGAATGCTTATTATGTTGTTGCAATTGAGACAGAAAGAGAATGAGAGGGTGGCATTTTGGGATGCCAGGCTGAATGTGGGGTAACCATGAAAATGTGGGACCAGTGCCCAATCCATGGGTGGCGGTCCAGTTGTAAATCTGCCTTTTGTTGCCACACATTGCTAATGAAACTAAACACCACCCTAGAAGTGACACCACATCTTACCTCGCTGTTTAGCATAAGAAAAATCAGCACTGAGAAATCTAATTAAAATGGACTATTGTGGACCTCCTTTCCTAGCAGTTAGGTCTTCTGGAGAGCACCAGTCTGTGTGGTAGATGAGAGGGTTGGCTTAAGACTCTGACTTAATACTAACTTGACATTTGGTTTTTTTTGTTTGTTTTTCTCCTTCTTCCCCTGTTCTTCTTTCTCTGTCAGTATTAATTTTCTGTCTCAGCTTGAGTGCAGGGAATAGACCACAGGCTGCCTCAGAGACAAGCTCTTCTTTACATATATGTTTTTTTTTTTTTTGCCATCTGATGATGAGGAATAAGCCATTATTTTATTTCAAATTTTCCTTCTCACCCTTGTGCCTTTTCGCTCTCTTTTTTTCTTTCTCTTTCTTCATTTCTAATTTTCATCTCTGCATTTTCTTTTCCATTTCTTCCCTGTTGCTCACTCCATTCTCCCTCTGTGTTCCCCATTCTTCTGTCCTTTATGCCTACATTTCATTCATTCCTATGTATTTCTCATTCTGTTCTCTAATTTATTTCTCAATTTCCATCGTTCACCATCTGCCTGTCAATTTCCTTTTACCTTACCCCTCTCTCCATCCCTGTTTATTGCAAGGCAACATTTCAGCGGTCCAATTTAGCAGTATTCAACTTTTTTTTTTTTCTCTTCTTGTTTTCAATATGCACTTACCCAAAGTGTATAACACAGTATATAACTATTTGATTTTACCCACCTGAACCTTCTTCTCTAAGTGGCTGCTTAGCTGACTGCCAATTTAGTATTTAACCTCAGGAGAGGGAGGCTACTGCCAGAGAGGCAGATGGTCAGAGGCGGAGGCAAAAGATGCTGGGAAATTCATCCCTTAACCTCTAATGCCTACTCTGTCATTCTGTCCATCCTCTGTCTTTATTTCTGTGGTTTTATGAGTGAATGGGAGCGAAAGGCAAAGAGAAAGACAGACAGATGGAGAGAGAAGAGTATGGAGGACATGTGGGTGTGTTTGCAGGGTGGCAGCAGCAGCCCGTGCTCTCAGAACCTACTTCACAACCTACCTGCATATTTTAAAGCCCTCATGCAATATTGCTTCTCAGTCTTCTGCTGTTGTCTGTTGCCGCTCTCACCAATTTTCTGCCTCATTGTCATTCATGTGCAATCTGTTTGTTTGGCTAACCTCCTTGTAGTCAGACCATCTCAACTGAGCTACTTCATGTCCATGTGTCACTGAGTGTATTTCGTGCTATATTGTGTATTATCTGCATCGCCTTGGTGATCTGAAATGCTGCGGGACTTCTTTACCAGCTCAAGGCTCTCACAGCTCCTGGAGGTGTACGACAGCACAAACGATTAGGACTGCAACAATAAAACCTTCCACGAGGTCTTACAATTGCTGTCTTTGCTTTGCCTCAGGAAGACGATGCCTTTTTAAAAGTGTTTAATTCTCCACAGATAACCTGTACTCTTGCCTCATGGAGAGATTTAGTGGTAGCACCCTTACTGTTACCTTTGCACTGATTAAAGAAGTGATTTATATCTGCAATTTCCATTGCATATGACCCAGCAGGAAACCTCTTTATTGTATGCCAAGCACACGTAGCCGTACTCTATAATCTACTTCTTCTTATCCATATCTTACTGTTTCTAATTAGCATCTACAATATGAATTCATCTTTGTTGGTGAACTTTTTTTATGCTTTAACATCAGCAGGTGTTTTAAAGTAATATATGTGAACCTTTTAAATGTTTCAGTGTTATAAAAAAGTCCAGTGAAATACATAAGACTTTGAAATGGCACTGAGCAAATATTAAGTTTACCTGCAGTAAATCTCAAAGAAAAAATTGTCTTGTGTACAGTGCCTGATATTCTTAATGTAGCTTCATGAGAGAAAGTAGCACACCTTCACAATTCCTCCTTTTGAAAAGCATGCTGCACAGGAAGAAGCTGTATCATTCGGGAAAACATATTTTTCTTATGTATTTCATAGTCTGAGTGCAAGATGACTAATTCGTAGATATTGTTTTTGCTTTTTCATAAAACGAAAAATAGTGCTATATTTATTCCACAAGCAATTTGTCATGCTGATCTTCAAATAACCCCTAGAGTCATTGTCACACTTCTGGTAGGGGCACAGTAACATATCCAGACCTTAGAACTATACTTATTTTACTCTGCCTTATTATAAACGCTGCGGTAGTTCTGCTGGGCTTTGCTGCTCATGTCAGAGCTTGTATGGTTTCCAATGGTAACCGGGCAGGATAAGAGGATGAAAGGCTCATTATAACCCCACTGAGTGAAAATTAGCCCCTCTCTCACAATAGTGCACTAGCCTCTTGTTCTCTGGACAGTCCTACATATCTGTTGTCATGATAATAGACCTCTTCTCTGAGAAGGGGAGTGGGGGGGCATTTTCAGCTCTGTAGGTCTTTTTCAGGCTGGGAATATTCAATGTGCTCGAGCTCTTACGCGCGGTGTGTTTGTCTAGTTCATTTCATTGCATGAGTATGTGTCTGGGTGAGTAACTGCTTCCCTAATGATAAAGCATGAATCACTTTGCAACATAGACTTGCATACAATTAAAATGCAAAGCTAACTGTGACAAGGGAATCACAGGATGATCCCTCATCCCCTGCTGCTGGTATGCTAAACATCAGGTGGGTGCTGTTTGCAGCATGACCTTGGCCTACCTCTCAAACAGAAAATCTTTTGTGGTTGTTCTGCTAGTGTAAGTTCAGTGTTCAGTTCACCGTGTCTCACAAACCAGCTTTACCATCTCATCGTTCCATCTAAGCTAGGGTTGGTTCATCCTAATCGATCACAGCATGTTGATCATGTAATAAATTTATGGAAGGGGGCAAAAATATACTCATAATCCTCTATAGCCACCCTGTCACACACACTCTAAATCACTCTCATTACTGTAACTAATTATTGTCTGAACAGTGAATAATTTTCCGTCCAAAAATCCCACTTAAGAACAGGCTACTGCTCAGTACTGAGTGTTTAATTATTTTCATTATCAGAATGCAAGAATCCTGTAAAATAATGCTATGCAAATCCGACAAAATAAGCCCCTGCAAAATAATACCTCAAACTAATCATTTATGTTTTTTAAATATAAATGTTTTGACACATTGTGAAAGAATTCAGGCCTGCTCACAACTGAAAGTCATTCATCGGCCGTGACCTGGAATGGCGGAAAAAGTGAACTCCCTGACTCACTGGAGGCAAAACATATCCCTTTGTGGCAGACAACAATGATGTACATACTGTTTACAACCCATCCTTGGGTGTTTGCGTCTTCTGGTAAATTCAGCATTTTTTTTTTCCTTGCCATCCTTGTACGAAGGTCACTCAATGCTGATCTGTTTATTCTGTCAGTTTGTCCTGACATGTTAACTGCTCTTTAAATTGTTCACTGTACATTCTGTCAGTCAGAAATCTGAAGTGAACTGTACCCAGTTCAGTGCTGTAACACCTGTATCATTTGTTCCATATATAAACAAAAATCTGCTTCTGACACCTGAGGTGAATCAGCCCCTTTTATAACAAGAGTAACTTGTGAATTAGATTCCCAGACTGCTTTCTCATCGTGAATTGAACCATTTCATTGAATGTGGTTTGCCGACACTGGTTATTCACCTTTTGATCATTTATGAAAGTAGCTCACATAAGATAGGCTGACGCAGCAGTAATTTATGTATTACAGTATTAGTCTGTGGAAAAAAAAGCCCAAATGTTCCACAATAGCAGAAACAGAAATATTCTAGTCAACGATCTATGAACACAGAGTACAGGGAATTTACAATTGAATGAGCATCAATCATTTTAAGAAACATTTGTTTCAAAACAGTGCACACAGGCACTGCAGACTCAGCTTTTTTAGAAAATCGCAAACCCATTTAAATAATCATCAATATGAAATTTTAGTAGCTAAAATAATACAGTTTTGCTTCGGATTGTTTGAGCCTTTGAACAAAATCATCAAAAAGTCTTAATTGCATTAATCTCTAATCACCATTTGGAGAAAATAACTACACTTGAACAATAAGGCAATTAAATTTTTTGCCATTCCTATTTCCATTTCATTAAATCATCAAATATGCTAGAGCTTATTGCTTGAGTTACTTCATAGTATACTGTAGGCACAGCGTGCAGCACTGTGGGGTTGTGGAGCGTAAATTGAAGGGGTGTGGGTATTAATCATTGTGTCCTAACTCATTAACATAACTGGCTGCGGTGTTGTATTAGTTGTAGAGGTGGTATACTGCAACTGAGTGCGTTGTTTTTTAGTCAAAGAGCCACTTTTCACCAAAGTGCCAGCATTGGCACTGGGTGCCAAAATACCAACTAGTCAGACAGTGTGCATTTAAAGGTCAGGAAAAGGACCAATGTGTAGAAACTTGATGCAACTTTCACTTGTCTCTGTGCCACCACAAAAATAGGATCCATGGATTCCACCAGCACTGCCAAAACAAAGAACCCAGTACTTTGGTAGACTTTGGAGGTTTGCACTTTCTGTAACTATAATACAGTAATTTGTTTTGCTACGTACCTTTTTGTGCAGGCCAAATTGTGCTTAATAGATAGATGTTGACAGATAGTAGCAATTAGGAATCCTGTTTCCCTGTCACACAAATTCTCAGAAGCTCCTTCAGTTTGGCCTGGGGAATGGTCAAGACAACTGCTGAGAGAGAGGAAAATAAGGGATGTCTGTTTGTATTATTATGCAGCAGCTGATCTATAGAATCAGGTGAATCTTTTTCATTCCCTTGTATGCTGCTTTACACAGAGTTACACCGTCAGGCATATACTATTTCCAAATTGGCAAGGACTGTGCGTGCACTTTAGAATTGGCTTTGTTATTGTAATAAACACATAAACAAGTGGACAAATAGAGCAGGAAATAGAAATTCAAAGATCATGAAGTCTTGTCAGGAAACACCACATCATTTCCATCAGTCACCATTCTGCTGTCCAAATTGCAGTGAATCACAAAACACTTTGAGCACTTTATAGACTTTGTGTTGTTGTTCACGTTTTATTTTTGGTGTTTTAGACCAGCTGCGTCAGAAACACTGCGCTGTCTCCTTTTTAAACCCTTTAAAACTTACAGCTTGTTTCCTAGGAAGATATTCATATTACCGTCAGTCCAAATGAATAGACTTCAGAAAATCCCACCGCAATTATACTTAATTCATAATTAATGTGGAGCAGACTGGGGACCTAATTTACACTTGCACATTGTCAGTTTCCCTGCATGTGCTTGTCATTCTGCATAAGAGTAAACATGGCTTGCTTTGGAAAGAAGGTGGCATCTCTCCACCATTACCTAGGCTCTGGGGAGCTGTGCACTGTGGCACACAATTGTGCCATTAGATGATAAAAACAAAGGAAATGATCTGACTGCTCAGTTGCTCCAAACAAGAGCAGGTGTGTGCAGCTGTGTTAACAATAGGGAGTACCCTCTTATGTGTTGTAGGAAACATCCTCAGAAATATGACTGATGCCTTTACTTTGAGTTGATGGAGGAGAAAACAGAGACTTTGTTCATCTGCAAGTCAGATCCTTAGAGTTTGTGATTATAACAAGACCTGAATACATCCACACGCATGTATACATGTATGTGAGTGGGTGTTTGTGAGTGTACATCTTCTCATGCATGAGTTGGATCCGACTTTGTGTGTGTGTGTGTTTGAGAGAGGGAGAATGGGTGTCTTCGACAGTCTTTAGGAGTGTCATACTGAGATAGTGTGGCTCTTGATCTTTGTTGTTTGTGCTATGGTGCTGCATTGTGCTGAGCTGTGCTTTGCTGTATAGAGTGGTATTTCTGATAGGGTTTGACATGCTGCAGCCGATGTGCACAGACAGAGGCTGCTTTGGAAAACCACAGAGTATTAGTCCAATCACAGAACTGGCAGTCAGGCTGACATTCTGAATTTGTTATTCTCCTTTATTCAAGCTCGAACACTCACTCATATCCTGTCCACGAGCCACCTCTGTTGGATCAGACTGATCTGTTTGCACCCTGTCACAGCCTTGCGTTCTCTGTCGTCTACGTGCCGCATGTTTGCTCCAAAAGCTGTCAGAGAAGGGCTGGGAGTCAAGAACCAGTTTTGAATTGGAACCGGTTCCAAAGTTCTTGTTCTTTTCAGTGTTGGTTATCAATTTCCCAAAGCGAAGTTTTGACCTTTACTCTGCCTCCATCTACATTGCTGATTATGCATAAGTCAATACATGTGTGCAGTGTTTACAATATGGCAAGCGTTACTAAGCTTCTCAAACAGTGATACAGTAAAATGTATTCACTCTGTGAATATAATATAATATGATGTAAAAAATATAATTTTATTTATAATCTCACATCTAAAACCAGTTTATTAAATGAGAAGGCATTTACTGTAGCATGGTATTAGAAAAGTTTTGTTTATATGCCCCTAGTCGCAGTTTTAATGCTAGCTCAAGTAAAAACAAGTGTACAGCAAACATTAAAATGTGTGCATTGCAAGAAACAAAAAAAAGACAATGACAAATGTTGTTGCATAATGTTCATACAGAATGTATCAGAACATTTCTAATGTATTTCTTTTTTCTTTTTTTTTACACTATCTGCTCTTGCAATACAATATCTGCTTTTTGCAACTAAACCATGATAAAACATTTCATTGTTTATATTTATAGGCCCTCACAGCACTTATTTCTGGTTAGGAAAAGTCAACGCTAACTTGAAGCGTGAGACGGTACCAGTTAACTTCTTAAACACAACCAAAACCACAAACTTGCATTAACCTGCTTTTGCGCAGGGAGCAAACTCCAGTCTCCAATGTCAAAAGACATTCCAGTTTTACTTCAAAAAACATAATAAGAAAGGGTTGTCTTCTCTTAAGCATATGCCCAACTCAGGCAAACACACACACACATCCAAACATCCAAACATACACACACACACACACACACACACACACACACACACACACACACACACACACACTACATGACTGAAATGGTTTCTCACGTGGGAAGTTTTAAATTTCTATTTGTAACAGTCTGTTTAGTTCTAATCAGAGGGTAGAGGCAGCGTCGTTTTAATTTCATTACCACTGTGGTGGTTATTTTTAGCTCGGAGTGCTTGTGATCCTTCTGGTGCATTGTAAGAGTTTGACAAGTCCTATTATTCACACAGCCGCTCATCCTCTGAGCTCGCATTTTTACAAAGCAACCTTTCCTGCTACTCATCACACATATTTTATTAGCTGGACATAAAGGTAGCTAGTTGTTGTGATTTTTACAAGCAAACGGCCCGTCTGCTGTGATTTTTATGGAGGATGATCTCACCCGAAAGAAAATTAAAAGAAAGAGATGCATAATTAAAGCAGAAAATTGTAAATATTCTTTTTAATCTACTGTTGGGGATAATTGGACCATAACAGAAAGCCAAAAAAAAACGCAAATTAAGAAAGGAAATTTGATATTCAAACTTCCTGATTCAAAGTTTTATATTGTTTTCCTTTTTCATTACAACTTTCAGATAAGAATAATTCAACACTTTCTTGCTGAGATTTCTATAAGAGGATTGATACCACCTGTGTACTGTAAAAATAAATCTACTGCCAACAAATGGAAGTGACTGTTCCTGGCTTAGAAATAGTCCTGCACATTGGAGTAAACAAGCGAGATATAACATGTTAATTAGTGAGCTTTAGAGGTGTTGGCAGTGGATTTTGTTTTACCTTTTCACAAAGTCAAGCCAGCTTTTTTTTTTTTTTTTCCCATGTTTGAAGTCTTTGTGCTAAGCTAAGCTAAAAAGCTGTAGGTATTAGCTTCAAATAGTAAGTACTGACATGATGGACTTGAGAATGGCATTGATCTTCTCATCTAACTCGTGGCAAGTAAGTGATTTGGTGAATTTCCCAAAATTATTCCTTTTAGATGTTGGGATTCTTAATTTCACAGTACATTTAATTTCCCATATTATAATTAATGCTTTGCAATAACTTTGTTCCTGTATTTAATATTATATCAATATTTGTATTAATATTATTACCAATATATAATTGATATTACTTGCCAGTGTATATTAATATTGAGTAGTCTACCAACAAGATTCCCACTGTATTTCTCAATGTCTTGCCAAAGAATCTCTGTAGAAATGTTTGTGTAGAACTTGTGAGAATAAGAGAATTGAACATCTAAACTGAAGCTGAGTGCTATGTAAACACCAAAATGTGTCCTAAGTGATTTCAGTTGATATGGCAACATCAAGCATGTATGTAAACATGAGTACCCAGGAGGCTTTAAAATTCATTCGATTCCCCGGCAAAAATTGAATTGACTTTCTTGGTAAGTGTGGATGAGTGTGTGTGTGTGTTTGTGTGTGTGTGTGTGTCTGTGTGTCTGTCTGTATGACTACATGTTTGCACTTGAATTTAATTTGGAATGCATGGCAAAGTACGCACATGAGTGAGTCATGAGATGGAGTGCACATGCAAAGGGAACACGTTAGCGGAGGAGATCAGTAAGACTGTGGGGGGAGCTGGGACAAGAGGTGACCAGGGTGTCATCGATTGCTACAGGGATGGAGAGATGTGTCCCTCGCTGTGAGGCGAGTCAAGACGAGGCAAAGCTGCGTGCCGCAGGCCCTTTTTGTGCCTGATGACTCGCAGCTGATGTCTTATCTTGGCCAGTCAACACTGAGGATTGAGTGTGTGCACAGGGAAGAAAGAGAGGTGGGGAGAGGGAGGGGTGACAAAAAAAAATAAAAAATCAGTTATCTGGCTTGTGATACAACAGATGCTACAGATTTGTAGCAGAGCTTCAAGATAGCGCCTCGGTATGTTAAACATTAAGGTTGACTTTGAGAAAGAGAGAGTGGCATAAAATATAGGAGAGCATTTAAATGCTTTTAATTTGTCAGCATTTGTATTTGGATCAAGTGTAAGATGCTAACATATGTTCATCACTCCTGCTCGTCACAGCTTAGTTTGTTATTCTTTACATATGAAAATAGGTCTTTTTTTTTTAGTGACTATTTTGTGTAGCAAAATAATATTTTGTGTAGATGAGGCCAGTTTCCTATATTACCTTTTTCTGCTCATTAACTTGTTTGTTGCTAATTCATCATCTTACAAACATTCACTGCAAACATTTACAATGGATGTTAATAAATCTACATTGTTGTTTAGTTAACTTTACGGTTGTTTAGTTAACTGAACAACAACAAAACCAGTCTTATCAAGTAAAGACCTCCCCCTTTACTGCTGCTATGTTTCCACTTATATGATACCCACATGTTTGTCCAAGGTCAACAAATGGCCTGTTTCCACTGCAGTACTTACAGGAAGCCTGTAATATATGTACTCTAGTCATCAATAGAAAAACAGTCGACCTTTATCAAAAACAACTTGCATAAAAGTGAAAACTGATTCCAACTTCTAAAGCTAATAAAGAACATAAAAAGTTATTTAATTGCTGTAGCTCTAATTTATTCTTACCCACCTTCCATGAAAGCAGTTGAGTGAAGTACACTCCCACTCCAGTCAAAAGTAACAGCCACTGGCAGTAACTGTCTTGACACTTGTTAACAAGTGACAGTAAAAAGTTGCCTCAGGAGCTCCAAAATGGATGAACAGTCATTTCCATCCTGACCTTTTCCTGCTAAACTGTCATGGTGCTCATTTTCTTCCATACTGTCAGAGTAACCTTCTTGTGTGATCTTTTAATGTCACTGGTTTTAATCAAATGCTCATTCTAATAGAGTACTGTGGATCATGCCACAGCCAGGATTTACGACATCTGACCATGATTTATTTATTACTTCCTATTTGAATAATTTTGTAATTAACATGAAGCATGATCTAAACTGCATGTCTATTTTCATAAAATTGATGAAGAAATATCTCCTCAGCAATACCAAATATGTGTTAAAGGGTATCGCTTTGTCTGTTCTAAAACGCAGCTCATGGGTTCTTATTGAGAGAGCAGTGCAGTCTTGTAAATGCAGCATGCTAGGGAAGTGCCCATTCCTGTGATTTAAGAAGCAGCTTTTATTTCAGTAAACTGTCAACCTTTAAAATTGATATGAGCCACTCACTATCTCCACTTACAGTGCATTGTGGTAGAAGAAGATGAAGGAGTAGGAAGCACAGCAACCCTCAAAGTTTAAATCTTCTTGAAATAAGAGCTTCTTTGTGGATGATGGATGATGGCCAGCAAAAGCTAACAATTTAGAAATGGTCAAAGGTCTGGCGCAGTCTGGTTGATATTTGAGTTTTGTTTCAATAGAAGAAGGAAGCTCATCTTTTTGTGGCGTAGGACTTTGGATTGAATATTCTTTGATTATGTATCCTTTTAATTAAGTAAAAAAACCTATACAAAGTATGCATACCAATAAGCAAATTAGGACATTTTTTCACATTACAACATTCACAATACAAAACAGTGTGACGTTGCTTCTTCTACTAACAGAGTTGGAATGACCCACATGAGGGCCAGGGACCTCCAAAGGTGGTTTGGCTCACATTATCATCAGATCTCAGCCAGGAAGTCAGCCAGGTGGAAATGCAATCTGCACCGTGTGTTTGCATTAGTGAGAAAGTATCCACTGACAGGACAGAAAGATTATTACTATGTCACTTACTGAAGTGTCTCAGAGGACTCCTGCTACAAAAAAAAAAAAAAAAAAAATGTCTTGGCTCTGCAGCAACAACAGCCTTTGTGACTCTGCACCTGCCCATGTATGTGACAATACACAGACTTGGCACCTCTTCACCTCTCCTGCACTGCTCTTATTTTGCATAGTGCTCATAAAAAACAAGATCCAATTACAAAGCCAACAGATGCAGACATCAAGTACTATGTGTAAATGCAAGGGCATGATCAGATTGTTCATTGTCTGTATGGCATATCCAGATGCACATTACACTTTTATAGTAGGTGTAAATAATAGTCCATTCAGTCCCTCAGTCAGCTTCATAGTCAGTCAACGCTAGTGCAGGCTGTGTGTAAACACGAGCACTGGAGCATACAACCTGCCAGGGACACATGGATAATTTTTGTTTTGTCATCACGTAACGGTAGGTTGACCAACAAGCTAATCTCCCAAAAACTCAGTACATACGTGCACAGATCGTGACCGGTTCATTTTTACTTGGCTGGTTTTGTTTGAGATATGCACATGTATTGAATGAAGTAAACGAAGCAGGAAAATAATAATAATTGCAATAATTGAACTTTCATCCAACTCACCATATTCATAATACTGTGTCCACTCTTATGCCTTACCCAACTGTCCCTGTCACTCTATCTAATGTTACTATTGCATATATTGGTGACAATCCTGATGCATGTACAACACACAGTACATAACAAAAATGGTTAATACAGAACGAATTTAGCGAGAAATCAAACAAATGTTGTAGTTTAGAACTGGATATCCATGCATTTAAGATATCCCTCGTGTTATATTCAAACTGTTCACCAACAATTCATAAGGAATGCATGCATAAATGAATCCAATATACAGTAATACAGCACACCATACTTGCTTCACTGAGATTAAAAATACAATTTTACAAGTTTTCTACTTGTGTATTCATTTCCCCAGTTTGTCTTTTTTTGTATCATTTGCATGTGTTATTGACACTTCTAAAAACAGTTGACTATAGACTGAAGATAGCTACTGATCTAATTTAAGGACATGAGGTAGTTTCCATCTCTTTGCCACGTTTTTTTTTTTTTGCAATTGTAGGACCACAAAAAAAGAGCCTTTGATAGCTTGACAGATTAAAAGAAAATGAATCATTCAGTAGTATGACATAGTTTGTGGTGGTAATCACAATTGATATGCCCGGTATCGTCTGTGCCCAGAATGATCATAATACATCTGGACATTGCCAAAACATGTGAATATAGGTAATGAGTGATTTTGTGAACATAACAAAAACAGAGGAATAGAATGTGTTTCTAATTGGCAGTGTGTTACAATTAAAGATAACTTGCAGGAAAAAATCTGAAATGCAGAATATGATTATTTTACGATAATTTCTCAACTCTATTACCATGTGATATTGAACATATTTTTTATACACAAACGACTCAAAACCCACATCTGGATGAGTAATTGGCATCATCATCAAATGCCTTTGAACGCTGACCTCATGGCACTATGTGTCTGTACAGCAGCATATGAAAAAAGGATAATCCAAGCAAATTAAAAATAATCTTTAATATCTTAATGAGACTTTATATCCAACAGGCTGTTTATCATTTGATTTAGCTACCCAAAAAGGTAAATAGATTTTCCCCAATGTTAAGGAGATTATTTTTGAACAATGGAGCATCTAAATTCCAGTTCATTTCCCTTTCATTTACATTACATTCAGAGAGTATTCAGAGACCTTAACATTTTGCAGCCTCATGCTAAAATCATTTAAATTCCCTTTCCCCTCATCAATCTAAACTCAATATCCCATAATTACAAAGCGAAAACAATTTTAGAAATGTTTTTCTGACATTGACGTAAGTATTCGGACCATTTACTCAGTACTTAGTTAAAGCACCTTTGGCAGCGATTACAGTCTCGAGTCTTCTTGGGTGTGACGCGACCAGTTTTGCACATTGGGATTTGATGATTTTCTGCCATTGTTCTCTGTAGATCCTCTTAAACTCTATCAGTTTGGATGGGGACCATCGGTGGACAATTTTTTTTTTTCTTCAGGTCTCTGCAGAGATTTTCAATCCAGTCCAAATGAAGGCTCTGGCTGGGCCACTCAAGGACATCAGAGTTGTCCCTAAGCCACTCCTGTGTAGTCCCGGCTGTGTGCTTAGGTCATTGTGAGTCTTTTTAGGTGCTTTTTAGCTAACTCCAAACAGTGTTCGTGTGTCTTTCAGTGAGGAGAAGCTTCGCCTGGTTCTATCTTTATCTCCTCTCTTACCAAGGCCCTTCTCCCCTGATTGCTCGGCTTGGCCAGGTGGCCGGCTCTTGGAAGAATCCTCCATTTAAGAATTATGGAGGCCACTGTGCTCTTGGGAGCCTTCAATGCAGCAGTTTTTTTTTTTTTTTTTTTTTTTGTAGCCTTCCCCAGATCTGTCCCTTGGCACAATCCTGTGTCTCCTTTTGTAATACATTTGCAAAAATTTCAAGTGTTAAAAACAGTAATGAATTGACAAACCACGAAATGATACCTTTGTAAGTGGAGAAAGATGAAGCTTTCTGCTTTTCAACCTCCACTCGTGGCACATTTGGGCTTTCACGGAAGTAATATCTTAAAGAGCGAAGCATTAAGGCACATAAGGCATTATATCATGCATGAGTGAGTATGTATGGGGGCAGATTTTCACAGACAGATAAACAAACGCAGTGTATTTTACTGCAATAAGTATGACACAAAACCGCAGATACTAACTCAAACACAAAAATATTCTTGATCTTGTCATTTCTTTTTCAAAAGATTAATCATTAATGAATTACCTTTTCATTTTCCTACATTAACCCTAACCCATCTTTGCTCTGTGTGCATTTGAGTAAAGGTAATTTAAGAATTAATACACAAAAATACCAGACATAAAACACAAAAATTTAAATAAGTGCAAGCAGAGTCAATTTTTAAAATGTAACGGTGATTAATGGGGATCTATAGTGCAGGGGAAATATTGGCACCTGGAAAATTTAACGGTTGGCCTATTAAAAAACCGTCATTGCAGTGAATAATAATAAAATATCAGACAATAGCAAAAAGTAGAAGCTGGTAGTATCAGGAATTTGGAATGTATGTAGCAAAGCTGACAAAGAAATTACATCCGTGGCTCCTTTTGGCAGGAGCACCAGCACAACAGCTCTCTGGCTTGCATACTGTGGTATTTCCATTTGATTGACAGGTGTGTCATAGCCAGAGACGCACTGGGCAGACCCCCAACTGCCGTTGCCGTTCCTGTCAGTGTGGCTGGTTTGAAGCTGTCTACATGGATTGTCTGGCCAACATGGAGAACATGGTGAATTAGAGAAGTTGACATGGTAAATCAGTGGAGTTGGCTGTGCAGTGCACTGCTGTGAGCCATGCTTTGTATCACCACTAAGGCTGGGTTTCAGGCTATGAGTCGTGCTTATCAACCAGCAGATGCAAGTGTAGGTATTTGCATGAGTGCATTTTTGTGTTTTTAGTGTTTTAAGTGTTTCCTGTTTAGTGTTCTTAAAGATCAAAAGCAAGTATTGGGCCAAAGACCAGGAATCAACAGCCAAAACAACACAAAGTCCAATTACCTTCATTTAAAATTTATATTGAAAATTATGGGATTTTTGAGTGAATTCTGGCTATAATGCACAAATAAATAAACAAATCAACATGGAGTATTACATATAGTTGGGGACTTGTTGACAACTTTCATGCTTAGAATTTTGTATCTCCAAACATATTAACAACATAAATCACCAAACACATTCACTGCTGCTTTGTACAGCGTTGGAAGATGTATTCAGAGCTTTCAAGTAAAACTGCAAATACCTCAAGGTAAAACTCCTCTACTACAAGTAAAATGCCTGCATTCAAACTCCCACTTAAGGAGAGCTGAAAAATTATGAGCAGAAAAATGTAGAGTACCAAAAGTAAAAGTAGTAGAATGACCCTTGTCAGTGTTCTGGCTTAAACTGAGGTCTCATTTAACTGCTGAATAAGAACAAGAACAAATGGTTAAAATAACACACACACAGTGGGTTGCCGTTTTTTTCTTTTTTATATTGCTTCAGTCGCCTGCAGTTCAGTCCCCCTCAAGATACTTTTTGGGTACCATGGACACTGTGAGAGACTAATAGCATTATGGCAAGGAGGAAACAGAGATATAATGTAGACAGTGAATGTGTATGTGCATGAGCAGACAGGGGAAAAGATAGCAACGCACATTCTTAGAAAGAGATAGCAAGGTCCAGTGACACAGCAGACAAAGAGTTATCAAGGGAGAGAGGAAGCTGCAGAGTTTTGATTAAGCCCATCACACTATGCTCACAACAAGTGGACTACAGACATCCATGTTCTCTCAGTGGTCAGAGTCTCTCACTCCCTCCCTGACCTCCCCATAACCAGGAGCTCTAATCACTGTAAAACCGATTCATTAAAATCTGCTGTTAGTGAGAGGACACACACGCGGCTGAGCAAATGGACCACAGCCAATTATGTGATTCCCTGCCAGTTAGAAAGAGATTTAGGCATTAAGTATCTCTGAGGAGGGAGACAATGATCACTACAGCGGATCTGCACATTATTCTAGGGTTTGGAAGTATGTGTATGAGTGTGTGTGTGTGTGTGCGTGCGCGTGTCAGCTGCATGTAAGTACGTGCAATATGTAGAGTATGATGAAGGTCGACTGTCATTGTCAGTGATGCTTGCCAGAGGGGGGAAAAAAAAAGTATAGCAAATTAAAAAAAATTTCAACAGCAGAAAAAACTTCATGCTTAAAACAAATGTGATCTCAGAGTTCACAGAAAGTTAATTTAGAAGTGTAGATATTTTGAAATAGTAACCCTGAAAGGAAGAGTTGTAATACAAACAGTGATCTCACCTGACATTTTATCTTAAAATTTTAAATGTAGTTTGAGGCTGCAAGTGGTTTGTGTTTTTATTGCTGCTAAAGTAATATCCTCATGGAAAATACTTTCTATTTGCTGCGTTTGATTCTTTAGTGTGATAAAACAGGCGAAGGAATAAATTAGAGATCAGATCAACCCCCACCCAAGAAAGCAAGGAGTCAATACAACCAGAGCTCAGTCTGGGTCCCGAGTTCTAGGTTTGGTTTCCGGCTGCAAAAAGTTAGAGGTTTCTAAGAACAGAACACGACAGACACATCATGTCTGTAAAGTGTCACTCCCCTCATTTTAGAGATCAGTTCACTTGTCATGAGAAGTACTACTCAGTCTGTGAGAACAAGTGTGTGGCTCTGAAGGAAAATCTCTGTAGTCTGACGTTTGGAGGCATGGGTCCAGTTGCATACGGGAAATGTCGATTTCAGTGTTTTTGCGGCTTTGCCCTTGCTAGGGAGTAAAAGACATGATATGTCAGCCTGATTCCTTAAAATCTGTCTCATCTGCCCCACAACCTAATCTAGGTGCAATGCTTAATTGTTGGATTTTTATCTCGTTAAAGTGCAGTGACTTCAATATTTTGGTCCAGAGGCAGACATGCCCTGAACGAGCCAGCTCCAGTGAATTTCACCATAGGCTTTTTTACGAAACTTTGGGTTCTCGCTGTGCACACTGCTGCTGTGCACACTGCTGCTGTGCACAACAACAGACTGCTACAAGAGACACACTTGATTGTCTTGGGGAGTGAAAGTCACAATGGATGTTTTGAATTTGTTTATTTATTTATTTATTTATGGGCAGGCATATCCACCCAGGTCAGGGCAAGGGAAGTGGTATGAGTGCCGTATCTTGTCTGTATGGAAAAGGTTTTTAAAATATCAAATTCACTTCATCTAGCGCTTCACATTAGTGACATGTTAAAAAAATGATGATATAGCAGTAGGCTACAATTAGCAGCTTTCTATACTGCATTTCACATCTGTGTCCTCCAGGGTTGGATTTCATGGATAATATGCTTAATCGCACAAACAAAACTACTCTATGCACAGAACAGAAGGAGAGCCAGAGACCAACAGCTTTTAGAATTTATTGTAACAGCAGATTGTGAAACAAGTGAAAGGTTGATGGCAAAATCACATCCAATATTCTATCTAAAAGCCCCTTTAAAGTCCAACTGAACTTAATTTCTTCCCAACGGCCTCGAAAACTTGGATCTGAGATTTCTTTCACTTTTATATTCTCTTGTTACCTTGGGGGCATAAGAAATTTGTCTGAAGTGTGAAGCAGAATCGATACTGCAATATCAAGTGAACCTCTGTTAAACATCCAACTGTGTTTTCCTCGACCAGCAATTCTGGGTGTTCACTGTGTGGTGGTGAAAAGACATCAAGCTTTTGGAAGATGTTGTGGATGCCATTTAAATCTGAAGTGTAATCCAAAATCAGTATATGTTTTTAAAGTTCTGGTTTTATCTCTCATCCCACCTCCCTATACCTGCTTCAGAAATAGCAAATAGAAAAATTAAAGTTCTATCTTAATATATTTGCATCTCTCTTGACACTTAGAATCGAACCCGTTACCCTAACGGCGATGATACTGTGCAGTCATCTACAGCTCTGCTGCCCTACTAAATCTTTTCTCTCAGCTCCATCTCTCATGATGTAGCCCTAGATCCTCAGAATCGTGCCGGTTTACACTCGCTGTAAACCTCAGTGACACTGACAGGAACTGTTGAGTTAGATGACTTTAGCTTGTCTCAAGCTGTATCAGCCTGGAGATAATCTTTCTGGACCATTAGCTTTGCTGACACACTTGACTTCATCTAATTCCCTGACATTAGAGATTGACCAGAACAGATAACATCTGATGTCTTTGTGTAATTAATTGTGGATTACCTTATGTGGCCCTATGTTGACTCATTTGAATCCACTATAATATTATTTCTTATCGCTATGTGATTTATCACTGGCTGGTTTTGGCCCTCGGCTTTAGGTTGATTCTTTCAGGTTCACTGTGGATTTACATATTCATGAGGAGAAGGTTCACTGCAACCCACAGATGAAACTGGCAGATGCTCCTTTGATACAAGAGAGTGTTTTAATTACACTAAATTAGTTATTTTTGACATTCAAACCTTGGAGGATGGTTTACAAGATAGTTATCTTGATATATGAAAATAACGCACGTTTAATTTCAACCTTCAATATCCTAAAATAACTTCAAAGGTTAGAAAATGACTTCGCATCATATATTTAGTTAATGATGACAGATTTCAGCACATTAGGCTGTTAGGGCGATGTGTTACAGGATTGTACACCTGCAATAATATGATTTGATGATATTATATGAATATCCATCCATGCATTTGCTATAACGCTTATCCTCGGGGGTCACGTGGGGGGCTGGAGTCAATCCTCAGCCGACAGTGGACAATTTAGAGTTGCCAAATAACCTAACCTGCTTGTGTTTGGACTGTGGGAGGAAACCGGACCCCCACACAAACACGAGTAGAACATGCAAACTCCACAAAGAGAGGCCCCGGCCGGCCAACAGGTTCAAACCCAGAATCCTCTCTCTGTGAGGCAACAGTGCTAACCACTGCACCTGTCTAACCATTTATTCCAAGTTTACATCAATAATGCTGGTTCACCGCGCCTCTGCTGTGTGCAGCACTAACATGAATACATTCAGTTAAACTTGTTTAAAATAGATCCACGTCTCCAGCTCACATTCAGTACATTTACACGCCCAAAATAATTTTACTTAAACCACATCACACATTACTCAGTGACGTAATAATCATGCATCAACTTACTGTGATATTCTTAACTAGATAAGCATTGGTATTAGTGAAACAATGCAATTAACAAGGCAATATTTCTGGTATTTTAAGTTTACACCATAGTCTGAGTTCACTTTGTGACGTATTTTCATGTAGTGTTTGCATCTAGGTCTTCTACAAACACATTGAAGTATCATCACAGAACGCTCCCAACATTTTTTTTCCTGTATGAAAATGATGCAGGCCTGGCTCTAAATGAATCCCAACCCAGTGAATAAAGTAACATGGCTATCAAATAATGCAAGCAAACTGGGTTACTGGGTGAAATCACGTCACTTCCTTGTGACTAATAAGTATTGTTTGTGTGCAAATGTTTCCGCTGTTTTTCTGGCTGTTACCTGTTTCCTGTGCGAGCATTTTCTCACTCATTGAATTTACTATATTTGACTTAAATCATATTGAGGAGACAGATACACTGAGGGAATGCATCTGATGATGAAGACTCATTAGTTACAAATAACTTTGGACTTTGGACCGTTTTAAATATTCTAAAACAGCACAAATCAAATATGACATCTAATTTAGCCACAGAGATGGAAAAGAATATCAACCATGAAGTTACAGTTTGCAATAAGAGACTTCCTGTGTGTATCTGCGCACAAACCATCTTTAAAACTGATCTTGAGAATCTTTCACAAGGTGCATTCTAGAATCAAAGTGGCGTGAAAGGTTAAGGACACATAAAAATATTTACCATCCAAGTTGCAGTGGATGTTGACACAGCTAAAAAAAAAAGAAAGGTGCTGCTTTTCTTTTTCAAATGATTCACTGTAACTGTAATACCTCATGTTCAGATACACGTGCGGTCTTTAGAGAGACGGTTACATCAGCAAGGATAATGAACCCCTGAGTGTCTCATTTGAATGCACAACAGCAAGCACACAGTCCACCTCAAACTGTAAGAATGTTTTGTTCTCGTGTGTGTGTGTGTGTGTGTGTGTGTGTGTGTGTGTGTGTGTGTGTGGACTTCTCTGTGTCCAAAACAGACCGAGTGAACCATCGAGAGCAACATAAATCAGATCAGTCTGCGATTCAAAATTGCAGCTTGGAAAAATGATACATCACCTGCATCTTCCTTAACTTTACCTTGACACAGACCGACACAGAAAATATATATCAATGCCAAACTGACAGTTTTGTTTTCAGATAACTTTACTTTTGCTAAACTTTCTTGAGGCGTCCGATCTTGCTTCTCGCTGGTAAACATAGAAAGTAATATGACAGTTATCTTCCTGGTAGATTATGAGAAAACTGTAGACAATATATTTCATGAAGACCAACAACTATACAAATAAAGCTGTAAACTACCCCTTCATTTTAGCAAAGTGGTACAGAGCAGGGTGAGAAGTTGAACTCATCTGAATAGAATTCTCTGTTTTCAAGATAATTGAAGTCATTGAGAACGAATAAACACATTCCACATTATTGTACCTGATCCCTGACAATGAAGAAATGCATGGATGGGAAAAAGTTTTTCACAGCATGATGACATAAAATATGGCTGACACATTAAAACTATTCAGGAACTATGTAAAGTAAAATGTTCAGTGTTTATTTTTCCGAGTGTTTAGGGATGGATCAGGATTCTCAATTTTGAATAGAGGAACAACCTCATATGTGATCGTCATGACTTTAAGGTTGCTCTGTTAAATCCTCTGAAAAACTGGCTGCACTAATGAAAAAAGCAAAGCCTGCGTCTCTTACACCCGACACAAAAGTCCCGCAATTCTTTTAAAGAAGTGCCGACATATATGGGTATTTTCTCACACTGTCAGCTGTTAAACTCTCGAACTTTTAAACATAAACATTCTCAAACAGCATCCAACATGCTGACAGACACACATCTTTTCAACCAGCTGATGAAACTTTAATTGACCATCAGGGTCTGATGGTTAGGCTTTTGTCTGAGCCGTGTGGTCACCCGTCTCGCATATGGCACCCAACTGTGACTTAGTAGTGTCTGTGAAGAAAAACCACAGAACAAAACAACTGCTTCCAACTGCAATTTTCACAGCGATATTCTTACCATTTCATGATCTGATACACTTCTCTTTTGAGACGGAGACAGAGGAGAACATTAACTGGAGTTACAAGTTTTAGCAGAGAGTCAGGTGGGAGCTCCCATGGCTCAGAGATGTGATTTTAACTTTTTTTTTTGAATATGTAAATGAATTAAAAAATTACGGGACATTCCACCCAAAAGAGATTTTTCCCTTTTAAGCTGATTAAAATGCTTATGTGTCCACTATTTTTACAGCATGCAATATAGAGAAGAGTTCAGGGACTGCAATAATAAGCTGTTTCTGTTTATTAAAGCTGGAGGACTGTAAAGGACATGTGGACTGTTTTAACTACACACTTCACAGTATATCACAGGGACAATCCCAGGCACAGCTGGCCACTGATAAGTACACAGTCTTGTGCTGCTTTTTTCAGGCTTCAGCTGTTAACTCGACAGAACAACTAGCAGAACACTGAGGAACATTTTGGCTCCTTGGCAGACTACAGTCTGTTGGCTGGTTCCATGATTGCACTTTTAATGTTCTCTTTAGCCGGTCATTATAAAATGGGTAATGGGTAAGTAGTACAGGCGATATTAGAAGACAAGACCTTTTCAAGAAGGTGCACGCTATTAACAATGTAGTCTGTCTTATGTTTTATCAGTTTAGTTAGCCTATCTGTTTAGCGCTAAGTTTAGAGTTTGAAAGCACGTTAGCTGGTGTTAAAGGCTCTCTTTACTTCCAACTGGATTAAAGTGGTTTAAACTGACAGGGCCTACCTTGCACTCTTGCTGGTGTTGCTAAAAATGTCCAAAAGTTGGCACAGAAAAAAAGAAATGCCATTCAGTTTGCATGTACACGGCGTCCTACCTGAAAGCTTTACAGGATTCAATCTTGTGAGTCTGTATTTTTCAGGAATGTAAGAATCCCCATCAGGAAAGACGTGTAATACACTCACTGCAGGAGGTTGGAGAATAATGTCCCTCATTCCATACAGCTCATACTTTATGGCAGGCAACGGCCTTTTCCTTTGTAACCCATACACACAAATTGGATACCATGGATTTAGGGTACTTTAAATTCTTACAACTATTCTACCCTTCATTGTCCAGTGTTAGATTTAATAGGGTGGGGTAGAGTGGGTCTGAAGGTGGGCATATGCCTTATAAATTGGACTTATATGGGTGAAAGCATTGCTCGGCCTCAAGGGAATGCTCAGCTGACTTAAACGCAGCACTTTTACTGCAACAGCTTCTTCAATTCTCTGCGCTCTTTTGAAGCAGAGCAGCAGTTCCAGAATGAACAAAGAACTTTTGACTAGATGGAGGGAAGGAAAAAAAAGACGGCAGCAGATAGAGACATACACGAGACTGACAGAAAATGTCTGTGTTGTGTGAGGATGGTCGTGGAGCTGTATAAAGCAGCAGTCTCTTTCTTCTCTGACAGTGAAACACAAGGTTATGTTTCTATCAGTTTTTCACTCAGTGGATTCCAGAAGATCACCTGTCTTCCCTTCCTGTTTAATAGTTTTAAATAAAATGAATTAACGTGTAAAAGCGTGAGCTGACTGACAACGACTATTGGCACATTGCCCAAAGAGCAGATACATTTGAAAATGTTTATTTAGTTGACAGTAACATACAAATTGGCCCTTAATGGTGAAATTATAGCCCAGTACTCCTAGGAATTATATTCAAAATTAGGCAATATCAAAGCAGTTCTTCTATTCAATCTGATTCCTAAATCATGACATGAATGACATAGGAACCAGAACTATGTTTAAAGTGTATCTTTCTTAACACACACTCCCACGCACCTAGAAAATAAACAGTTTCTAAGGCCATGATGTATATCTGGTCAAAAGAGTAAAGATGGATAATTAAAAAAAGAACATATCTGCCTTTTAGAAAGCCATAGATCAGTTTAAACCTCACCCAGAGGTTTATCTATCCAAAAAGATACTGTTCCCTCAAGAGGAGTGAGGGGAAAAAAAACAAAAAAAAAACTGTCTGTAAAGAAAATGAGGGTCAGAAAAGTGCACAACTTCTCACACACTTACATGGCTCCTTTGAGAGAACTCCCTGGATAACACAATTCGGAGGCCAGATGCACAGACAGACCCCCAGTGAGATGAAGTTCTACACTTGAGACATGAAAGGTGCTCGTACAGAATAGATGAAAGACTGAGGATAAAACTAAGAAGGGAGAAAAACAAAAAATTCTCAGTGAACTTGAATGTCATATATTAGTTTTGGTAGTTAATAGGTAAGAAGCAGTCTTTTAAACAGGTGAAATGTTTGTTCAGTCGGGTTACAGTTATTACTATTGCAACCGGTTTCATCAGAGAAGAAGACCCCTCTATCACCTCGATCTCATTTCAGCATCTTAGAACAGAGGTAGCTCCAACTGTGCAATAATGGCAGGGAATTGTTTTGTTAATGCATTCACTGTTTTCTCTCAACGACCTGCAGCATTCTGCCTCCTCGAAATTCCATAAAATCTGCTTATTAAGATTCTGACACAAGTCCGGCTGAATTCCTTGAAGCCATTAGCGGTTGCTGAAAATGGTTTGGGCTGGCCTCAGCATCGACTGTAGTGACACGGACGGGGTGCCAGGGAGAATCAATGCTTCTCTGTGGCTCAGGAATGAAACTGTTGCAACACGGCTGCCCCCACCGAGTGTCGGACTGCCGTCTTTTTCAACCACTTAATTGATCAAGTGGTTGATATTTATCTTGTCACAAGACTTTAACCTAATTTGTTTTCACTCACGAAGCACCTTCATTGAATAACCATGATAACAATCCGCAGTGTTAGATTTATTTTTTCCTCCTCTCCAAACACACTTTAGATGTTGTGTCTGTGTTAATTTACACATAGCTGGGGCACTTTTAAGCTTGTGTAATTAATTATCATAGCAAACATAATCTCTATATTAATTATTGTCAGCACACACACACACGCATACACACAGAGGGGCTTTCATTAGAAAATATTCTCTTTGTATGTGTTTTAATACAGCAGAGGGAGTGGAGGGGCGGAGGGCTGGGATGAATCCCTCTCCCTTTGTTCTCTCTGAACAAAGCAGAGGTACATCATGCATCCTCTTTGCTCTGGAACTATGCAAAGATGTCCTTGTAATTGTGTGATATTTTTTACTGCAATACCAGCTGCATGCATTCACATTTCTGTCATAAAACTCCCTCCTCGCTGTCGTCAACTTAAATGGAATGTCAATACTTAGTGTGTGGAATGGGAAGCGTGGAAATGGGCTTAACACTGGGACCCATAAACATAAAGTTTAATGCTGCCACCAAAGGAAGGGCCAATCACAGCGGAGCTTTGCAAATCAAAGAATAATAATCACAGATTTTCTCACCCAGCCATCTCAACAGCTTAATATAAATAAGTTAGTAGCACCCTCTTGTGTGCTCTCATTTTCTAATCATTACCAATTTCCTTCCCTCCAATCCATTTTCCTTTGCATTGAGAACTTTGCCTTTCTTTGCTTCCAATCAGCACAGTCCTCCATTCCTCACCACAGTTTTTTTTCATTTTATTGTTCAGTGATGGAGTTTGGGCAAAACAAAGCAGCCAAAAAAAGCAAAAAACAAACAAAACAAAACAAAACCCAAAACAAACAAAATCTAATTATTTGGTATGAAGCAGGGATTGGATTGGGGAATGAGAGACGCCGTTGCTCAGCTGATCTCCATCTGATGTCCAGAGGGAGATTCCCCACACAAGGCCACTTTATGGGCTCATTTGCATCACCACAGCTCTGACTGTAAGTCAGCAGGCTGCTAAGACAGAGACAGCCGTGCCAGCGCAGGGCGATTATGGCCATAATATATCAGCCCATACTGGGCAATTTCCAGAGACAAGTCAGATGATGCCGTGATTGATTTTACTGTGCTGTAAGTTTAAACTATTAACACTACTATTAGTGGAATATGCTCGTTGTTGTACATCATCTGTTCAGACGACTATACTCTATACTGTACAGTAGTTTGCTCTCCTGTTGCTCCTGTTGCCAGCTTCCTCAGGAAAACGCCTTTTTATAATTAAAATTTTTTATCGAATCTGCTTATTTATGTAACATATTAATTGCGTTATATATATATATATCAACGTGATCCATCCATGTAATGTGCAAGGTAATGCTTTTCCCTCACGAGTCTTACCCATAGTCACAAGGTAAACATCATGTTCTTTTCTTAGCAGTACGCACACACAGCACTTGTTGGAAAACGAATGTTGTCTTGTGATGTCAAGGAAGAGTGCACACAGTGGTATCTCTAAGGTAATTAAACAGAACTAAAGGTCTGCTGTGACTGGGAAGGCTTGGCAGGGTTAGGCCAATGGTATAGCTAATTAAAGTGTGTTTTATCCCCCCCTAATGAAGCTCATCTGCTCAGCCTACAGTATACAGAGTTCAACATAGTAGCTTTACAGATCTGCAGAGTCTTTCAGCTGTATCTATTCTTCTGTTCTCACCTTTACATGTTCGTCATGAAGTCAACTTTATTCAGCGTCACCAGCATGATCAAAATCAATACTAGTTGTTCATAGTAAAGATAAACTTGTAAACTAACTGCCACTGTAGTACTGTAAGACCTATAACTATACATGGAATACTTTAATTTGGCAGATGTTTAGTACATTCAACCTCCAGAGGAACAAGAGCAAGATCTCATCAAAAAATTTGAAGTGCATCACTCCCAAACGAATGGCTAAGAGCAGGTCCACTGGAGCAAGGGAAGTGCTTAGAGTTTTTAGAAAATACTCATCAGTGGAAAAACACTTTGGACACATACTGTAGGCAAAAACAATTCTGCAAAATCACCAAGGGCTCTAATTCCATGATGGCACATTCTAGTGTTTTCCTTCATGTGCCTATTTGGTATTTTGGTATTTCACTATGAACTTGACTAAATGAACTTTGCTAAATTTAAAACACAGTCAATGAAGGTGGCTCAGTGTCGCTTGTCACACTTGTCACTTTACAGCAGAGGGGTTCATGGTTTGAATCTGTGCATCTCATGAGCTCCACCGTCCTCTCACAGTTCAACAGCTTACAGTTTAGGCAAAACTGCAAACTAAATTGCCCATAAGCAATAACATTGTTGATATGTGCTAGCCCTGTAACAGAATGGCGACCTTCCCAGCATGTGCTCTGTCTCTTACCCAGTGCATGCTGAAATAGGCTCCAGACCCCCACTAACCCATTATATTGCTCAGCCTAATTACACCAATAGTTAGAACAGATTTAATCCAAAAATGTGGAATTTCTTTTTGTGGGAATTGACCAATCCATCTAGCAGGAAAAGTAACATACCGCATTTTTCATTTGAAATTGTATGTATAAATGTGTTTGTGGCGTGACTGACTGTCATCCAGCAAAGATTGTGCAGCAGGATGTGTGAAATGTGTCAGCACCCTCTGAAGATATCAGGAAATTGCTGTTGGATGCCCCTTCCTGTTGTCAAATCATCCATGCTGTCCACCACAGGCCCTGAGTGTCTCTTTTTCTAATATCATTTAACCTGTTCTTGAATTGAACAGTGGTTTGTCTGGGAAATGAATAACACAGTAAGCAAATGTGAAACTGTATATCCTCCCACGCAAATATTAATTTGTCATGATGCTGCATCTCTCACACAAGGAGATCAGGTTCTTCTTGGGAGGCTGTTTGTACAGACTGTTGTGATATAACTGGTCATGCACGATGCCAATCCCACCTATATCGAGTGAAAATGTACTCAACTGTATTCCACTGCAGCATAGTTGTGCCTCCAGCCACACAATTATCCAAAGTCAGTTGCCACAGGCTCTGCATTATGATGCACTTCTGGTCTAATTTCTGTCACATTTTGGTCTATATTTGTAATTCAGCTGCCCCCACAGCCCTTTAAATTGCTGGAGTTGGAGTGTGGGACTCCACATCAGTCATGCCACCTTCAGTCTCTTCAGCCTCTCAACTGGTTCAATTAAATTGCATGCCAAATCAATTTTGCCAAATCAACCACTGTACACACAGTGGACAGAACATTACATTTCATCTGACAGTATCTGACAGGACAAATGAAGATGTTCAAATATCAATTTTAATGTTAATTTCAGGTAAATGATGAGGAAAGATGCGTGCACCATCAAACCGCACCGCAAATGTTGGATAAAGCAGAAAATGTGTTTAATGTTCTGATTATCCTTTGCAACAACATTTCGATCCAAAACATTCTACTTTTGCTATTTCTCATAATGGAAAGTGTATTATAGCCTCATGTCATTGCCAGCGCCCAATCAATCTCAATAACTTGTTTTATTCATGCACCTTATTTTTGTTGTCAGTGTTGACAGAATCACACACTGCAACCAGGGATTTACCACGATCACTCTGACACTGTGGAGTGAAAAATTATCAATTATAATGTGCCAACTTTCACTTCCCTCTCTCTGTCACGTATCACACTGGTGATAAATGGCTAGGTACTAATAAATAATCTCACATTCTGGGCGGTTTATGGAGAAGGACTGCCATTAATTAGAGTGACAGACAAGTGGAATATATTAAGAAGATGCATAATGAGATAAAGGTTCTGAGTATTGCTCTGCCCCTTTTCACCTATTTTCCTCATCTTCCTCCAATAATTGGAGGAATCCTCGAGGGGAACTTTTGAGAAAAGTTTCTTGTTAAAATGGTCTTAGCACATTTTAGGCATACAATGTCGATTTTAACACTTAGAGTTGAGCTGGCAGCGGCAACACGTCATCGCAACTGAGAATAACAGCTACATTTTCAATATGATGATGCTAGCCATGGAAAAAATAACCACTGGATAACATGAAAATGCTTTGTCTGGTAGTCGCTAGTTTAGAGATCCACGTTAAATTGAACACACAAATTACAGTATGGGCATAACCATTTTGCCCGTCCTTTTAAATGAATCCATTCAAAGCAGCACAACTGTATGCCTATATGCTCCTTCACACACAACAGGTTTTCCTTCATGTCAGTACTAGCAGTGCACACTGACACCCTCTGCTCATTGATCTTGGTAAGCAAATTCTGATTTAGCTTGTTAATATCATGGTTACATTAAGCCAAACGGTCCATATTTTCATGGCGGTTAATAAAATACTTTACAAACTTGTGTTAATACCCAAATAACTAAGCGTTAGCCTTTGTAATTTTCACTAGCCTACATATGGACGACTAACCAACTAGTACTGGCCAATGTTAGCTAAGCCAGCATTAGCTTAAAATTGTAAGTTTAACATCAGTTACGAGCTAAAATGTTAGCTTAATGTTAGCTGAAAGCAAACAGGTACAGTGTTGCTGATAGACAGTACTGCTGGACAGTGCTATGCTCACTTTCATTTTACGTAGTTGGTCAAAGAAAATGCTCTGCCATCTTTGCTGTAGTTTTAGACTGTAGACAGTTGTAGAAGTGTCTGTGTACATGTTTTTAAATGACATTAGTAATTTTCGGCCTATAAGTCAGTGGTGCTTGTTTGGTAACATTCTCATCAAGTATATATTTAAGAACTATAGTGCTAGTTAACTTGGATATTTCATTTCATATTTCAACAACAAGAAAACTGGCTTAAGTTAGAAAAGGAGTAATTTTTTACAGAGGAAAAACTCAATTTCTGACAAAAATGCATTTTATTCTGTCGCTGAGGTACTGTTAATACACTTTATACTTTGACTGCACTACCAAATTACATTGTATGTCTGGTTAATTTTCAAGCTGTTGCAATGATATTGTATGTGCTGTGATTATATTTTGTGATGCCTTTACTTAAACAAAAGTAACCGTTGCTTGTTTGGATTTCTCCTAATGGGACTGTACAGTTAATAAATCATTCTTACATTTTAAGTGTAACACATTTTTTTGTATTGTTTTTTCTACTTGAATGTGTTACCCTGGGTAACCAGAAATAATAAAAAGAGGTGCCTGCCCACTGAAATTCAGGCTAGGCTTTACCGGTGACATGTCAACTCCTTGTTAATGTTTGCTGATGACAATGTTCCAACCACGGATGGAAAATTTTGTCTCATGTTTTTTTTATTGCATTAATTTTCTGTGGAGGCAACTGTCAAGAGATGATCCTGTTCCTTCTGGTTGAATTGTATAGTATGCTACCATTCACCCTCTGTATGGTCTATTATACTCCTCCAAGTAACTGTTAACTGAGAATGTATGTATAGAAAGCTTCTCTTACTTCATTTTTAAAATGTGTGTGTGTTTGTGTGCTGTGGTGAGGTTGGTAGCCTTTTATTTGTTTATATTTGTATGTGTGAGTCAGACTATGGAAACTGTTTCATGCCAATGACAGCAGACAGTCTGACAGTCTCCACCTATGGTGCATTGCTGAAATCAAGCTGCGCGCAGTTAATGCATTGGTAGCCAAACTCTAAACAGATAAGTAACTGAAAATAAGTGCAAGTGAGTTGTCTGTTTTTAGGAGACAGAAAACTGTCTTAAGTAAGCAACTTTAGCTAACAATATGGCCTTTGCTGATAAGAAGTACAAGTTGGATGCTATATAGTGCTGCTGCCCAGATAACCCCTTCCCTCCTTTCTCCCTGCTTCTGCTCTGTGTTGTTGTTGGTCATCTGGAAGTCAGTTAAAGACAGTGATTTATGCCTGGGGCTTCATGCAGCATAGCCTCATTACACACAGCCATTTTGAGAATCAGCAGATAATTACAGTATACATCACAGACCTCGTGGGGCCCAGCAGATTCAGCCCATTCCACTGGCCTGTCATTTAGGCCATAGGGCCTCAGGAATAGAAATGTGGATTCTAACCTCATTTGGACTATAATACACTCTGAAATTTATAGGAATTCTGGTTGAAAATTCATTGTGGAACGTTGAATTGGCATTTTTTAATTGTCCTACTGTGAATAGCCATTATAGTTAATGATTTTTTGCTAATGGTATATCTTTATTCAGTAAAAAGAGTACAGAATCAATCTCATTTGAGGGCAGTAAAATAAGCTTAATAAAAATGATGACTTAGTTGTTATATTATGTTTACCTTTCTCTGCAGTGGAGCGAAAAACATTGGGGTTTGTGAGCTCTATAAACTGATAAGTCAAGCAACTCTAACAGCTTTTTTTTTCCCCCCAATTTTCCATGAAGGGAACATTAACCCGTGCCCGAACTGAACTGAACCCTGAATATCTGGACCTTCGTCCACGAGCCGAGCTGAACCCTGAATACTGGACCCCTTGCACCCCTTTAGTGAGTACTGATGGTCCCATTTTTCACTAAATGATCACCATGGATTCACATAATACAAGTCATTACTTTAAATAACCTCAGCTTATGTTGTATGTCAGCATTCCACGCAATGGCATGTTAAGCTCGGTTATGGCTTGTTAGATTCAGTGCCATTTTCTCATTCATGACTCCATCCGTGCTTAGGCATGCTCTCTGTGTGTGGCTACTCAAACAGGCTGCTTTCTTCATATTTTCTCCTTCTCTATACGATGTTTAAGTATTTTTTTCCCTCTTAGTTACTATGACATTTTGTACTTACAACATCATTAAATTCAGTGCCTAATGCGATGCTAATATTCATGCCATTTTTACTTGAGTAATAAGTATTTGTCTCATTACCTCCATGCTTAGAAAACACAGCGCTTGATAGTCATCTGGGGGTTGGAGGTTTGCTTGTGTTGCTGTGCTTGCACACTGGTGAATGTTAATGATGTCAGTTTTTCTTACTCTCTGTTATCAACCACAGTATATCAACATGGGGAGCCTCACCGTATTCTGCCTCCATTGTAAACCGCAATGCCAAGTTTATTTATTTTTCCCCTTTGCTGTCTGTAAATTCCTTAGTCATCATGCGTTTTATACACAGTGGTGGTTAGAAATATCTATTGATCTATCTATAATCCATACAGAGTTATTAATTTGAATAGGTTTTGGTCCATAGAGCCTGTCTGTGTCAGCCATGTACGTATGTTTCCTCATTTTAAGTATATTTATTACAGCTGAGTGATTTGTAGTATATACAACAAATATGGGTAAATATGCTGAACCACCACTTAATCTTTAGCCTTCAATGTAAATAATGTAAATACGTGTGTGTGTGTGTGTGTGTGTGTGTGTGTGTGTGTGTGTGTGTGTGTGTGTGTGTGTGTGAGAGAGTGTGGAAACATAGCTTGCAAAGTATTGATTAGGGCATGCTAGGTTGTACATTTTGTGAGGGCTTTGTGGACTTGATATATTTGCATTTTTTATAAATACTAAATGAGAGACAACAGTTTTATAACAATTTGTTTTACAAATCGTTATCAGTCTTATCAGCTCTTATTAGCTGTACTCTGTTTTTCTTACATTAAAAATGTATAACTTGTTGTGCACCCTTGGGTCCAACCTCAGCAAATGGGGAAAGCTAACAAGGCAGAGGTGCATGAAGTAAACACAAACACATGAAGTCCCTCTTACCCAAACTCCCCTGGGTTGGGATCAGATCCCCAGCTACAGCGCTGTGTTGTGCACTGATTTTACTTTCAAGTGGCGATAGTCAGCACAACAGCTAAACTATGAAACTATTTCCTGAGCATGACACTTGAATCCCAAGATCATTGTAAAAGTCATCGAGAGCTGTATCAAGTTGTTATCTTTGTGTCGTCTTCAGAGTGAGTGGAAGACACCAATGTGCATGCATTATGCGAATAGAAAGCTGTTCTTTCTGTGTATGTGCTGGGTAAGCAACTTTCTTTTAAATTGAATGGCCTGCCATGTTTGAATCCTTCATCCCTTGTTTAATACATTTGAAAGCACAAGATGCCTTTTGACTTCTGCCTGCCCCTCCACACAATCTCACATACTCTCCTATGGGTTTAACAATGTCAAATTTACAACTTACAGTGTATTGGGCACACAGTGAGAGCAAGCACTGCACAATCATACCATAATGTTCCTCTGCCAGCCTGATCTACACTGGAGAGTAGAGAAACTGATGTGCTAAGAGTGTTGCTTTTCCCTCCACCTCTTGCTCTTTCGTTCTCTCTCTAGTTTATTCAATATGTCATAATGCTTATTAAAGAGCTAAAGATGCTGTAGCTCAACATGTAAAGACCTCAGATGGCGTCCCTTTGGATCTCCAAAGTTGCTTGTAGACAGCGCTCCTGAATTTTTATGATTTCATCAAATGGAAACCCCACTGGTGATTTAAATAAACAGGAAAATAGCCCTTTGTTTAAAGTTTGATGAACGACTCTCATGAGTACCACGGCATCTTGTCACCTGTACAAATACATAATAGCAGCTTCTGTTTTCAAATCAGAATTCATGTTAAGTTCTGTTAACAAATTCTACTTTTGCTGTGTGACGGCTTTCTTTTATCAACCTGAAACATACTCCCCAAACGCAGAAATGGTTGAAGGATCTGCAATATGATATATGGGACAGTCTATGTTTTGTGTCTCCCTCAAGCTTCCAAAGTCAATATTTGGACTTTAGACTGATTTAATGAACAGAATTTCTCAGAGATCTCTCCCAAGCTGTATTCAATAGGAGATCTCTCTGGCTTCGTTAAAGCACTGTGCTGTTTGCTTATTGGGCCTCACCGGACTAAAGAAGCTCAAAGATAAACACACACACACACACACACACACACACACACACAGATGCATACACACTCGCACACAATCCCCACAAAGACGGCCCCTTTCTTCCAGCCCAGGAGGGACTGATGACTCTCATTATCGCCTCAAAGCAAGATGGCCACGGTGCCCCTACTCAGCAGCCCTATTAAGTTACCAGACAGCTTTATTGTATTGGTGTTCGATAATTTCCTTTCCTCTGTCATTCGGAGTGCATCAGGGAGTTGTTGCCCGGTGAGGGAGGGGCTGGGAGAATGGCCATAGCTAACATGAAAAGGTACAGCTGGCTGAAATGATCCTGTCCCATGGTTGGTGAATCTTTGGGCTGACTCTTGATTAGTCTTTGGCCACACACACACCTTCCAATCATTAGTTGTTTAATCTTATGCAAAAGATCAAGTAGATAAGAATGGAGGCTTGAATTTGTCAACTGGTCACAAGGTACAACAAATTGCATCCTCCAGAGCAGTTGCTTTGCAGCTGGATAAATACATTGAGAAAGTGGAAAAGTTACCTTGTAGTCTGCGTATGTCACATTGATTTATTGGGAGTTTTTCAGTCTGTGGTCCCCAAACTCATAAAGATCGATATATTTACTGCCACGTGTATCTGTTACCATTGTCTGGAACACTGGAGTCTGCTGATCTATTTTTAAATACTGGCATGGAGGGAATCCAAAACAATCAAAGCTGTATGCCCACAAGAATTTTCTGTCTGCCACTAAAATAAACTGTGATACATAACCTCTCTTTTTTTTTTATTTTTTTTTTAATCAACAATACCAAATAAAATTGTATTACAAGTTAGGAAGATATTCGCTCTAGCTTCAGCTCCCTCTATCCTGAGTTTATGAAAAAAAACAAAAAACGAAGGCAGATGTCACGAGTAACAAGTGAATGATGTTTGTCTTTTGCTTTCATGAGGTCGTGTTTTTTTCTAGTGAGAGATTCAGGTGAACACATTCTTGTTTTTTGACAAGTTGCTGTTTAATCAACCTTGTATTTTGCTTTAAATCGAAGCCAACTATCAAGGTTCGGACAATTTCAGGACTGCGTAGCAGGTGTGCGAGAAACATCTGAGTCAAGTTAATGTTAGGGAGTTAAGAGAGGTAGGAATACCATCTGAGCTCACAGTGGAGAGAAGGTAAACAACTTTCTGAGATGCACATTGTTCAGGGCGCTTGCGTGTTTAATCAACAGACCTTTTACTGTGATAGCAACTTCAACTGAATATTAGACAGTTTCCAAAGAGGAAAGGAAAACATACCCACTGCTACAAACTCTCTGCACTGTTTAGAGGGAAAAAATGTTTATTATTCAGTCGGAGAAATAACTGCATGTATGAAATTTTACATGTTTTATCATTTGATTGGGTTTGGAAAATTGAGCACTCCGAAAGTGACACATCACCATTGACGTCCAGTGTTCATACAACACTGTAGTTTTGTGAGCTTCCACAGCTCCAAGGTGACATTAGGTGTGTTGTCAAAAGCAATCCTTGTAGGTGTCACTGTGGAGCCTGAAAATGAGCCAATGACGAATACACTTACAAGGTTTACGCATAGGATAAATGTATTACACTCTGAAATGTACTTATTGACCAAGCTGGAAAATCACATTAGCAAAATGCTACAGACACTTGCAGCTATTAGTGTTGACAGTATTTGGACTTTTGAGAGAGGCTGTGATGGAGTGCTAAATCATATTTGGGTACAAGCTGAGATGAGAGAGGAGACTTTACAGGGGAAATGCAATAACCAGTAACACTACAGTAATAACCACAATGCGCTTCCTAAGATGCAATGTGTTAAGTACACAGCAGTAAATGAGCTGCAGCTTTTAACTAAAATGTGACATCTCAGACATCGGTGTGATGGTGCCAGTTTGAAACAAGAATGACGTGTGCATTAAGGAACTGCTTTCTAGTGCCTAATTAAAGTGCTTAAAGGCTGTATTTGTTACATGACTTGTTTAATTTTGGCACCAAATGTGCCATGGGGTACCTGCATTAGTCACAGAATTTGGTTAGACATATTTGGTGCTTTTGATATATTTGTTTGTTGGGCTCTGGAAATCAATCACAAAGAGAAGTAGTTACAGCATTTTGTTTTTGTTATGCTGCCTTTTCAGAGGTCACATTTTTAATCAATATCATTTTGGAAAGACTAAAATAAAGTATTTTCAAAATAAATTCAAGAAAACAGATTTGACCTGTTATTCCTCCATTTAGTACTGCGGATCTTTTCATAAAATATTTCTTTTGAATTTCTTTACTAATCCCGGGAACTCTCCCTTACTCTGAATAGTGCCTTGCAGCGAAGTATGCACCAACCCTCTGTTAACAGTGTGAATAGCCTTCTGTGAATCAAGTAAAAGAAATCACCATTCTAGACCGTGGTAGCCTTTGAGCAGATATGTTATTTTCCACAACAATGCTTTTTTTTTTTTTTGTTCAGATTTAGAAACTGCTGCATGTTTTACAGTATCTGTTGACAGGAGAACTTTAAGGTGAGATTCAACAGTGATCCTAAGAGAGGTGCAGTTGTCATTGTGAGGTTTTGCCTGGGACTATGTCTCAATCAGGTAGAGCACAGAAATGCTCCATGGACTGCAGAGTGGTAAATGTGATAAAACCAGAGAGACGAGGAAAGGCCTGGGGCGATATTACTTTATATGAAACTTGCTCTGCTCTTTTCTAGAATTCCAAATGATATTGCCTCTATACATTACTATGCTGTAGTTAGTCTTCCTGTTACTTGAGAGCTGGTGATTCATGATGAGAAACACCATTGTAATTTCATGTTATGGTAAGGCACAAGCTGGCTAAGAGAATTTAAATTATGCTAAATATGTTTGCCTTGGGAAAGCTTAATTTGTTTATATTTAGCAATTACTAAATAAAACAGTGTTTCAATGTCTCTAAAGTAGGTAGCATGTTTTCCAGCAACGTAAATCACACACACACACACACACACACACACACTTTCCTTTTCATTGATTATAATCCTCCTGTTATCCTACTCTTTATCATCTACAATACGTCTCATATTACTAGGATGATCCCAGTTGTCCAACACATACTGAGCAATCAATGAAACCCACGAGGGTGTATTTATACACACTCTTCCTTGTGACAGATTTATGTATTGTGGTGATTAGTAGAGACAGATGCACGGTGTTCAATCTATGAATGTTTGCTCTGTGCTCCTGTCATCCTCTGCATAAACTGGTAGAACATATGACAAGTTTTCACTACTTTAATACTTATGCTTCTACTGGTAGCACTTCATTGTAGAGCTGCTCCTGGGCTGTTTGGGGCTTTGTGTTTGGGACTTTTAACCAAATATGTTTTCACTAGAAGCCATTTAGACAGCAGATTATGTGGTGGATAACTAACTAGTCGAAGCTTTACTATATTCAAATGGTATATTTTAAATTAATGGTAACAACTACAACAGTAAACATACTGATACTTAAATTCTTTAGCCAAAGTGGATACCGAGCTACCTGCCTAAAATCAGAAGGCAGCATTAAAGTAGGGAGAAAGTGCAACGACCTGGATTAAGCTGCAGTGGCTTTGTATGGCACACTACTTACTCTTCTTACTGTTCGACTTTCGCTGAAGGTCAGTTTGGCCATTAGCTAGATCAGCCTAACGCTGCATGCCCCACCTCTCCACTCCAATTCTTCTCATCTCCCCTCTCCTCACTTCTCCTCCGCTCCCCATGGTCTGAAGAGAGATGTGATGGGGCTAAATTTATCTTCACAGAAACCAAAACTAAGATGTTAAAAGAGAACTCCTGCCAGCTTGGTAACTGACTGCTGATCACCATCAACTTCACCTTCGCGAGGTGTCTGTCAAACAACCCCCCCCCCCCCCAAAAAAAAAAAAAAAACGTGCATCTATTTCTCCTCTACCCTTCTCTTCATCCTCCTTTCTTTTTTATTCTCCTCTTCAACTCGATCCTCCCATCCCCTGTTTTATTAACAACGGAGCTGGTGGCTTGTGATAACTGGTCACTCCTCCAGGCGTTGAAAGGCAAGGACACTCTATTATCCTAGCTAGATGGATGGGTTGAAATATTGCCTGCAAGTGGTAGAGCCTGCCAAATCCTCCAGTCTTAAAACCCCTTTGTCTCTGACAAGGAGGAACATTAGTGAGAGGGCCAGGTTCTTGGATAGGAATCCGCTTCTCTGAATATAACATGGAAAGAGTAAGGCAGACACAGACGTGTATATATGTGGAAATTGCATAACATTAGCTTTATACTACATATAAGAAAAATGTATGAAAAACTTCTATTGTTGTGAATAGCTTTTGTATAACTCCCTCTGCCCTCTCTACTCTCCCTGTGTGTGTGTGTGTGTGTGTGTGTGTGTGTGTGTGTGTGTGTGTGCATGTGTAGGACAAAGAGAAAGTGAGACAGAGAGGGTACTATGTATACATTAGAATGATTAACATGTTGCAGGTAGACAGCCGGTCAGCCAGACAGCTGGGTCACATATTAATTAGTGTCCTAATTATCAGTGACCTTTACCTCACAACAGTTCCAGACTTGTTTTACCCTCTGTGTCTCTGCCAATTCATTTAGGAATATGTAGCCTGTTTGCAACTGGCAAGTGTCAGTAGTTCATGCATCTTAAAATAAGCTGTGAAAAACAGCTGTTGTGTTTTAGTATATCTGTGCTACTGCACATTTTAATGCTGTGGCAGCATAATTATATTGGTAAATTCCTATATTTAAACCACTATATTTACACTATCAACACTTTATTATTAAAAATTGGATATCATGTTTCTTGTCACTTGCATTTGCAAGCCCTTTGACAGTAGGCTTTCCTTATTTTCTCTGTAGCGTGTAATCTCGCTTTAGGGCAGATAACAACTGGAGAATGGATTTTGTTTACAAATCAAGTGATTTCTAAAAGGGAAAAAACACGTATCATGTGATGTTTGGGGTCAGTGGGCTCTATTTTAACAGTCCAAAGTGCATGGTATGAAGGACATGGAGGAAGTGCATTAGGGGCGTGTTCAAATGACTTTTGCTATCTACTATATAATGGTGGTAAAAACAGTTGCTGCACATGGTTCAAGAGGGTTGTACTTAATCTCATAATTATTCATGGGTGTGTTTTGGACAAAACATGCAATAAACCAATCGGTGTGCCATCTCCCATTCCCTTTAAAAGCCAGGCGCGCTCGCACCTAGTGGATTGCTATTATAATGGTGCAGTGTTTGACACAGAATTAGATCCAATTTGTGGTGAGTTGATTGCATATTGTGACTGACCAGTGAGCCCAGACCTGACACACGCACACAGCAGCTCTTTGCACTCCAAAGGGCAAGGAAGGGCAGAGCGAATCAATGAGCTGCGCACAGCTCTACAAAGAAGCAATGGCATAAAACACAACGTTAGACATCTTCTATGTTATATGTGTGAATAAGTGTAAAGTGTAAATACATTTTCTGTTCATTATGAGACTGTGGTGGACAAATCTAGTCTTGGTGATGAATGGGAAACACTGTTGCACACTGCTCATGCGTAACAGGTAGAGTGTATGCACGTTGTGCACCTGTCCATCTAGGTGCACAATACTCTCTTGATAATGTGACTTTAAAATAACAGTGAATACTGCGCCACTGACTTCAGACAAGGTTTCTGTCGTCAATCATGCAATTGCTTTCCACTACCTCAAGATAGCAATGTGCCACATTGTGTCTGACCATACACACAAGACATTTGCGTTGCACTTTGCACCGCTTTATGTCGGGTAAGATAGGGCCCATTATTTCCAAATGTGTCTCTGTGGGCAGTTATTATAAAGATTAGACTGTTTTACTTGGAAAACAGCATTGTTGTTCAGTTGTTCAAAAAGCTTTAAATACTTCCCGAAACCGCAATGAAAATGTTGGCGAAAATGAAAATGTGATCCCGCCCTCAATGCCACTGCTACAGGTGCAACCCGTTGAGATCCACTGTGTTACTAATGTATCAAAACTCATTTTACATTTCACAATGATCAATTTAACACATGTAAATCACACAAGTGTTATCATATTTAAATTTAGGGCAAGCTGTATATTCTGTAAATATTACACATTGCGCCTATTGTATTGTTTTCCAACTGCATGTGTCACGTGACTATTTTGGTCCAATCATGTTGAAGTAAGGCCAGTTTAATTAACCCAAGATAGACAATAAGCCTGAGTTTGCAGACATTCAAGTTGGCATTGTGGAAACATTTTGGTCATCATGGACTTTGGAGAATCGTTAAACTGTTTTTGTTTACGTTTGGTAACAAAGTGAAGTAAGTAGTACGAACCCTGTAAGCAGGGAGTAGGTCAGGGAGGGATGGATGCACATACAAAGCATCTGACAGGGGTTTGTATTCTGTCTCCCACCAGCAGTCATCATTTTCATTTAAAGATGGCACATGACAAAATCGTCAATAGAGTTGTTTTTTCGGAAACCTTCCATTGCCCTGTTTCTTTGTATGATACTAGTAAATCCAGGGGATTGGATGAACTTGTAGGCTTTCAAGTTTACATCATGTAGTTCATTTTTGAATAGAAACAGCTTAAATATGGATTTATCAGTTCATGTAAATACAGTACAATTCACAGTTTCACAGATGTTTGAGTTTCTGAGGACTCTTGAATCATGTCCAAGGACATACAGTATTACTTTGTCCACGACTGATGGCATTATGCTTGAAAATGCCCTAAGAGTAAAGCTTTCAAAGCATTGATTTTGAAATATAATAAAGCTTTTGAATCGGTCAAAATAAATAATCCTTTTGCAGCAAAGAAACTTGTTAAACTAAACTCTATGAGTAATTATAACTCCCTTGTTAGGAAAGCATTCAGCTATGTACCAAGGGGAGAGTAGAACTATCCACTAAAGGCTCATAGCTACACATTCTGTTACACATTTTGTACCTGAATATTTATACACTAGTACAAAGTGTGTACTAATGCATTATTCACCATAGTACTGTGGAAGAAAAATAAGGATTTTCATTGAAATGTGACTTTACTGGTCCAGAATCAGCCTCTCCTTTAACCAAAAGTTTCACATAAAGTGTCCATCTGGCATCTCTCACAGAAATGTTCAGCTATGAAGTTTATCACTGCCTCAAGGACTTCTTTTTACACAGCGCGCTCATTGTGCATGCTTTTTTAATTGAATTAAGGAGCACTCAGTGTGGCATCTCTGTTATTGTTATCTTGTAGGTGTACAGGGTTATTAAAGAGGGAAGCATGTTAAGTCATTTGTTATCCCTGGCATTCTAATAAACATGTTGGCTTTGGGCAAGGCCTGCAGGTTGTCTGTGCAGTTCAGATTGATACTCCTGCCATATCTAGAGCTATACACCTCATTATCCTAACAGGATGCTTAAGAGGAAAAAAGACAGTGCGAGCGAGGGAAACCGCTGCACATTTTATTGTTTTTTTTTTTCTTTCTTTCAGAGAAAAGAGTCAAGAATGCATTTCAAATCATGTATGCGCAGTAGGAGACCTGGTGTAAAAATGTCAAGAAAGCATTGACTGACATGTATGTGGAAATTATTCAAGTTTGCCAGTTTTGGTTAATAGAAGTGGATGAGTAGAATAACTGACAAAAGGGAATAAAAACACAGAACAAAGACATTTAACCTCATTGCCCCAATTATTCCCGACTGAGATCCACGCTTATTTTGCTAACTTTTTTTCTCTTTCAGCTCAAGCACTGGTTCTTGACACATATAACCCCATGGGTTTTCTGTCAGAGAAGGCTTGATTTTACTAATTGGTACCAAAGCTGTTAATTGGAGCTGTGGAAACAAGAATTGGAGAATCAGAGGGCACTCTCTCGGGAAATATGTGTGTTCAACCTTATTTTCCACCTTTGCTCATTGTGTTTTTTTTTTTTTAGCTTTCTAACTGCAGAGAGAACATCATTTTGTTGTCACAACAAAGTGCCCAGTAGAAAAATATAATATGAAAAAATGTCACATTACATGCAGCACTGCATATATTTATAGTAAGTTATACAGGCCTTAGTGGCATATTCTCATAACTGTAAAACAAGGATTATCATGAAGGTGCACAATGTAATAAAGCAATGTTTTTTAGACAGGAGGGTTGCACTTATTCCACTTCTTGTCCCTCGATACCAAGCCTGAGTTTGGGCATCGGCTGATAGTGAGTATTGATTCAGTAACAACAAAAGTAAGACACACATGGGGCACCACAAAGATCTAATGTGTTTATAAAATAGAAAACACAATCTCTTTTAGTGAATGTTTTCTCCAACTGTGATCAGTTAATCTCTTCCGGGGCCAAACATTCATCCCTTCAAATGTGTAGAAAAATTATTTTCCATTGTCAGCAACATTAGCAGCTTTAAACTCACTGTCACTCTGCAACAGCCACATGCTGTGCACCTTGGGAAATACAGTACGAACAATTTATCATGGGAAATCATCATCAAAAACAAACAGAGTAAGCATAAAAAAGCATCAACTGTGAAATAACAGAATTGGAGGAACATCCCCTTTCTCACTGTTGCAGCAGTTCTTGTTATTCTTTGGTGTCTGAGTTGCTCACTCTAACTTGCTCGAATATGTTGTGACACTGACAACCAGACAACATTTTTATTTATCTATTTATTTTGTGACATGAATTGGTTCAGAGAGATGCAACGTCAACTTGCACTGCTTGGTGAAAAACATGCATTTCCAAAATGTCAACTTTTCAGGAACCAAGAAAAAACAACTTATTTTTATCTTGGTCACATTTCATTTTTGAAATGTTCCGCTTGATTTTGAAAGAGCCTTGTGAGCCTAAGAGGTTGAAGACTTTTGTAAACCTTTAAAAAAGCACGTCAACCCACAACCTCTGAAAGAACACTCATTTTATCATTTATTAAAAGGTCATAGCTATGCGAAAGAGTTGTTCTTGTTGATTTACTATGCTCAGTGTATAAAAAAAGTTACAACAAAGATCATCTATAAATTAATATACTACTACTACTACTACTACTACTATTTCTACTACTACTACTACTAATAACAATAATAATAATTGAGCGTGATAAGCATAAGGAATGTAACCGACCACAAACATTTAACTATACAATCTGTCTGTGGTTCAGCTTTTCCCTCAAAACTGACTCTGTATTGTGAGCCATTTTATTTTTGGCACTAGCAAGTCATCTTATCTTTATTAATGGGGCCATGTGACCAAGTGTCATCATCAAAAACTTTCCAGCGACAAAATTCAGCCTCGTGGGCAGCAGATGCTGCAGCGGCTTTTGATGTGTTGCCCAGTACTGAGAACCCATGCAGTTTGAGTCTGGGTACTAACAAAATTTCTTGATATGTACAACATATCCACACGAAGCCAGCAGTGCAGTCAACATGTTGGAATTTGTCCAGCGTGCGTTGGAGGATTTTCAGAGGTCTGACCTATAAAAATGGACGAGGACCAGATATCAAAAACCTTCGTCTGACACTGGAACATCAATTGTTGCACTTTTGAAATCAATCGGAAAACATTTATGATATTGTTCAAGCGTGGGTTGAAGCAGCTTTTCTGCTGACTTCACAATTCAACCGCAGCAGCATAAAGACCCCTTTACTCATCTGCATAGATTTCCTTGTGGTCATCGAACAGTTACGAGCAGTCAATTGCAATCAGCAAAAGTAGACTTGACTCTCATGTAGGCAAACAAATATTATGTGGTGGATTGTGACTAAAGCCCCGAACCTTATATCCCATAACTATTGAACAGTTTCATGCACATGTATAAGAGAGGATAAGAGTTGAAAGAGAATGTTTTAGATAGTTTCTTAGTGTTGCAACGAGTTGATAAAGTATTGCATGCTGACACATTAGCTTAGTACAGCACTTTATGGTAAACTCATCTGTGAGTTATAAACCCCTAACTTCAAGAGGTGTACAAGTTGATGCTAAGCCCTGTTATTCTGGTGCATTCCTCAGCTTGAGATAAAAACATTTTAAGCTGAGAAAGGCATCCGATGAGCAAAATAATGGGTAATGAAATCCAGCCTTGTATTGTAGCTTTCAGCTACTAAGCAGCACAATCGGGCTGAAATATGAGACTTGTGCTTGTCCACATACTGTATATACGCTAATTTGCTGAGTATTATGTTTTATTCATTTGAATAGTGGACCACAGGAATGATGGGTCATTATTAGTGAACCACAAAATTGCAAACTTCTCTTGTTGCCTGTTAGGATAAAGGGGGAAGCGGTGGTTATTATGAGCCTATAGCTATAGCATTAAGTTCACCAATTTCCCTGGTATAGTTGCACTAACTCTTTGTTAATGCATCCTTGAGCTAATATCACCTGTTCAGCTCTCTGAAACACAGAAATGCAGATATTTATCTGTTTTGTTCATGAGTCTGTGCAAGGAAATTGATAAACGTAAGATGAGCAAGAACAATAGTATAACACCAATAAGGTACTTCGGAGTCTACTCTAAATATACAGCTTCCAAATGTATTTGAATGTGTAAATTAACTTTGTAGATGGTTTAGTAAGATTTCACACCATTAACTATGAAATGCAAACCTCTTTGTGTCTCACTGAAAGTTGAAATAATCTCATCTAAATTTTGCATACACTGTAGCATGTGGACTTGTTACAGAATTATGGCAAACCGCAGTCTTGTGTGATAATGACATGCAACCAAAAGATTTTAAGGGCTCTTTCATCTTAATAAATCCACTTTCTATTGTAAATACCAATGCATTGCTGGTTTAGTGTTTTTTTTTCTTTCAAGCTATAGCTCATATTTCCTTTCCCCAATAGTCACTAGAAATTAGTTTGTGGAGGTAGTTATTTTAAATTCCCGAATATGCTCCCGAACAACATCTGAGGAAGGATTTGATTATTTACCCCTGCACTGCAGAGGTATGCACTGATAGAAACTGTCAGGAATTCCCTGGACCTGCTGGTGTTATTGTTAGTTTGTAGCACAGCAATTGTTAGCGTAGACAGCGTGTTTAACATAGGCAGCTCTTAACAAATGGAGTCGCAGAGCAGTGGTGATTTTGATCAGTGGTGTACCTGAGGGGCAGGAATATATTTAAGGATATGTGCAAATTGGAGGATTGTGCAAAATGCTATTTCAACACCTAATCACATCTATTTATTCATGGGGTCATTTCTCATATTCACATTCATACATGCACAAGCAAGTTCACAACTCACTAATCCTTAACTGATCAGAGGCTTCTGAGACCTGCCAAACAAAATCAGCTCACAATCTGTACAGAGTTCACTGATGAATATTAAATGAAAAGGGTAAAGAATTAAGCTAAGGTGCGAGGGTTAAATTAATAAATAAAGGTGCTCATATATATATAAATAAAAAAAAAAAAAAAAATATATATATATATATATATATATATATATATATATATATATATATAGAAATAAAAAGTTGAATCTCCTGTGGTCAGCCTCCATAGACCTAGTGGTCTTTGAAGGCATCATTAGCTGGTTTTATCAGCACATTGACCCTAAAACTAGTACCTGAGGGGCCTGACTGTAGTGGTGCAGACATGAGCATATGAATCTTGGATGGATGAAATAAGACTTTGAAGTGGATTTTCTATTTGAAGGATTATACATCAGGGATTTTGATTCATGCCCATTTTTTGTCCTTCAGGCTATGTGCTTGTGTGGGTGGAAAGAGTTATCGTTCACAAAATTATTACCCTATCTATTTCTTTTTCAACGTAAACAATATTTAGTTAATGAGTTAACAACTTGGTGGTTAAGTGCATTTGAATTGGTTCCTCCTGGTTTTTTTTTTTTTTTTTTAAATGACAACTGTTTCTTGGAGTGAAACAAAAACCAAAATGTACCTGTAACTGTACTGTTCTGAGGGAATTTCTAGGATTGAATCCTCAGAGGACGCATTTTCATACTACTGACGATCTTTCACACAAATAAAGCAAAGATTTCAGGTAACAAGATAACAAGGATGCCTGAAGCGCTGAGAAATATAGATTGTTTTATTACGGTCTCCAAAGCCTGTAAACCAAACCAATTGTCTTTTACTTCCATTTTTTTTCTTTTTCTGATCGTACAGTAAATTGGAAATATAAATACCTTACAATAAAGATGATTATTTCAATACAGATGAAAATGTCATAGCATAATCATTTGTATTTCATATGGATTTTCCTAATCCCAGTGTATGTTGTCATGACCTAGTTTAGTATTGAAATTTAGTGAATACTCTCTACTTGGTAATCCTTGAATGTAATATAGGCACCCTTTCAGCTTGAATGACCTATTTCAAGAAAACAATGTTTTGTTTTGAAACAGTCCTCCAAGCCATACCAAAGGGACTATGGAGAACGGAGAGAGAATCCACTCCAATTTGAAAGTTTCTGGAGTTAGACTCTCTCACAGTAGCCCGCTCTAACGGCAACACCTTAATTTCCTTGAATAATTTCCATGACAATGGGGTCTTTGTATGGTTGCACATTGTTTTGGTTTACTCATATAGTTGAAGGGTTATTGTTTCCAATATGTTAATGCTGTTTTTTCCTGCAGGAATACTGTCTTTGAAGTAATCTCTTTGAGTGTGTTTGGTTCAAGTACCATTCTCAGGGGAAGGGGTTGAACTTTTAAAATGTAATTTTCCTCTTACCACCATTGAATAGTCTTACTGTGGCAGTTCTAACCTTGAGCCGTCAAAACAGATAAATCCTCGCAGATTGTATTCTGATTAGATTATCCGCTTAATCTGCAACACATGCATGGAACTGCAAGCAGTAGGAAAGCCACTTGCAAGGCAGAGTAAATGCAATAATAGCTAGATGCTAATACTTGCTGGCAGATTGCGATGATACCAGGGGCAAACAATATTAATGGAGCACTGATCCAACAGCTAACAATAACCCAATTTATTACACAAAAAGCTGACCTCCCCACACGAGTTGTCTAATGGCCCTTTTCACTGCAGCAAACTTTCCAGGAACTCAGGCACAGTTGTACTTGGAATTTGCAGTACATAACATCCCTCACATGTACAGCTTTTATTAGACTGTGGGCCACACTGGTAATTATCACCTTTAGGGCTATAGGATAGGAATAACATTTAATGTCAGTTATGTTTAAATGACAGTTATAACACTCAAACGAAAATTAAACTTTACTACTTTTTTGTAGTTTTTCTTTGCTTAAATTGTTTCATTGTGTTGATATTTTAGAGCAGAAAAATAAAGAATTAACATTTTATTGCTACATTGGAAACCTCTATCTTGCCTTTCTGCTGTTTTCAATCCTTTTCAGAAATCTGCACGTCTCCTTTTCAACATGAATTTAAGCATCACAGTCGTGCAGTAATTAATTACAAAAAGCAACGGGATCTCACCGTGTCTCATCGTGTGCAAAATTCTTACCTCAAGTAAAGCCACTGATTTCTCAACAGTTAAAATACAGAAAACTAATAAAACAGACTTGTAGGCTCTGAGCACCCTTCCTGAGGTTCTTCAGTTTCTGTTTTGTTGAAAAGGCAGATGAAAATACTTTATACCAAGATCCAAGTGAAATGTTTGGATGATAGTTGGACAGCTTGGGCTATAGTACAAGCATTTACTAGAAGTATTAACAGTATACTAACACTTGGATCTCATGGAGACACGGACTTACTAGGACTCCCTATTGTAAAATTAATGCTCAGATGAGTTTGAATGTCAGCTGTGTGTGCGTGCGTGCGTGTGTGTGCGCGCGCACATACATACATGTGCAGGTGTGCCTTCACCTTTGCATCTTGGCAGACATTTGTAAGTTTGAGTGTGTGCTGTCGATGATTGATAGATGTGATTCTGTTGGCGTTCTGCAGGCTCCAGCAGACAATCTCTGCTTTTCACCTTTGATTAAGGTTCTCTGCAGTATAATTTTGACACCTGCCGCTGTTCTGCACCACTCAACTCTGAAAAGTTCACTAAAATAAGTGTTTTGATCCCAGATATGGCAGCTATTAGGGCTTGAAATCCTTGTCTCTGGCAGTAATTCATAGCTTTGCTTTTGATGGATTTGAAAAAAAGTATAATGAAAAGGGTTTGATTTGTTATTTTTAGATCTTTCCAAACTGTCTTTTTGAATGCAACAGGATATATCCTATGATTCCCTCTCATTACTTTAGTGCAAAATAACAGTTGTTTAAAACAAACGCATATTTTGGAAGTACAATGAATTCAGTATAGCCACAAATTCAGATGGGGTCTGATACATATGCTTGATGAATTGATGGGGTAGAGTTTAAAGCTAGCAACCCAACTATAATCTGGTTTGAGTGGATTTAGCAACAACCAATTCTAAGACCAACTTAACTTCAAAATCTTGTAAAGACTGTCCAGTCAATGTTATTCAAAACACTGAAATGCAATTACAATGCCATTTCATTTATCATCTAGTCTTGGCAGCCAGAGAGAGGAAAAAAAAGACACCCCAGACCAAACGCTTCATATTCACTGCAGTGGTGGAATCACTTGAGAGCAGAATTGAGTGCAAATTGTTTTGTTGTCCTTACTAACTTCAGTGGTAGAAAGTGGAACATCTAAGTCCACGTAAAGTTTAAGAATTCCAATTTTCACAGTTTGGTCAAAGCCCTAGAACCCACATTTGTACGGACAAATATTGAGATGATAACAGTTTCCCGCAGGGTTACTTCATGTCGTAAAGTGTCCAACTGTAGCTCGTTCAGACTTTCATTTAAGCCAAGGTTGAAGAGTACAATTTCACTATTATTTTCCTGGGGGCCGTTGTGTTGAATCCAGTTTGTGACAAAAATACATTCACAACATACCAGCTCTTTGCCTGACTGAATTCAATCCCCCTTCTAAGAGAGAAGGTCCATTCTTCAAAACACTCTATACCATGAAAAAAAAAAGAAGATCCACCACTTTGCTCATAATGCTTCTTACGTTGAGGTAGGCAAGCCATTTAATAGCTCAGGTAGTATCTATTGCACTGTGATAAGTGGCTGTAAGTGACTGTACGAGCCTTCTCTATTGAAAGTAAGTGGCTCAATATACATTAATATTTGTATTAAACTATGCAATACAGCCCCTTTATAACAGTATAGACTATTACAGTACCATTACAGTACATTCATTCATACACCTTTCACAGATTTCCCATCATTATTATGGGGTGTTCAGTGGAGAGACCCAAGAGACAGTTCCCAACATTTTGTCTTTCTCTATTTTGTTGTACAATTTTGGAAAGTAGTAGCACAGTCAGTCTTTCATGTTTTTTGAGTCAGAGTAAAAGCAAGGAATGGTTTAATAGACTATGTGCTTCTGAATATTGAATAGTTTCACTTAGCTTTTGTGTAGGACTGACACTGGTTTGAAAACAAGATGTCTGGACCAGTTCTTATCATTTAACAGACTGTGTGGAGCTGAAATTGACTTTGATTGATTGATTGATTTTTTGCATGTCATCCATCTCTGTATGTTACAAGATTAAAGGATTTACCAGTGAGCTGTGGTGGCACAACCAAACAAAAAAAACAAACAAAAAAAACAAAACATAAAATGAATGAAATTACTATATTAAATGAATCCGTTGTCACAAACAGGATGATGCAAACCTTACAGCGTTGAAGTAATTTTAAGAGAAATATTTTTTTCTTTCATTCAGTGACAGCATTATTACCCTTAATGTAGTCACTACAGACCTAAGCACAGCAAAACTCCTCGATGTTGAATAATGCGTCGTGAATGAAACGTCACATTCTGGAACAGTATACTGAATTGTACAGTGTCAAGTTGGTACTACTACTAATATATATATATAACTACTAATACTGCATGCCATACAAAAAAAAGAGGTCATCATCAGAGATGTAAAGTATCATGGACAATTGTGACTGCGACTTGAATGAGTTCTGTTGCCCAATAGCTTTGAGATAAGAGAACACAATCACCAGAATTACCTAGGATGTATTCAGTTTGTAGCGCCCTGAACTTCTTCTGTGCACCGTGGCCTGACCTGTGCTTCATGATTGAAATTTTGTGAAGGAAGGGAAACCTGAGTACAGAAAAATTCTCACTATGTATTTGACTGCTTGAATATTGGTGGCTGACAAATATGCTGCTCGCCTCTGTTTAGCAGCTTCCTTTCATTTTCACAGTGACATTTTGTGGCAGGAGGGAGGTAATCTTGTTATGGACTGAACATGATGAAACTAACGTTAATCAACTGCACCTTGTTCGGTTTACAAAGGTTTAATGAACCGATCCTGACAAGTGCACTATGTGCTCTTCCACAAACACACATCTTTATTCTCCCTACTGACAGAAGAATTCCTTTGTGCATAATGAGAAATGTAAACACTAAGGACGTATTGTACTCATGACATTTTGAATATCTAGAACATATGAAGTGTTGTTATTTTATCTATGGGCTGTCGTGCATATACATTCTGAGTACCAGTCAGTGAACCCAGAGTTTTGCTATTCTAACTTTTTTTCCCCCCAAAATTTATGTCCAGAATATATTATAAATTGTTTTTTATTTTTATTTTTTTATGAAAGTCAAGTCCAGAGTACAGTCTAGAGCTATTTTATCTGATGCAGACTGAGCTTTCAGCATCTGGCTGGAGTTGCTACTTGTCCAATCATGCGCACGTACACACATGAGGAATTGCAACACAGCCAAGTGATAATGAGCCGAACGTGTCCTGAAATACACTGATAGCTCAGTGTTAATAAACAAAGTTTTTATAGTAGCTAACAATGACAAATGCCTAGTTACTTGGAAGTTTCAGGGACTCTGTGTTCAACATTTTATCATTAAATCCGACAGCATCCGATGTTTTAGTATCAACTTTTTATCCTTTGGGTTCAGGGGCGAACTGAAACAACTATTCAGGCTGGGAATTTGACTCCATCCAAGGCCACCCTGTTCACACAAACCACCAGACTGCCAGCATTTTGTAGGCTAACCCTATTCGTTGATGTAACTGGCAACCAGACTAGTTATAAACTTGGCCACTATGTTCATCTGGGAGAAAAGTTATCAAGATTACAAAGTACTAAAATCTAGCACTGACCAAAAAATATGGAAAAAAAATTTTTTTTTATATAAATATATAATTTTTTAAAACCATTTTAGCAATTACATATTATTGAAGGGGAATGTGGAGGCTACATGCGAGGCTAGTCATAGCAGAAACGGCATGCACAGGCCCTTAAGTGTAATCAGGTATGAAAATTGAATGACTTATATCCATGACAATACAATTTATATGTATTTACATATAAATATGTTAATAATAACGTATAAATAGGTGTTGAAAACACATTTCAGCTTGTCCCACCTTCACTGCTATTGTGAAAATGGTGGAGTCGAAAACACCTGGCCAGGGAGATGTATCTCTCTCTTTCTCTCTCTCTCTCTCTCGGTCACACACGAACACATTGACATCAGACCGTCTGTGAACAGCCCTCCCATCCGTGCACCCTCTGAATCAAAACTTGATCATGCGAGAGGAACGACTGTTGGCTTTTCCTCGCAGAGAACACGGCTAGCGTAGCTGCTAATCAATATGGACCGTTAGTGCAAGTGGATAAAGATAATGTAAATTCTTTAACTCTGACGCTGAATGTTTGCTCCCTTAATCCAGTTGAATATTGAAAAATATCTTCAGACTCAAAAGAGCTCGTCCTGTGGAGGCGCAAAGACAGTCTGGACCAGAGGTATTAGCGAAACACCTAGAGCACCCAGAAACTTAACAAAACACACCCCTGCAAAGCTGAACAGTCTGACCAGTGTGATTAGCTATCCAATTAATTTGTTACGTATATATCCAGGCTTCAACCAGTGCTGCTTTGACAGCTGAAGCAGCAAGACAGGGTCAGGAAGGGATCGCTGCAGCTAATCAGGGGGATGGAGGAGAAGGAGGAGGGGGAGCAGGGGGAGGAGGAGGAGGAGGAGGAGGAGGACGAGGACGAGAGCAGTCAACATGCCGCTGTGGGAGAGGCAGCCAGGGCAGAGGCAACAGGTGAGATTGACAGCAAACACAGAGGAAGGGTTGTACATTGTCCAGTTATTTATTTGTCAAATAAATAAATATTACCCATCCAACCCATGGCCGTGTTGATGAGAAGCCCAATTTTGTCCCCATGTCCATAATTCCTAATGGCTGGTCTGTGCACAGGTGAGGTAAGCAGTGTTTCTGTCAACTCATTCCTGCTTGCTCTGTTAACGCTGGTCAAGTTGAGTGCTCAGGCCAAAACGACCAGGGCCATGGGGAAATGTCCCAGTGCTCCTGACGGGCTGCCTGTCGCTGCTTGGGTTAATATGAAATATTCTTTAACATCTCATGTCTGCTAATATTAGTACAATGAATCACACATCAGTATCAGTCGAGCATTTATCTGGCAAAACGCATGCTTGTTAACATACAGTGCCGACATTATACACTTATGGTAAGATCATGTGTGGTGAAAGCATCTTAGATATTTTCTAAGAATGGACGGACGTGCAAGTTACTCCGTTTTTCAGCTACATCATTATATTTGGTACCTTTGCCCGTCGGAACTCAGGTATAGCCTCCTTGGGACGGATAATCGTTTGTCAAATGCCGGGTTTCAACACCCATACCAACTTATTTTTCCATGTCGTGAGTCATTTGGTTCTGAAGGAAAGTAATTATGAAATGATCTCATAATTTATATTCACAGTTTACCACCCTAAGTGGTTATTAATCGGCAGAAAGGTGAAGGAGAATTAATTTTTACTGAAGTCATCAATTAGAATTTTCAAATCCAACCACAGTTGTCATTTTAGTGAAAAATGCCTTTAGTGCCTTCACATTTCTTGTCTTTCAAGTTGTATTTCATACATTTATAAAAAATTCTCTTGAGATGTGTGTGATGCTTAGTGAAGTGTAAATATTAAGCATAAAATACAATTACAAGGCATGTAAAAATTATAATTATAATAAAATAAGGTCAGATACCAGTTTAGCAAATTAAAAAGTGAAAATGTCACCTTAATGTATGTATGTATGTATGTATGTATGTATGTATGTATGTGTGCGTGTGTATATATATATGATGATCAGTTTTATCATTTCCTGTGCAGGAAGAATTCACAGCACATGGTTTTAATTAACCAAACTTAGTGATCTACAATGATGACACCCATCTGCAACCACACCTTTCCTTTATGAAATAAATGACATCACTGTCTGCAACTTTTGGCGTCTTACTAGCTACAGCAGTAACATCTGTCTCATTTAAGGAGCACTTGAACTTCTTGAATTTCATTCTTTCGGGCATATTATTATTAGGACGTGCAGTTAAGAGATGCATTTGATTGTGTGTGTGTGTCTCTCTCTCTCTCTCTCTCTCTCTCTCTCTCTCTCTCTCTCTCTCTCTCTCTCTCTGTGGAACTGCAAGCATTAATAATTTTCCGTTTTTCAATTATTTCAGTCAATAGGACCAGAGTTAGGAATAAACATACATACCCTACACATTTCCATCTGGCAGTAGTTTGGTGGAAGTAATTTGCCATAAAAGGCAGCAGTTCATTTGTAATAAAGGACAAGAAGAAGACCACAAACTATTGCAAAGAACACAGTTTTGAAATAATTTTAAAAGTGGACTTTAATGAGGACTTGAATTGGGTAGGAAAAAAATGCATTCGGTATTAGTGTGAGAGTTAAAAGACACACAGTGGGTCGAAACGATTACTGAGCTGAACTGGTTATTTACGATGAAAATGTAATATTTATCTTAATTCTGACATCTGTTATAATTCTTTTTTTTTACCCTCCCATCCATCATATTTAGCATTGGCAACTACTCAAATACTACATGTTTGACAGGCCTCTATCTGCAACATATCACAGACATTTTAGCCCCCAGTGACTCGGTGCATAGCTTCAGACCCTCAGACGGGGTTCTTGCTAATGCACTGCTTATTAAATTGATATTATCATCCAATAAACAGAAATGTGATCAATCACATAATTTAAAGAGTAACTTGACACCACTCTTAACAGCAGCAATACATTGCTCTCTATGGTTGAAAGTTTCAAGTCCGTGTCACCTCTAGCTACACCCAGCTAACGGGTGGGGTTCGATGTGGTTTTGAGTGTGCTCAGTTGAACCTGTAACCACGCTCCTCAGTGATGTCACCGTGTACTGACACACCTCTACATTACCGCAGCAAGGTTTGAGCTCAGCAAAAACAGGGGGTGTTAAGTTACTCTTTAAAGAAAGTAAGCTGCTAGCACATCTCAGTGATTATAGGAAAAAAGAAAATACAGTCTAGCTATCACCGTAGGATTATAGACACCTCTCTGTAATGTGTGTTGCTTATTTGAACTTTATGGTCGCATTGATTTATGGTGGCATGGTGGCTCATTGTGCAGACCGTCCTGTAGTTTGAATGATCGCCCTGTGTTCTGATGTATTTTGGCTGTGTGGAATGTGTGTGTTACCCCCTGCAGTAGTCTGGGGTGTTTTTTGCCTTGTGGACAGGTTCAAGCCTACAATGCTGTACCTGTTAAATTTGGTTCATTCGATATTTTTCACATCGTTATATTCTTCTTCTACAAACAAAGCTTGTTTAATAATGATATTAATTCTATCAGCCCTTACCAGATCTAATAAGCATTTAGCGTAATTTGCCCTCTCTTGACAACTTCACAAATCATTAGAGGTTTGAAGTTCAGAGTACTCATTGCCTCAAGCTACCAATTTTTTAAATTTATTTATTTTTTTCCTGGAAAGATAGCATAGTCTAATAATGACTGCACTTAATGTAATATCTCAAGAGTTTTGATAAACATGAAACAAAAGTATTGGGAGAAGAGACGGCACAAAAAAGCAGTACACCAACCAAAAAAAGTGGTCATTATAACATATTCCAGTTAGTGATGATACTGTTTTTATTCACAGTTTCACACATGATGCTCTCACTCATTAAAATGACTTAATGAGTATCTTGAAAATAACTTTTTTTTTTTTAATCACAATGGTCATGGGTTATCACGAATTCTGACTACGAGGCCTTGATTTCTGTGTAATGCCAAAATCGAAACCATCCCAATTCATATTGACTCATTCATCTTTTGAACCTGAAAGAAAATGGACTCAGGTATTGGACAAAAAGGTAAAAAAGAAAAACAAATTAGAGCACTTACCTCATGTAACTTTTTTAAGTGCTGAAAGATTGCTTTTCTTTCATGCCTAGTAACTCTCATTACATACCACCCAGGGGGTGAGGAATCAATTTGTGAAGCTTAAAAAAAATGCAGTATTTTTGTGTGTGTGTGTGTTTGCTATTAAATAAATAAAAAAAAAAAGAAATGAAAATAATCTAAATCAATCTATGTGTCATGTGGGCAGTATATCAATGTCTTTTTCTTTGTCATCAGCCATTACTAAATAAAACACCATTAGGTATTCCTTGTCACAGTTTTGTCACTTTTAGTTCTGCTGTTTGTAGTATCCATTGAATATCACATCCTTAAGCCTCCCAGTTAAACAATGCAACTGAATTGGTCGTGAGAATCTATTCAACCCTCAGTATTTTCATATTTGAAGTGCAGAGTTGAACATGTAGTCTTCTGTCAAAAGTATTGTTTACACACAAACAATTGAAATAGTACTGCTACTCACTCACTCTCTGCTGAGTTGATTCAGTTCATAAGAGATTTTGCTTTCTTACCCACTGTGTAAAAAAAAAAAGACACCACATGCTCATGAGCAGCAGCAAACGCACGAGGACATTTGCTATGTACAAATGGCATTTATTTGTTCGTTTGCTTTGTTTTGGTATTAAGCCGCAGACTCTTACTAAATTGTCCCCCCCCCATCTCTGAAATCCACCTATGCCCTTGTTCTTGTTCTAACTGATGATGGTAAATGACGGGTCTTTATGTTTGTGTTCCAGTCTGTGATCCATATCTAAAGAGCTCCTTTTCAAACCTCACATATTATACTGCTCTGTTTATCTCAAATGTGATATTTTCATGGTGCCTCACATACATTGGCCAAAGATGATGCCTTATTGATAGCATGACTCCATAAATTTGGTTCAAGGAAAACTGACTCTAATGGTCACATTGTGTGCCTGAGATGTGTTTTGAAATCATGTGGTTTGTCATCCATGATTTGGAAGGGATTATGTTCCTAAAGCCATGTTTCCTCAGGCACTGTTTTCTGTATGCGTCAGTGTGTTATGATCGTGTTCATTGGAAGGACTCCGTGGTAACTTATCCTTATCCTGGTGATTGTGTATTGTTACTCATGAGGTATTTCTTCGTAGTGTAGCTCTTAATAAGAAGTTTGATCTCTGCGACTTGTCCTTTTTTAAATGTTACCATAACCTGAGTTGTGCTATATTATCTATTCAAGCAAACGATAGTGTTTGTTCTACGTACTTGGTATGAAATTAAATCTATTCATGTATGGTAACTGTTGCAAATATCCAATATTAGCTGAAACTGATAAGGCCAACACACTTAATTGCAAGTTAAACCATTTCACTGTTGTATTTCCTGAGCGGATGCATTTTTGCATCTAATGCATTTAATCAAAACTGGGTATTTTCATATAAAATTAAATTGTAACTAACTTGTAAGCCCTGTAGCTCTCAGACCGGATTGTTGATCCCCATGATTAATTCATTCCCACAGACACACCAGCAAATCACAATCCAAAGTCCAGCACTTACTTTGTCTTCAAACATCTCTCTTTCTTACTCTTTCTTTTTGTCTGTGTACTCCATTCATTTTCTAGTCCTCTTTTGTACTTTTTTTTTTTGTCTTCATCGCTCTTATGTTCCCTTTCCACCCCCAACCTCCATTCCCTTCTGTCTCTATCCTTTGTTCCTCTCCCTTTTTCTCTCTGCCTTGCGCTGTCTGCTTACCTCATTCACACTGACGGCTGCATCTCTAATAACTATTGAAGGATGGTCATAGTTTTCGCAGTTTTCTCTTTTCTTCTTGACTCATATCTACCTCTGGGAGCTGGTTAGGCCCACCACATGTGAGATGAATGGAGGATCAAATGCAATAAAGTATTCTCAGATTTTGTATTTCCCAACATTCTCACAGGAGAGGAGCAGGTATGTAGGGAAAAAAATAAAGTCACTTAGAACTGCCCTTGTATTGCGTAGGGATGTCAGGAGACGTTAGGGGTTTCAGAGTTTGTATTTCTGTATTTTTGCCATCAAACAGCTGTGTGCATTTATTTAAAAGAAGCATTTTAAATGAAGAGGAAGTATCAGTAAGTTGAGAGGCATTGGTATACAATATATTATTGTTTGAACATTGGCCATTTGAGAATATATACTGCTGATTCTCCCTCCCTTCTGATGTGTGGTTTCATGTGATCACTTGCAAAGTCTGTGTGATGTTCAGTCATGGAAAAGGGTCTCAGTGTTTTTTTGTTTTTTTTTTAACAGTATCAACAGGGGCAACACTGCTTGTGGCTATACAAGCTTAACACCAATCCACTTGTGTGTTTTTCTGTAACATTTATAGAAAATCGGTCTTTCACTGTTTGCTGATCTTTAGGTCAACCATCAAAATAGCTGTGAGTGGGAGAAGCCAAGCATATGGCACACATAAAGTTTCAATTGTATCACAGTGAGCTGTTAAGTGTGTTGAAGTTGGATTGGAGGTATTTTGAAGGTAAATGTCACTTGTCACACTGATATCCATGGCAATGTTTATGATTTCGACTTTAAATGCTCGTCATTCACGGTTGGGAATGTAGTCTTTGTATTTTCCACTGTAAAAACGTTCCTATACAGAGGCATCTGCCCCTTATTAATGCTAAATACTAAACTTAGCCATGTTGGACATTTGTTTCACAGTGTTAGAGGGTTGGGTTACTGCATGTCAAAGGTTTTAGTGAAGAAGAAAACACAACACACAGTTCTATACAGACCGCTTGCTACACCTCATATATTAACCCCTCTAACAACCAGAGATCCGGAGGAAAGACTCGTCCATTTTTGATCACAAGTCTAGGTCACCGGATCTCAGCTATATGTTTTCCTTCCCACTGCTTTTGGTGACCCTGTTTAAAAACCTGAGGATGACAAAATGTTATTGTTTTTTTTCTTCATAGTATTGTTTCTAAAGTCTGATGATTGTTTAAGAATAAGTATGCAGGTGGAGTCATTAAAAATTTAAGTTTCTGCCATTGAAGTAAAATAGATTATTAAGCACTTTATCTGTGTGCAGGCTTCATCCTTTTCTACCAGCTTAGTCAGAAGGGCTGCTAGTTCTTGTTCTATAATTCTTACATTTCGATGAATAATGGAGGAGACTTTCAGAGCGAAGGTGCATCTTGCACTCCTGAAGCCCAAGGTTCCCAATTAGAAGCATGGATTGGTGCCAGAGCACATGTTTCTCCACTGTATTTGTTGGCACTTTTGAGATATACCCTCCTGAAGAATTAATGAAACCAGCAAACAAAGCAGCACTTGCCACAGATATTTCATGCTGCCTTCACAAATTTGCCACTGTGCAGCAAGAGATTGTCACGTAGCAGGCCCGTGTGCTGCTGCTTCTCTAAATGGCTGAAGGAGCACAAACACACTGCTTTTGTCACTGCTTTGTTATGTGATAGTGCTAAGTAGATTACTTCACACTGTCTGTCTTCAACAAACATGATCATTGTAAGTCACAGGGCAAAGGTCACGGTTTGGGTCACCTCAGTTGAGTTTGGTAGAAGCAAATCTCGGCATCATCCTTCAAAGAAGCTGAAATCCGTCTTCACCCAAGTCAAGCTAAAAGGTCTAGACAAAAGGTACAGCTGTTTGGTGTTTTTTTTTTTTTTTTTTTTTTTGGAAGTGGGTTATATTGAATGCAATTGCTATCATTTTATTTTCAGAGCGTCAGATTGTCAACAGCCTTGACCCTACAGAATTTAGCTCAGAAATGGCCCGTGGACTTAAACTGAAGGAGAGTTCAGCAGGGTCTTGTTCATTTCATATTTATAAAGGAAACACGGCTTTGTCCTTAAAAAAAAAAAAAAAAAAAGGCACGACTTCTTTGGCTTGCTAGTGAGTATGTTGGTTTTATTGTTTCCAGAGAATATAGACTCCCATGGAGCACAGCAGCTACCTCTAAGACACACTGTGACAAAACTTTAGAGAAGAAATTGGGTTTTGGGCAAGTGTTCATGTTGCCAGCTGCCAGGAAGTATCTTCTGTTTTCGGTTGACATCCTTATGGTGTTATTTGAGGTTTTATTCTGCATTGCTTTTCCTTTATTTTGTTTTTGCATTTTACATGATGCCTCCTGTTGTTCGGCTCAGTAAAACGACATCTCCATTAAAAGCATTTGTGTGTTTACATGCCTGAAGGAGATTAATTATTAAAATACTCAAATCGTTCATTAACAATTGAAAAAGAAAACAAAATGACTCACAAAGAACTTATTTGCTGCAAATAGGTAAGCAATTAATACTTTTTAATGCTTTTTCATTTGAGGGTGTAAGGTAATTTTGTGAATGCAAAGTATTTTCAGCAGAGTCGCATTGCACCTTAGTGTCTGTTGGTTATTAGTTAAAGCATTATCTACACTGAATTAGGTTCAAATCAGGCAACTATTTCACATTAGCAGTTACGTTTTGGAGGCTGGGAAATGTATATTTTCCTACAGTGAATTGCAACTGAAGTATGGTTATAATTGGTCTGCCGAAAGCAGATAGTGAAATTTGGGAAAAACTGTGGCCATGGTTAAAGAATAAATAGTTGAGTGCTGCTGTAGTGAGATGGGTCATGAAACCAGTACACCAGTAATGAGGCAAATGGATGCCCATTGACTATCCCAACACAACACCATGACTGGCACATTTTCGTCAGAATTAAATGAACACACGGGCACAAAAGTCAGTGTCAGTTTAAGTTATCACTCTTTGCAAATGTGTTTTATATAAATATTTCTGACCTGCGTCACATTTCACCCACTCGTAATTACTTATCCAAAAATTGCCGCTGGAATCTAAAGGCCTTGGAGTGAAAGTCATGTAGTCACACACATGCACACACATATATGCATGTATGCACATATACTCTCACGTAGTCTCCACAAAGTCAATAAGACAATTAATATGCCCTGTGAGACACACAAATGGGTCGGGCGGGAAAATGCTGACACACACTGTCCTATACAATGCTCTTCCAATCTAATTATACTGTAAGAAGTCATTGGACACATCGTAAAACTTGTCTGTCTGTTGCTCACTGTAATAAAAAGTATTATGAAATCAGTCTCAAGATGGCCACCTACTTCAGTGACATTGGGGATTGTATTAACAGGGGTGGGAAATAGACTGCTAATAATCATATGCTGGACTTTTGTTATGTCATTTGACCACATTTGTTTTTGTTTTCTCTCACTATTCTTACTGATATTATCAATTTTGAGCCGGAACAACATACCATCAGTGGTTTGGCTTGCATATAATGTGTAATGTGTCCTGTGTATATGAGTATTAGTGGCTGTGCTGTATGCCTCTATTCTTGTGAAGCCCATCCAGTGTCCTTACAGCTGCAGCAGAGGTCAGTTATCGCAGGTCTCTTCTTCTTTTTCCTTCCTTCGCCTTTTCTCTCGCCGCCCTCTCTCTCTCTCTTGCTCTCTCTCTCTCGCTGTCTCATTCAAAGGCTTGCTCTCACCCTGCAACCATGGCAAATAACTGCCGTCGCCTTTGTAGGTCGGGCGAATTACACAACGTGTCATGTTGGTCGTGTAGCAGGTAGCAGGGCCCATGGGAGATTGAGTGGCTTTAATTACATTTCTCTTGCTGGCCGTTGAGGAGAAAGGAATTAAATGGGACTGTTTTCTTAATCAGCTCTCACTCGGTGGGTAACCACCCTAGCTTTCCAAATGAAAAAGTGCATTGAAGCGTAAACTCTATGCTGCATCCAGTCATGCTCATGTGGTAAACAATGGTGTGTGTGTGTGTGTGTGTGTGTGTGTGTGTGTGTGCGTGTGTGCGCTTTTGTGCTTGTATGCGGTGTGTTTTGAGTTCTGAGGATGGACATTTATTGCCATTTCCATGCCCTGTTCAGTGTGGGCTTTACTTTATCTGTAGAGTTGGAATGAAATATGTTTCTATTGATTGCTGTCCTTGGAAAGTGAACAGATGCTGGCGGTGGTTTTGAAATAGTCTCAGCATGAGGAACATGAACCTTTTGTGTGAGCAGATAGATCTCATACTGCAGGGCTAGGCAGGCCTAAGAATGGCTTTAGGAAATGAAATGCATGATTCATTGGACGTACAAAGCTTATTACTGAAATACAATAGATAATTGTAACAGTGAGAAAGCCAAGCCAATACAAACTGTTCATTCTAGCTGTTTCACTCCAGTTTTTTTTTTTTTTTTTTTTACCTCAGCTCTTTACTTTGTTTCCCTCAATTTCTCTGCTCACTTGCTCACCTTTTGCACCTCATGCATTCTTATGTAATTCTTTACTCTTTTTACATTGTTTTTTTTTCATTCTCTTTTTTCAATTTCCACTTTCCATTTTACTTTTTCCTTTGGCTTCGACATCCATTTTTCCTCTGGATGCACTCTGAGATGGTTGAGCTGCAGCTGTGAATTTACTGCCCCATCAGGTGCTTCTAATGTATAAAGTAGAGCATATAATGGTTATTGAACAGGAGAGAGTTATGGTGCGTGGTATTTATATCCTTGGCCCCTGAGTCCGATAACATGATATTGAGATTGAGCTGCCCGCCAAGCGCGGGGTGATTCTAGAAATACAGGACACTCCACACACATAGTAAAGAGCAGAACAGAGAATGGGGATCCTATAAATGAAATAGGGCCAGTGTGGTGTAAGATAAGAAGGTCCAGAGGTAAGGTAAGGCATTAATCCTGATGTATTATGACATGGTAATATCAGAGGTCAAGAAAGATGTGAAGGATGAATTCATGACCTTTAATCTTAAGCTGGTGTTGAGGTTAAATTTGATGAGGCCTGACCTTGTTCCCTCGAGTAGAAAAGGCAAAGAAGCCAATAAAAGTTAAAGCCCTTGGGGTTGGGATGGGACTAAGCCAGAGATGGACATGTGTGTGTGTTCACGTGCACATACATGTACACTGTGCGTGCGTGTGTGTGTGTGTGTCCAATAGCAGCGGAGTTGTGTTTGTAAACACACGACAGAAACCCGAGAGGCTGATGAACCTGTGTGCTGACACTAAGAGAGGGGTGCCACAGTGTGGATCAATAGTTTAAAGTGTTGGGTAAGAGACACAAACAGAAAGCGATATATATAGAGAGCAACAGAGGACAGGAAGTTAAAAACAGCTGTATGATAAATGATTGCAGAAGGTGATTGGGGCAAAAAAGAGAAAACAACTGCTTTTGCACAGCTGGTCTGCAAAGTGGTGCAATTTGTATCAAAACTGTTGCTGATACAAGACATGTGCAAACAACAGAAGACAGAGTTTGACCTTGCTTGAAAAATTAATGGCACATGTCACTGGACATGTAGCAGGACATCAGTCTTGGGGCATGACAAAAGGCCTGACTGTGACACCTTGAGGGTTATGAAGATGATTTTTTTTGCTACATGCCGTAAATTACTTTTCAAATAAAACAAAATATGAGACAGAAAGTGACTAATGAAAAGGGCACACTGTTGGTTGAGGGAGAGACGGCAGATAAAGGATGTCACCAAAGTGAAATACTGGGACAAAAGGAGCCTCAGTGACACTCAAGCGTGCCTTTTTTTTTTTTTTTGTTGGCAAAGTTAGAGTGACTTGGCGTGATTCTGGGCAGTAATTCATGGGATGCTCACAAACAAATAATTTTAGATCACCGAGCTCACAGAGTGATGTGTCAGGAGTGTTTATCACTGGACAGAGGAATATTTGCCTCACAATATCTTCAGAAAAATAAATCCTGGCAGTCACTCTTTCAGAAGAAAAAATATGTCTACAGAGGATGCCATGGTTTATTGATTATGCTGAAATAAATAATACAGATATTATGTTAGCTTGTAGCCAAACAGTGATGTATAGGGACAGTGTTTGCGAGTTAGAAGTGGACCAAAAAACAGGAAAAACAGAAACCCTGTAGGCATTATTTTGATACAGAGTCGGTCTGTGCTTTTCATTATCCTTGTGGATCTTTTTTGTATGTATGTAATGTGTGGGTGTTTGTGTGTCTGTGTGTGTTTGGATGCTAGTCGTTTCATCAGTAGGAATGGGATCAGGTTCGCCCAGGCAACACCCAATTTCAATTATCCCCTGGTCAGTTATGACATCTAAGAGATGAAAACGCCTCCATTCTCAAAGCTTTTTTTTTTTCTTTTTTTTTTCTCTCCCCAGCATCGTGTGTTGTTTTTCACAGCTCCTGGATTAAGCGGCATGGCTTTGTATGCTAGCTTGTTTCACAAATTTGCTTTCATTTTATCCTCCCTTCAACCATCCAAATGACCTGCTGCCCCTACTGCCTTTCTTTCATAAACTCTTGCCCTGTGAAATCCTTTCAGTCATGCAGGGATAGTTGACCCAATCAGCCAAGCAAGAATATCATCAAATATGCTTCTGGTTTTTTTCTGACACCAGCAAACCACTTATGGTAATACATTTATCTACCATTTCCCATGTGGCATTTCTGTTTGCCTCTTTTGCATTTATTTATTTATTTCTTCTTCACAACAAATACTGATACTTTTCCACCATGTTGATGCATGAATCTAGAATTACTGCACACTTGTGTTTTTGCTCTGCAAACATAAAATTCATTATCGGTACAACATGACACCATCTGCTTTTGCTCTATAATCTAACTCCTGAAACAGCCACTTTCATTCACTCTAAATCATTTTAAATTGGAAATACCGAAGGCACCACTATATCAGCTGGCCAAGTAAATACAAAGATCAGCATCTAGCAGCTAATGATGCAAAATGCAGTTCACAAATGGTACCAAATGCTTCTCTGTCATACTGCCGCTGTCGTTTTAATCTCATGAATTTGTATGACACTAAAATTACCATTATTTTGCTTCATCTGCACTTATCTCATCACAGAGTGGGCAAGGCATTACATTCTGACGTCTCCTCTGAGTTGTCCAAACTGAATTAAGGTCATGTCAAAATGACGATGCCGGTCATCACCGGACTGCAACATATACGTCAAATTAAAAGTGTCATCAGAGCAGGATTACTAGAGGGGCGGTTTTCAAACATACAGCTGATGTAAATTCACGTGCCCCCTGATCATCGACTAATACGGCACTCTTTTGCATCTCCATTTGAAGCACTCGTTAAAAGTTTAGCTGTTTTGCATAATATGCTCAAGTTCTGGGCTTTCTCATACATTTGGCTTCCACTTGTGCTCTGTCCCACTTGTTCCTCTCTCGCCTAAGTGAATATGCATCCCTGAGTTAGGGATTGAAGAGCGAGGATGACCGCAGAGGCCATTTTTGAGATGTGCGGCAGTGGACAATTATCACCACTTTTGAAACAACAAACAACTTCAGCTTGTCAGCGTCCTGACCTCTGTGTGTCTGGGATGCTGCACCCCCAGCATTACTGGACAAGATCCTCCTACGGCTTCCACGCTCACTCAGACCTCAATATCATACTTTTGCTTAACAATGAGATATTTTTAATTGCCATCCTTTCTCTTGAGAGGAGTGTGTACGTGGCTGCCCACACCTGAGCTAAGGTGGGAGGCATCAGGTGATTTTTGAGGTTAGCCTACTTTTGGCAGCAGATTTGCACTGAGATTTAAGGGTATATTCTGTGTGTTGTCACAACCCGCTGTGAAGCCTCAAGAAGACAAGCTTATCCTGGTTCCCATAAGCCCCCTTAGACAGAAATCAATACCCTGTCTTCCTTCACAATACTGATCCAAATTAAATGGAACATCCATAGAGATGTAAAACAGAGGAAAACAAAAACAACAAAACGAGGGAATTGATTCTAGAATATATACGGCTGGACATATGATGGCACAAACGTCATTATGGCCATCGGTATATAAACAAGTTCAATCACTCTGAGGCCCGCTCAATAATTATGGACATAAATAAATATGATTTGTGACTATAGTGTTAAGCTGTGAGAGCAATAAAGTTACAGAGGCCCAAAGCAAGTGCAGGTTATAAACCAAAAATGTATTACAGACATATAGATGTGGATTCTTAGTTTTAGTTCAGTGTATATCAAGCTACTCTTCTGTTTTCATGTCATTTTATTTGATGCAGCAGACAGAGAGCGAAAAGCACTTGATTCTGTCTTTGTCCAGGCTCAGTTCCTGACCAAAGGCCAGAGTGTGTACAAGCAGAGCGAGTTAACACTGCCACTGTCTCTGTTTTCTGTCCACCAGCACATTTGTTATTTCTCAGAGGTGTTAGTTGGCCGGAGTAACAATATGACAAAGACCAACAGGAGCAATAATTACTTACTTATTGAATGTCACTCTCAGAGCAGAATAGGCTCTGTTACTCGTTTCTCCGTAGGCAGTCTTGCTCAGCTCGTTGTTAGACTAATTTCCTTTTTTCCCCTGTGAGTTTGAGATGAAGCACTTTGATGAGGGGGCCAATCTGTGGCCATTTTTCAGCGAGGGTTTATTGCTCTTACTGTTACAAGTGAATAATCCTAAACTCACCTGTTTTAGAGGAACCCGACTTAAATCAAGCTAGCTTAAGTTTAAGTTTTATTTTTTTAGGTTATGTTTTTGGGCATTCTTATGCCTTAATTAGAGAGGACTGTGAATAGAGACAGGAAACGTGGGGATGGAGAGCAGGGGAATGACATGCAGCAAACCGGGAGTCGAACCGAGGACTCGCTGCTCATGGCCTCTGCGCCTCTGTGGTTGGGTCAGCTTTGGTTTAAGGTTTTAAGGTTAAGGAAGCAGCTTTTGGTGGGGGAGTTTATGTTTACACATGCTACTAAATTATGACCCTCTTGAGGCAAAAGATCCCAGCACCTATTTTTTATTCTACCATCTATGACCCTCTGTAGCCCCTGTAAATAATGATTTTTGCCTCAAGGCCCCCGTTTATCCAGCAAGTCCTCAAACCTCAGCAGCAAAAGACTTCATTTGTTATTATGTTTTCAAATGACCAAAACGAGCTTTTCAGAAACAGCTGCTATGAGTGTTTTGTGATTTGTGATTAGAAAAAAAAAATTCTTGTAAAAGACAAACGTGATCATGAATCAATTAGCGACTGACAGTTGTACTCGTACAGACCCAAAGAATTCATATAAAAACAGTGGGCCGTTATAATGGCTTAGTTTAAGGGCTGATTTATCAGTGGCAGAGCTGAAAGTTGGGGATGTAATGTGAACTATTTTTAACAATCAATTGATACAAAAATAAATAAAGTAAAAAAAAAAAAAATAATAATAATATTGAAGTGTTATTTCCTGTTTGGATCATTCATTCAAAAAGCTAAACTCTGTAATGTGTCTAACTTGATTTCCTTATTCAAATATTTCTTAGTGCTGTTAGAAAACCAGTGAGTCCAGGTTTTCAGTGGAAACTTCCTTGAATTACCATGAGATCAGACTCTTAATTAATATGCTGATGTAGATAAGATTTACATCTACTCCATCTTAAGGGAACGACAGATACAGACCACTCCTGTGCAACATGCTTTGGAACTCATTTGTCCTTTTCCTCTTGCTATCTTGATAGAAAAGATGGCCAGAAGGGACTTTCTAGTTCCTTGAACATAAATCTTTCTCAGAGGTTTACTCCTGCCAAACCTTTTTGTGTGATTAAAAAAACATTGCAGTTTCAAGATTATTTAAGTTTGAGAGGGGAGTCGAGGCTGTCTTTCATTGAAGATGAAGCACACATTGGAATTATGGCACCTGTTTAAAGTAAAAAAGTCACAAATACAGTAATGACACAGGCTACGTTTGAAGTCAGAAAGGATCTATTAAGTCACTAACAAACTGGAAAAGAGGCTATTCAGGGAAATAAATTGGTGGTTTAGGCAGGCATGGCTCAACTCATTCCTGGCGTGTCATAAAAATCAGACATCTTCATGAGACACTTGAAACTATCCTTGAATCGCTGACAGAATGAGGACCCGGTATAAATAATTAGAACCGTTTTCAGCATGTTTGTCATTAGAAGTGGAGAAAACCTGGCATACAAGCCTACAGATTAGTAGACATAAAGATGATTCCACTTGAAATAATGGACTGAACTGGAGCAGACAGTGACAGTGCTTCAGACAGAAAACTATGGAACATAGAAGAAATTCAGTCTCTCCACAGCTGTGTGTCACTCTGGATCTTTGAGTGGCACTGGCACATTATCGTGGTGTCAGAACAGAAATCCTTCCTCCCCCTTTCTCTCCCTCTAAAACTAGCACAGGTCCCTCGGGGACATAAGGAAGATGGCTTCAAATTGATAATCACCAGTATTCATTATCGTGGTTCCTGGATTTACTCTTGAGTTCATTTCCTAATTACTTGATTATGTATCGAAAATTATTCATTAATGTTTTCCACTTGCAACAGTTTGCACAAGTCATTAATTACTTTGAGTGTCTCTCGATAAGTAATGATTGGTTCCCTCTCTGATATACCCCCCACCACTGATTCCTTGTCACATACAGGCACATTGTTGTACATCAAGTGTTGAAACACTTTCCATTATATTGATGCAATAAATGAATTTGAGAAGATGAAAACACACCATATCAGAATCACTCTCATAGTTTGACATGTGATGCGCTTCAGAAAACTGTTTTTATTGTTTTGTTTTTTTTCCCCACATCAGGTCATTGTTGGTGGTTTTTTTTTGTTTTTTTGGGTTATCAAGTCACATTTCACTTGTGTCACACATCTTCCTATGACTATATCATCTTTATACTATATCATCAAGGATAAATTAGCACATATATCTCTCTTAACATATAATGTCCAAATTTGTGTCAATGTCAAGCCAATAACCTCCACTTCCTGTATGTCCAGTGTCACAGCTGAAGACTCTCAGCTGAAGTAACTTATAATGAATATATATGATATTGATTCACTTTGCAAAAGCAAGGTTTTGGAGCTAATGTAATGCTGCCCTGGTAAATGTTTTAAATTAAATTAATGAGGAAACGTTCACTAACATTATTTTATTGATCTGTTCAGACCCTCACAGTATTAAGTCAAGACTAGGGAAAGATCGTGGATTTGATTTAACACAGATTTTCCACAAAAAACGAATATAAATGAACTTAAGCTGAAGAGCATATAGTTTGACTGATTGTCTCAGGTGTGTTAGATGTATATAAGCTACTTCATGAATATAAAGATATAACTCCTCTGCTGGGCAGTATGGGCTGTATTGTGGAAAAACAATCATCACACTGGACAATGGCCTGATTGTCCACTCTTAAATTCCACAGTGCCATCCAATTACAAAATCCTGGCTGCAGTACTGAAACAGAATTAACATCTAAAAATGTCCCACAGCCTGTTGATCAATGCGGATGGAAACAGAACTGAAGACAGTGAGACAGCCAGAGATTTGGCTTGTTTGCTCACTAATGTCGGAACAAGTGTGAGGTTTCCAACCAGGTAATTGTCTATAATTAGAATGAAATCACAGCTCAGTCCATGCTGAAATGTCAAATGATGAATAGGTGTGAATGAATGACATACATTTTGGAAGTGTTTTAAATGAACTGCCCATTCTTTAGATAATCTGTAGTTGTGTTCAACCTGTACAAATGTACCTTCCGAAATGGAGGTTTCATTGGTTTTGAGTAATGGTTAAATTACTAGTCTATTTTCATCATGTCAAAAAGTGTGATTTTAAGCTGAATGGCAGCCAAAATTCAATTACTATGAAAATTATATAGTAATACAATGAAATACATCAATAAAATGACATAAAGGAAACTGTCCCGAGCTGCTGTATGAGTTAAATCACTGAGAAACTTTCATCTTTGTGCTTTCAATAAAAAAAAAAATGAACATAGGAACGATACTGAATGTATCAATAATCCATTAGTCCTTTTGTTATTTTCAACTCTATATAGCGTCTCTTTTATCTTTTTTTCCAGGCAAAAAAAAGCAAAGCCACAATGCCATTAGAATGCTCCTAGATTGATATTGAACTGCCTTACTTCCTCTTTAAGTGCATTCCAAAGTATGGCAGGCGTCCTTTGGGAAAACACAGATGGACTGTTTACCATCCCTGTGTCATTTCATATTTCCCTCATTTCACATGTTTAGTTTTGAATCCGCTCTGTTGGACATCTCTTCCCCCTTTTCCTTTTTTCATTATTTAAAAATGATTCACCTCAGACATACAGCATGTGACATTTTAGGGCAGTGACTAAGAGACACATCCAGGCATCGCATGAAACGTTGACAGTTCTTTAAAAGCTTTTATTCAGCTGAAAAAAAATGTGACATTGCGTGTGGGCAAATTGCAGTATTTTTAGTTCTGATGATCAAAATAAATCCTCATAACTGTTTAAGGTACTGATAACATAAGAAGAAATGTTTTTCTTTTCTCATATGGCTTTCATCTTTATGTGGTATTAGTTTGAAATGCAAACTATTACTATCATCAAAGCAAGCCCACTAAATGATTACACATATGAAGCTATACTATAGGATGTTATGCAGTGCTCTATCAAAGTGTATCTTAACTAGTCGCAGTGTTTACAGATGGTGGGACAGTTGTGATGGGTGGGTGTGCTCGCTGGTCATCACTTGGTGACTCGTCTCTCACTGGGGAAGTGAAAGTTGGTTTGGTTTATGGGTTACAACTATGATTATGATTTTGATAATGTCAGTATAGCACTAAGCATAAGTATTTCCTTGGGTAGGTTAATGCAGTTTCATCTTAAGTACAGTAAAACCAATGCATGTACATGTGTGTGTGGGCCTTACTAAAATATTTATATTTGTGCGCATCTGTGTCTGTGGATATGCCCATCCAATCTGTGTGGCTTTTTGTGTCTTTCATGGCATTTGGAGTCTTTTGTGTACTTACAGTATGTGGATGCATTTTTTTTTTTTTTTTTTGCATTGCCACCACTTTGTGGAGTGAAACACTTTGAGAGAAACGGAGAGAGACAGAAAGAAAGAAAGAGAGAGAGAGAGTCGGGGGTGAGGGGGTGTGGAGGAGAGTTGGGTCCTCGGTGGGTCTTGAGCAGATTTAAACAGGCACAGAACAAAAGGCCTGTGGAAGGGAAAGTATGAGGAAGGCAAAGTGTGTATAATCTTGCATAGTGTGACTCATCTTTCACCTATTTTCTGTTAAAGATGCATGCATCAGTTTTTTTTTGCTGTTCTTGTAAGTTGGTGCTCCCACTCCTCCAGAAGTCAGGGGAGATCACTGTAAAAGTCATTTTGACTCATTTGTAATTCAGAGCACTTTAGAGGCTCAGGACTGTGTAGCCAGTGCCTGAACTTATCAGAAATTAGACTCGGTAAGACAGTATGAGGGGGAATTTTGCCTCCCTCCAAAGTAAGAGTACTTTACACACATTATTTCTGCATCGTTTGGTCAAGCTTCTCGGTGTGCTCACGTACCGTTATGCTGAGTAAACGTCTCTTGTCCGATGGTGAACTAGTTACTGGTTTGGACAGTGGTGTGCCTTAGAAGCCAGTATCAAATAATAATTTATGTTGCATATATCATCTTAATCTGCCATGTCTTTTTATGCTTATCGTCCTGTAAAATGTGTAAACTTAAGATCAGCACCGGTTAGCGAAGCTTTAACTTAAGTGGGATGTCATAAACACATCAATCAAAGGTCTTAGTATTGACAAAATAAACACAACCTTTAAAATGTTACGTTACTAAAGTAGCCTAAAGATTTTACCTGAAAACTTGATCATGTCTGTGACCAGAATGGGGAAAAACTGTAATGATAGATTGATATTAAAACAAGAAGATATTTTCTCCACATCGTATGTATTCATCAGGAGACAAATTCAGGTCAGCGGTCTGCTCTGTCACCTTGTGTTCAGTCAGTTGAGACGCTGGTGTTTGTATGGCCACATACTGTAACACACTGATATAACGCCACAGCAAAGCTCCATGTCAGCCTTCTCCAGAACAAGTGAAGTGGAGGGGAGCTGGTTTAGAAGTAAAAGAAGGGGAAAAGTGAACACACAATTATGACAAAAACACAAAGCACATTAAGTGAATATGAAGGAGAGCTAAGTTTCCATTTATTTGCATTATTTGCAGTAAGTTTGTACTATATTTGCAGCAACGTGTAATGTGTTCTGTTCAGTGATGCGATTTGCACACAAGGGCGTGTAAATGTGAGATTTACGTTTAATTTAAGAACTTTTCGTTTAATCTAATGCAAATGATCGACAACTGTGGAGATACCAGTTTGTGGAAAGTACATCTTGTACTCCTGGGGAAAAGTTTATGTGGGTTTACACAAAAAAGGTTTTTCTATCTTTATGTATGCCAGGTAGAACGTTGCATGTACCAGGAGTGAGATTCTCCCATTGCCCATTGGCTGTCATTGACATGCAGGACTGTGCTTCAGTGAGAGAAATGTTGTTTTCTACAAGGCTCTCTGTGCACCTGAGTCACTCGTCGAGCAGTTCCTTTATCAGAGCAGAGCAGCAGGATGGAAGAGCACATCTTGGGCTGATAGTGGGGCTGCCACTCCTGACTAATCCTGCTCACTGCTAGAGAAATAAAGAAATAAATAACCAAAGACTTGAGAAAGGAAGGGGGTGAAAAATTCAGTTGTATGGAGAGCAGTTCAAAGGCTTTCAGTCATATAGAGGAGATCACTACTTCTGATCTATAGATAAAGGTGAGACTGTAGAGACAGTATATTGGCTTGGAGAGACTGTGTGTGTGTGTGTGTGTGTGTGTGTGTGTGTGTGTGTGTGTGTGTGTGTGTGTGTGTGTGTGTGTGTGTGTGAGACAGAGAGAACACATAGTACATTTAAAAACATCCTATTGATTTCCACAAATCAAGTTTTCAGGTTGGCACTGTAAGTATATTAAATATGAGAAGGCTTCATATGTATTAAAAGAAGTACATTCAATTGTAATGGCTTCTACATAACCTTCTAGTGTACCTTTTATGGTTTCTCACTTCAAAATCTGTTATTGCATTTCACACCCGAGACACACATTAGTGTGGGAGAAAAAGGAGCAGGAGAAGAAGAAGAAGGAATGCAGTGAGTTGGATCATTTTCTTTCTCTATTTTGTTTGTGTAAATCACATTGCTAAGCTTTTTAAACGGGGAGGGAGACAGATATTATTGCAGTTCAAGATGGCTTCATGTGTCTAATATTGTAGACTCGGCTTTCATATGTGATCTTTACAATATGCAAATGGGAAAAACATCTGTATGAATTTGTACCTACAGTTTGTTAGGTGTTTTGTTTTTTTCTTTGCCAGTGAAGTGCTGAAGTGTTAAATGGGGTGAGGCAACAAAGAGAGAAAACTCATGCATTGCTGAAATAAAATTAAGAAAACAATGTATAATGAAAACAAACACAAGCTACAGCCATAATATAAAAATGAAATACGCTGTCAGTGTTTAACGGTGGATAACAGTATGTCTTAATGAGCATTAAACCCTCCGAGTCTCTGTAAATGATGGGAAGTGGGCTATGGCTTCAGTCATGTCACACACAAAGAAAACCTGGATTCAAAGTCATTAAAATGGTTCATTGCTCTATTTTCTAATTTACTGAGATTAATAATAGGCAATGAAAAACATATACTCTAAGGAGTTCTTTAATTTGCAGGAGTTTACAACAATACATTCCACAAGGAGACTCCCTGGTTACTGAATAAAGCTTAGACGAAAGATGAACTGAAATAACAAGTGACAATTAAAAAAAAGAAAAAGAAAAAAGTAACACAAAAACAAACATACACTATGATATAATAGCAAATTCAACAAAATGTAGAAAAATGACTATAAATGCATTTCATAACAAGGCACTGTGATTTTTCTGCCAAAGGCACACAGATGTGCAACATAGACAGTCAAAGTGGAGTGACGGGAGCTCTGGGAAGTATCGTCCTTTTTTGTAGTGTCTTTTGCTCCACGATATGTGTTTTCAATACTAAATAGATAATGTTGCAGTCCAGAGGCCCGGAAGTACCCTACCCTCAGTCTGTGCAGAGTGTGCTGAATATGGGTGATGTTCTGCCCGGAGGCAAACTGTGGCAATAAAAAGCCTTTCAGGCAGACAGGTTGTCAGCGCACGCTCGGTTACTGATGGTGCAATTGCTGCTCGTTCTGGATTCTTGAAGACTCTTTGACAATGATGGGTGCATCTACAACCAGTCAAAAAAAGACCTGACTCTAAAGGTTTGTTTAAAACTGCAATGACCATACGTCCTACATACTGCGCTTCATCAAACCTGAGAGAATTTTCAAAGAGTTTTTTGTGTTTGTTCAGCATTGAACCAGTCCAGCTCTCTCCTTCTTAAATAACATATTCCATCTTGTTCACACTGACAGATTCAGAATTCAGAAAATCGTAGAGCTGTATTCAGTCAGATCAAACTTCTATTAGCAGTTTTCTGGAGGGAGTGACATCCATTGGCATAAAGGAAGCATAACGCAAAAAGTATGAACCGACTGGCAACTGAAAATACCAAACACCTTTGACATTGACCAGAGCACTAAAGTATATTGTCATTTCATCTTATGTAAGATGACTTATTTCCATCAAAATCATGGCCCAGTTTCAAGGCTATAAAACAGGCAGACGCAACAAAATCCAATTTGTTTTGGCCTGTATGACTGCCATGACACCAACTGCTAAACCAATGTTTTTGAGTCTTTGCATGCCATTTTTTGTGAGATTTTTTTTTTCTCCTTCAAAGTTTCTAGCTGCAAGTGAATATCTACCATCAGCGGTCAAACTACTCAAAAGAAAAGCCTCAGGAATGACATGTTGAATTAACACACAGCTCAGCATTCTTTCCATGCAGATTGAAATAGAAGTCCTGCATCTTTCTGTGGACTTCAGAAAAGCTCAGTGAAAGACATGGTACATGCACCCATTCCCCTTGCTATCCACTTCCTTTGAAAGGATGACAGCTACATCACAGTGAGTCAAAATTTTGAAGCCAATACTTGGCAGCCCAGCGGTACTTTTTTTTTTTCCACTGAGCAGCGGAAATCAGGGATCCTACAGACATCACAGAATTCACTTTATTTCCCTTGCTGCCTGTGCTCCCTCTGTTGTTATCCTCTGAAGGCTCAGTATGACCCCCAAACACACCAGACACACTTTGTTGTTATTTTCAATATAAAATATCCATTCAGGGATTACTTGATGCTTCTCAGTGTTTATTCTCTACTCCGCCTACATGGTTCTCACTAAATGCAAGACAAATTGAGCATTTTTCGGAACTGGCACTTCAGTAGAAGCATTTGTCAGAATCATAACCCATGTTAAAGCATTTGAAAGTTAATGCAGCATGTGTGCATGACCATTGTGATTAGTTCAGGGCATATTTTAGGAAGAGCAGCAGCACTTTCTGTCCCTGTCAATCAAGATTCGAGATTCAGTCGGCAGAGAGGAAAGAGCGATGACAAAAAAATTTTAGAATGGATAGAGGGAAGACAGCAAATGGGGGACTTGAAATGGAAGAAGTGTAAGAGTGATGGTCTTGGCTGCCCAGTTAGGGTATGAGATGCAGCTACATGCTTCTGTGTTGTGTTATGCATCACTGATCTCCTCCTGCAGACTCACCCACTAAGCTGTGGTCAAGCCCACCATCTTGCCACATTTCTCACCAGCTCTCCCGATGGCTTTAGTCCCATGTGCATCCTGGAAGCCAGTCCGATTAAACCCCACCCAGAACTATCCCTTCTACACACACACACACACACACACACACACAATTTATGTTATTACGCCCCCATATCACTTGCGCTGATAGCAATGAATGACTCAAAAATCATTTGACACAATGTATAGCTGTGTAAAAAAAAAAAAAAAAAAAAACCTGATCCCCTCGTCTGTTGTGTGTTTTGTGGCACCAGTGTGAACGAGCCCTGCTGTTTATAATCAGACAGAAAGCTTTACAGGACACTCACAAGGGTAAGGCCAGGGTTCTGGGAGGTGAGCACTGCTCCAGTGTTAGCCATTTATCACCACCGCAGTGGGGATGGAGGAAACATGCTGTGAATGCAGAGCGTTATTATGGGATGCTGGTCTCTTGATGTTGCCAGTGATAAACATTATGCTTGAGGCCAAGTGTGTCTTCCGCCATTATTTAGAGGACTTTGATTTGGAATTTCTTCCCTGCAGGCTGCCCAGGATTACTTAGCAAATGGGATGTTTACAAATAAGCGTTTGTGTTTTTATGGGACAGATAAAGGATATTATGAATCTTTGTTTACTATTCTAAAATAATCATGAACTAAATTAAACGAGTAAGGAACTGTATGCTGCTTAAACATTATATTGGCTCATTTAAGTGTTTTTGCACAATATATTTATTTATGAAATACATCCATAACTAATTATATTACTCTCAGTCATTGCATCTCGTAATGCATGCGATTATTACAATGTTTTATTCTTTATCCATTATTCTAGTTAGAGACGCTGTGGAGACCGGCTGAACAATGTGTCTTTTTCCCCTCTCTTACTTACCTTACCCATAAAACACAACACCTAGTCGTGCAAATGAAGAAAAAATACCTTGTCAGCCACTAATGTCAGGCCTTTAAAGATGGTGTATTTATTGCAAATATTTAAAAAAATATACTTTTGGAACCTTTATCCACAGTTTCTGCTGATGCACCAGTTGGGAGTCGCATTATTTGAGCATTTTGTGTTTGCGTTGACAAAAATAAATGCATTAGAACATGGAATTATTACAAAAAGATGAGGGGAAAACAAAGAGGGACAAACTGTTCACATGTGCATCGCTGCAGATAACGAGTGTAAAAGAGCATCTGTTGCCGTGCTCTGAAGATGGAGAGGATGCTGCAGTGAATGAGAGCTATTATGGCAAATGTGTCCTCTTCAGAGAATAGAATCCACATTCTGTTATCTGTTAGTGTCCAACCAATCTCCAACACATGACATAACAAGAGCTCTGATCATCAAAAATTTTACGGCTGAAAATATACACAAAATGTGCTCGCAGCAGATCTAGTATGTATAAATAGAAGTATTAAGATATCAATATACGGCTGTTGCAGCTTCATCAAGATGAGTGGTCTGAACTTCTGAAAGGATCAATTAGTGATACCTCTTTGAGCCAAAACAACAGTAAACACTGTCAGTCGGAGCTGATTGCAGACCTTTCAGTCTCGTTCTTCAGCTTCTTGTCACCCATATCAAAAGGACACATTTGACTGGCTTGTAAACACCCCATTTCAAAGTCCAATCCATGCTTTTGAGCAGAAACAATATATCCTTCAAATCCTGACAAAGTTTAAAAAAAAAAAAAAAAAGGAAAAAAGGGGGCAGTTTCATGATCATCCCTTACAAAATGACATGCTTTTATCCCTGCCACATCCTCCCTTGGTATGTCACTGTATCTATCCCAGCTTTCTTTTGCCCTCCTTTTTTGCTTTTGGCAGGAAAAGACAGGAGACATGAAACATTTCCCCATTTTTTTTTATCTTTGACAAGGCTTGTGAAGACAAGTCGGAGACAGGAGGTGTGCCATTTTTCTCCAACCGCCAACCAACAAAATTTAACAGCTTCTCTGCACCGGAGAGATCACCTTTCCCTCAAAGTCCCAAACATCAGTAGCAGCAGCACCTTCTTTTAGACTCCTGAAATCAATGTTGTGAAGGGACATTAAGAGCATGTACAGTACTGCATACTCCAGTTGCATCTTGCATTCAGCATCTTATTTTCTTTTTCCCCACTTTCCTTTTATCTTATATGATGTATGCATATAGCCTATCTCTCATTATATGATAAGCTTTTATAGGAGTTTGAGTGAAATTTCATTGCAGTTTAGCTTATTTCCACGAAGAGATTTTGATAACATCAAGCTGCTGCCTTCTACCCACTTAAAACCTCCTGCTCACACTTCCTGGTAATAGGCTTGTCTCAGACACAAAAGGCTGAACTTGACATCTACCTTGTGATGTCAATGGTTGTTGGCAGGTTGATGGACAGCCAAGAATGACAGAGTTGCCCCCTCTCTGGCTAATTAGCTCATAGAAGGAAATGAATGCAATTTCAGCAAAGCTGGTGCTTATCAAAAAAATTCCAATCCCCCTGCAGACATGATGATAGACAGGCCTTTTTACACCAGGCTGGCCTTCTAGGCAGGACTATTATCGGGGATTCGAGCCGTTTGAATGGGCACAATAAACACAGATGGTATCAGAGGGTCAGGCTATTCGCCCTAAAAGATGTATGATATCGTAATGGAATGCTAGATATTCAAAAAAAGAAAAGAAAAAAAAAGTTGCAAATGCTCAAATTTGGAAAAGCTGGATATAAGTGTGCAACATGTCCGGTGAAAAGATTAAAAGGGCAAAAAAATTGGGTTTCATGGGACCAAACATTTATCAGCTCAGCTTCCCACAGAAGTGGAAGCCAGACGACCCTGAAAAAGCTGCCAGCGTAGCACAGGGCAGAGCAGAGAGTCTGTTTTGTAATGGATGGAGGATTTTTTCTTTATATATTCAGTACACATAAACACATCAGAGCACACCTTGCTTGGGGGAGGCGACAGGGGCTGCAGAGAGTGTGTGTAGTGGCATAGAATTACCATGAATAATTAAAAGACTGGTGTGAGCATTCTGGTAGCTCTTTGATTGACTCTGAAAGCCCCAGGAAGAAATTGGCAGATGAGAGCAAACTGCAAAATGGCCAGCTCTTTGCTCTCAGCTCTCTGCCTAAGATTTGCTCGGCTAAAGTCTTGAATCAGCAGTGTGCTAGGAGGCCCTTTCTGTGTCTGCCTGCCCCAGAGCGATATCCAAATTCTGCTCATCAAAAAAGAAAAAGGGAAAGAAAAAAAGCACAGCAACATAAGTTGGCATGTGTGCGAGGTGACATGCTTGGGTTTCTAGGTTTTTTTTTTGTTTGTTTGCTCATTCATTCATTGGTGCAATTCAGAGGCTGGCAAACTGTTGAAGATGTTGTTTTCTTGTACAGTTTCCAAATGGTGATGTTTTGCATTCTAGTCTTATTCATAGCTTGCAGTCACGTAACAGAATTACAGAAGAACAAAAATGGCTGACATATGTCATTGCCAGTGAGAGTGGCCCATGGGGTGTCATCGGCAAATTTGCTGAGTGCTCAGGAAGGAGAGGTCAACAGGGACTGGAGCTTGGCAGCAGCCCCTCACCTTCCCAGAGTGTCCGGATGTGGGCGGCATCCCATTACTCATACATATCATTTTGCCAAGCCAGCACCAATGTCCTTAGATATGTGACATGAAGGCCATTCAGCTAAATGAAACCTGCAGGTGCCTCATGTTGTTCTGTTACAGGCCAGTGACAATCACCAAGACGCCTATGAGTATATGTGTTTAACAATTGGATTTTTCAACCCGAGTGTTGTGTTGAGGTGCTGGTTTATATATTTGGATGTTGATGTTTTCCTGATGTTAAGATGCAACAGGTTCAGTTAGCCTAAGATAAGGTTTTGCATTCATTTTTAAATTCTCTCCTTGTGATTTTTTTTTTTGCTCCATTGTCACTGTCACGGTCATGTCTTCTTTCAGATTTCACCAACAAAAAGGGCTGAGCATTTCACTTGCTGAAGATTCACTGTTGGCATGTTGCCATGGTTAGTGTTCAGGACAAAAGGCGTCTGCTGTACACATTCTGTATACATGAAGTGAAGGATAATATATGGTATAGAAGGGGATACGGGGGAAAAAAATGAGCATTTTGTCATCTGAATCTACACTGGATGACCACTAGCTGAACATATTTCCCTTTAAAGATCCCCTGATAAATAATCTGATGAATGCATGTCTATTTACCACAAGGAATTACAATGAAAATGTGTCTGCATTGGTCCTTTGCTTTGGTTGGTTAATTCAACATGATGGGGATATTTGGTATGTCATAATTGCCTTTTTCCTAATTCCTAAGTCCTTTACATATTGAGTTTAGTGTAAGTTATAATAATAATTGCCATGAGGCTGAAAATGCTTTCATTTAACAACTCTAAAATATGTTCAACAACAGTTACACACAGTAAGCTTAAGTGACAGTTTCCACCAAATATAACACAGATCTCCCAAACATGTCAGCCAACACAAAAGCTCTATTCATTGACAGTCACCACTAATGAAATGTCAGACCGCTGCCTACCTACCTGACTGCCTGACCTGAATTTGCCGTTTGATGCCCCTTTGTGTGAGAAAAATAGCTGGTTGCTAGGGAAGATTCTTGCTAGAAAGGCGGGACAAAGAGGCACATTTTAGACTCCTGAAACCGTATCTTGACTCAAGAGTAACCGTAAACATGGGACTTATTCGCTGCATGTTTGTGTTTCAACTAAGGCTCTGTCTTAATTGACTCAGAGCAACATGCAACCATCAAGCTGTCTTTGAGCGTTCATTTGCAATATGAAGATGTTGTAATGCTGTTAAAATGACACAACGGCTGTCTGTCAAGTAGCGGTCGAGTTGTTTCCGCGTGCATGTTCGAATTCTGCCTCCGTTTCACACCCTGCCCCTCCGACCTCCCTGCCTTTCCTGCCAGTGGTATCACCTGACCTGCTCCTCCTCCCCACTCACCCGCTCACCTGTTCCCCATTCCCTCATTAGCTCCCTGGTACATGCACCAGCCTGTTTCCACTCGCTCTCTGCCAGATCGTCCTAGTGCCACGTGCCTTAGCTTTTCAGCGCTCTGTTCTTTGCCTGCCTGTTTTGATCCTGATTGTGTTTTTGGCCTTGCCAGTTTTGTTGACCCCCTTTGTATTTTGTTTTCCTGCTTGGATTTTTGTATCCTTGTTTTTCTGTCTAAGTTAAGACTCTTTACTTTTACATCTGCCTCCTGAGTCACGCTCTTCGGTCCCTTTTTCAGAGAACCATGACAAGTGTGTAGCAACACCATTGTTTGAGGAACCTTGTTCTTTAACCAACAAGTCTTTTAAAAATTGAACACAGAGCATTTTCTCTCGCTGTAATAAAAATGAAAATCTCTTTAATAGATAGGAAACGATTTTTGAGTGTTTGCAGGAAACTAAGGCTGAATCACATCATTGTAATCAGGCACTCTTGTACGCCAACCATCCATTCTGGACTCCTTCCTTCCTTCCACTCTGTTACATTCTCTTGTACTGAATGTAAATATGGGTCATCTTTAGTTTTTGAACTCCTAAGGTCAACTAACCCATCCATTGGTGGAACATGGTGACAGGAAAAAGGCCACTCATTATAACAGAACCAGGTGAAGGTACAATTGTTCACCCATTGCACTTTGGTCAGAATTTCATATCTACACTGCTTTCTATACTGAGGTATGAAAGGTTTGACAGAATGATAGAACAATAAAGAGAGATAGGCTGATACAATGGAGGAGGTGTGAAGAATTGTAATATGTCACTGTCAGTCACATGTAATTTTTCAACCTGTGGTATCTGATGGCAAGCATCGAAGCTATAGACGACCCTCAATTTTCTACTCCCTTATATATTACCCATGACCACAAAAAAAAAAAAAAAAAGCCCCTGGCAAAAGATACCTTTTTAAAAGTAGCTTTGGAGAGAATGGAAAACGCAGAAAGTGTGTGTGTGTGTGTATGTTGTGTGTGTGTGTGTGTGTGTGTGAGAGAGAGAGGAAGGGGTGATGGAAAAAGAAAGAGAAGAAAGAGAGAGAGCACTGTAGGTAGGCAGTGAAAGTAATGGTGCTGTTTATGGATTGGGGCTATTTTGTACATCAAAGTACACAGAAAAGGAGAGAGAGAGACAGTGAGGGAGAGAGAGGGAGGGGGAAGTCTGCTGCAGGCCATTTGATTGTCATTGTTTCTCCTAGGTCATGTGGGAGTGCATACGCCTTTTTTTTATTCTTTTTGTTTTCTCTCCTCTGTTCTTCCTTTCTCCACAGTAATATCAAGCAACACTGCTGAAAATGCTATTGACATAAGACTATAACAAGCACAGCTAGCTCTTCTTTGTTGTTTCCATGGATCAAAAACTCCAGATTGCTCTGTGTCCTGCCTCTCTCTGTGTCTCTAATATGCCGTATGCGACCAACCCTTCTAAGCCTTTCATAATCATTTTAAAGTAGTCAGTCTTAATCGCTTCATCCCTCTCCTTAATCTCATCATACCTATTCTTTAATCTCCTCAGAGAAATACTCTGTCTGCATACACAGTTATTCTCGACGTAATCATTATGGATATATGGTCTAAATGTGCGCGTTTCATTTTTTCTTTTGGGCCTCAGATTTGATTTCATTATTCCTCACTAATCTGGCTAACCACCAAACATCTGTGCGGGTACTCATAGACACACACACACACACACACACACACACACACACACACACACACACTCTCACACACACACACACACACAAATGTCCAACTGATATCTCAAAATGCACAGAATATGCAGCTGACTGTCCGTTTCACATAAAAGGTTAATTTATGTTTCAGAGATGATGGTTTCCCAAGCCCGGTGACAAACGCAGAGTGCAAAGTCAATGGAAATCAACCGGAGACGGTCCGTCATGCTTTGACGTACATTTACACCCATGTTAATCACAAAGTCGCAAAATGGAGCCTCTTCCTTTTTCTTGACACTCTGTGGAGTGTCCTTCAGGTCTCCTTCCAGCGTCATGTGTGAGAGCCTGTCCAAAGAGATTTGACAAGGGCCCTGCAAGGAGAAGGAAATAAAACCCAGAGAGATGAGGCAAACATATTAATCTTGTTAAGTTAAACGCCGACCCCCACCTCCTCTGTCCGTGCTCCTCCGCTCTACTCCTCTCCCCATTCCCCACCCAGATAATGTGCAGTGCTCACAGTGAAAAATCAGCTAATTTCAGACCACGACTCAGTCTGGCTTACAGAGGCTCTTAGGGTGGTGCTGAGCTCCGTGCTACTCCTCCATTAGTCGCCCCCCACCACTGTCTCTGCCTTTGTCTCTGTCGCTGTTTCTGCGTCTGACTGTGTCTCTCTCTAACACACACATTCAATCTCCAGTCCTCCTCTCTGCCTTTCTCTCCCCGCACACACACATACACACACATACACACACAGGATACGCACACACATACTTACAGGAAAACACTCACGCACATTTATCTGGGCCCTTCATCCTCGGTCCATCCATGACCTTGAGATGTATGATGGATGTGGGTCTTTGATGTTAGTGAGTTTTAAGGTTTAGATTGACAGGGATGAATCACATAGATTATGTTACTGAGGGAGAAAAACGGGGTGGGGGGAAAGACAAACATACAATCACAAAAATTACAAGAAAAAAAAAAAAAAGCGGAACAAAAAAAAAAAAAAGCTTCAATAGAGCATGTGGAGTTGATGGACAATGTTTCCCCCTTGTGGTGCTGGAAAGCAGGTAGGATATTTGCAGTGTGGCTTTAAAACCAAAGCGGAGCATCTGAGGAAATGGGGGTGGGTTGGAGTTTGCTGAGTGCACTGACTGTGTTCCCCCTTGAGGAATAAAAAGCGCATGGAAATTAAGCCCTGTGTTAAATTTCGATCTCTCTGTCTGTGTGTCTCCCCGACTAACCCACTCTCCCTATATCTCGTAATTCCTCCGCATACAAAAAGCCACGCATCTTTAATTAGATTGAAGGGAAACAGCAATGTTACAGGTGTGATTCATAACAGCCAGGAGCTCTCTGTCTGAGTGAGCCTCATCCCAAGCTTGAACACGCTGCCTTCTGTCTCCCAGCTGCATCCCTAACTGAACCATATCAAGGGTCTATAAGGCTGGTATACATGTTAGGTTTTTTATTTTTTTTTTATTTTTAAAACACACTATATAGAGCTTGGTCCGTTTTTACAAAGAAATGTTAAAACATAACTAATATATGACCTTTTTCATCTAGTGTCGAATGAACAAGAAAGAAACGAACTGAATCCGCCGGATGTTTAATTTTTCCTCTTCTGTCTGTAGACCAATTTGGGAAATCTTATCAGTCATCGCTGGCAGATGTTGTACAGCAAAAGAGAAAATGGCTTTTTGAATTTTACTTGAGTGACTATTTCTGCCATTCCATGCTTTCTAGTAGTACAGTATGTTGTCTCCGCGGGTAATATGATTATTCCTTTGCTTAAGTGACCAGTTAAAAGCCCACATCTCTGTCAAATCCGGCCAGATTTCCTTTTTACATCCTCTGGATCTTCTTGCTTTTGCAGAGCAATGGAGGTCAGCCCACTAATGGTGACCACTGCTTTTCAAAGGGCACAAGTGAAAGGCAGAGACAGACGGACAGAGTAATGTAGAGAGACAAGAGAGAAGCCACTGAAGAGGATGGTAGAGCACTGGAGTCTTGAGCCATTGCGTCTCTACACTTGTTGCAGCACTATGGCCATTAAAGGTTGAGCAGGAGAGTTAAAAACGCACATTGAAAAATAAAACTGGAAAATGTTCAGTTGTGGCTATAATGATATTTCAAGTTGCATCCTGTCTGTCTGGTTTCATGGTTCACGCTGGGAATGTATCCAAACTGACCAACAGACAGAAGGGTGACACATAGGAGCTGAACCTTGTGTTACTTGGCTGCTAACAGTTGCTGCTATAAAGTGTGTGTGTGTGTGTGTGTGTGCGTGTGTGTGCGTGTGTGTGTGTGTGTGCGTGCATGTATCTTCACCAAATGTCCGAGCATATGGTCGCCCTGTGCCTGCATAGATGCCATTAATGCTGCGCGGCCCTGAGAGCTTACACTGTGTGCGGCTGTTACTCTGCGATGCCTTGATGGCACTGCTTGTCTCCACCATTACGCTACTGGTTTTTAAGCTCTTGATGACACTGTACCATGAAAGATGGAGATTATTCCTCAAATGTGCAAGAGAGATGGAGCAGATTATCTATGTGCAGATATCTCTCCGCTGCTGTAACTTAGCACTGATGCTCTCAGTTTCCCTGGCAGCCTAATGTTCGGCTGCATGCAGCTGAAAGCTTTAGTTTATTCATGATATCAGAACGTGGCACTTTTCTGCAAGCTTTCTAAAAGGAGTTACATAACAAAACAACTGCAGTGCTAATGCTGCTAACATCAACACAAACCGTATTTGGCCTGACGTTAAAGATACACAGAGACTATAGTCTGATGAATATATGCACTTTGCTGACCTCATATGAGGATTAATTCTGTTTTAGGTCAGAGAAAATCTGCTTATTATAGATGGCATGAAAGTGTCATCCCTCCTGGGAAAACTACAGTAAGATCAAGCGGAGGCTGACCACTGACACCACTGACAGAGAAAGTGGGGCTGTGAAATAAGGTCTGCGTCTGCATGCGTGTGGGTGTGTGTGTGTGTGTGTGTGTCATTGTTTTTTTATGGTACAGGTAGAGAGTAGGAGGTGTCTGAGCTATAGAGACAATAATCATGAAGGCTCTGTCTAACAAGCATCAAAAGCCTTAGCCTAATCTACAAAATGCATTCTTTCTTCATTATTGCCTTATCATTGTTGAGAAAACAACCTCTAGACACTGAAACTTCTCTATGGCTGGTATTCGTTAGCTGATCAAGACTCGCATATTTAGACTCAGAAATCTACTATGCCACTAAACTATTTGTGTTGAATCAATCTCAGGTCAAATAGCATTGAAATGCGCATTTGAAAACTGATGAGTTTGAAGAGACGAACACTGGTGGCCCTTTGAGAGTCCAGCAGAAATCACAAGGGGCATGACATTCTTTAGCTAAGAGAGAGGCAAGAACCCTTTCAAGAACAAGTACAGGAGAATAATTGGAGTACAAGTGCTAGACTCGCATTACCGGATCATGAGGGTAAGTGCTTGGGAGTTTGTGTGTGGTTGTGTGTGGTTGTGTGTGTGTGTGTGTGTGTGTGTGTGTGTGTGTGTGTGTGTGTGTGTGTGTGTGTGTGTGTGTGTGTGTGTGTGTGTGTGTGTGTGTGTGTGTTTGTGTGTGGTTGTGTGTGTGTGTGTGTGTGTGTGTGTGTGTGTGTGTGTGTGTGTGTGTGTGTGTGTGTGTCTGGACAGAGAGAGAGAGAGAGAGAAGGAAAGAACAGAGACAGATAGAGAGACAAACGGATGAAGATGGAGACAGAAACACAGGGTTTAGACCTAAAGGTTGGTGGTTACCTTGGGAGGTCAGAGTAAAGGCAGTAACGTGACCTGAGCCAATGTTTCACAGCTATCCAGAGAGAGAGAGAGACAAAGAGAGAGAGTGAGAGAGAGAGAGGGTTGACAAAATCTCTTGAGATGTGTCTGAGGTTAACAGGAAGCCAAATGCCCAGTGTGCGAGTTACCCCATCATACCACCCAGAGATGAATGGAAGTGTTTTTTGTGGGGCCACTCATTGCAGTGGTAATGGCAGCTTTCTTCGACAAACAGATTATTTCTTCTCTGAGAGGTGAATAGTATGTTGAAATAAATCATATAAAATTGCTTGGATAGATCTGAGGAGGGACAGGGTCTGCTCCTGTGCTGAAGAGTGATAGATAGATTGATAGATTGATAGATACTTACTTTATTTATCCCATAGGGGGAAGTTCATGTTGTTGAGGCATGTATCTATTTTTAACTTAATAAGCCAGCGCAAATCAACACAGTGCAAATGCATGTTATGTCTTTTCTTTAACATTCAGCTTTGATGTAGTAAAAGGAGTATGTGAATTTCCATGTGGGGAACATGACATTTATCCTCTGCTAAGATGGAGATTTTGATTGTTGATCAAAGAGCAAAAGAAAACATGCGAGTGGGAAATGGAGAACCTATAAAAATAAGGGAAAATTTTGTTTCATAGGTATACTTTCACCAAAAAGTATAAATATCTAAAAAGAAGTATAATAAAAAATGGAATTAACAATGGAATTTATGAGACATGAGAGGAACCCTCTATAGATAAACATCAAAGCTGATGTGATTTCTCTGTTTTTCTGTGAATACTAAAAAACAAGCCAGGATTCAACTGGATGTTTCTATAACAGCAACTGTAATGGTGGAATAACAAATACATTTTTTTATTTATTTAGTTTTTACAGAAGAATGCCTCACATCATAAAAATTATGTTAATGCATTACCATGTAATACCACCCAGATTATAATTCTAACACCATATTCAGGAAGTGTTTATATTGAGGATGTCTGCAAACTCTTCACAACCAACATATACTGACTTTCTCAATATCAAACCAGTATCCCAAATTTGTCCTAAACGTTATCCAGCAATACATGCGTGTGGAAACAAGTTCTGAAAACAAAATTGACACATCACCACCACTGAAGTTAATATGGTGAACTTGTTGAGAAAACACTTGCTTATTTACACACCCAGCAATTAGGGAGCAACATTATAATTCATTTGGAGTCGCTTTTATGTCCACCTAATGAATTTAAGTCCAATATTCACTGTGTTTTTGGAGTCTACAAACTCCTGAGGGAAATATCATCAGCTGATAAATGCACCAGCTATTTACTAACTGTGTCTGTCTGTGGTGCGGTGCTGAGGCGGCAGTGTACAGTGGGTTTTTAGAGCTTATTTTTTTTTCTTTTTTTTTTCTTTTGCTGAAAATAACTGTCTGCTACAGCTGAAAACAACACTGTGGGAGAAGTGAGAATGAGCCACAACAGTGAAGTTGTGGGTCGGACAGCTAAACAATAATGTGAAACTCACTGTAAAGCCGAAGGGGGGTGATCATAACTGCAAATGACCCATTTAACATTGTCACATTGTAATCACATTGTCATTTGATTCATTGTTATTATAAAAATACCTATTATAACTGCTTTAAGGACCATAAACCTAACAACATGTGGGGCACAACATGCAAGCCATGTGCTTTGGATGTCTTCACATTCTGCAGCTGATTATTACCTCTGTGAGGTGTAAGGTTGTCAGTCTTTGGTTGTCAAATCCACGATCTGAATCACTGTCTGCATCCGGTTTCCGCTCTGGTTTTAATGTCAAAGTTCCGATTGGAAGTTGTGATTCGTATCTTTCCCCACTTTGACCTTTCTTTCAAATGTTTGTCTGCTCCCTGCTATTCTTCAGCCACAATGCTGTCTTCTATTTACAAATCGTGTCACAAACAGTCACACTTTTTGCTTAGTTCATATTGAATATTCTTTTGGACAGCACCGTTATTTCTTTATGAGGTGCTATATGCAACTATTTTAATTTAAATCTTCAGTTGCTGCTGACTAGCTAGCCCCGGCTCGTCCTGTTTCATGTTTCCCTGCCTGCAGTCAGGTCTCTCGTCCCGTCTTAGACTGCAGCTGGTGATGGTGGTTCTTGTTGTGCTCAGGTGGGGAACTGGTACTGGTACAAACTGGTACAACTCCCTGAAGCTGCGGAGCAGAACGAGGACTGCCATCGCCCGCTGCAGTTAGCAGGCTAGCTGTTTAACAGTTGACTTTGGGCAGGTTAGTGGCGATTCAACTTTTGAAATCAAATATCTAAATACAGCACTTTTTAATGAGACGATCTGTATGAATCATCTGAGAAGAAGATCAGATGCCAAAGTAAGATTGTCCGTGATATGAGATCGCCCATCCTTAATTTTTAATACATACTTTGAAGATGATAGGGTTCAATTTTGGAATGTATAGGAAGTTTTTTAAAGTTTCAATACCATATTGAGGTCTAGTGGAGCTCAGCCTTTGTAAACATTCTGCAAGAAATATAGAAACTACCAAGTTTGTCTGTCAAGAAACTGTCATCAAACATTGCTAACAAGGATGCTAATTTGTTAGTAAAAGGCCACAATGTTTGTTGAGAGTGTGAGAGAAATGGAGAGGGAGAGACAAAGAGAGATGGACTTGCCGTTGAGAGGTGATGGCACAGAAAGGAATTCTTGAACAAGAAATAGATTCTGCTCCTTTTTCCACTAAGAAAAGGCAGCTACCTGTTGCTTCCTTGTAAAACAATACATGCGAGTCAGAGGGTGCACCTGTGTGTCATTATGGTTAACATCTCAACATTTCACCTCCTCAATGAATGTTATTAAAGCACAAGGTGTTACTGAATGAAAGAAGGAAACACAATCGATATGGCTGTAAGGTTTGTTCCAGAATGGCACCAAATACAGGAACAAATGTAGATTGTAAGAAATTTTTGCAAACACCCCCCCCCCATCTCCCCACAATCCCCTGTTGTTATACACTGGATTAAATAATTAAGTTATGCTGAATGTATTGAACCGATCCATATACCACTACTATGCATTCAAATGCTATCATTGATATTGGCAGAATACGTTTAATAATTTATTTAGTATCCATTAGTTATGAATGTCTTGTTCCATCATTTGCCCTGATCCTTTGTATTTCTCCTTGGCAGTATACAGTCGATCCTTTCCCTGTCTGGCCAGTGAAGTAGATTCGAACTGAACGGAATTGAGAGAGACAGAGATAGAAAGAGACAGAGACAGAGAGACAGGGAGATATTGATAGACTGATAGAGTGAGTGTGTTGCGTCTTTCTCTCTCTCTCTCTCTCTCTCTGCATGCTGAACTTCATCAGCTGACAGCTGCAGTGAAGGGTTATCATGATAGCCAGCCACTTAGCACCTCGGAAAGCAACGGAGAGGGCTTACCTGTCTCAGCACATGTACTCAAAACTCCCCTTCTCTTTCTCTCGCTGTTGGTCTCTACTCTTTTTCCTTTTTTCCTCTTCTTTCCTTGAAAAACCGTCTTTGTTTTCTTAATTCTCTGAATGATTACGTTATTGGTATACTATAGTGTGGAAATGGCCCATTAAACTAATGTTTGAGAGACCACTGTTCACAGCTGTACTGTTTGAATTAAATACAACATTATTTCCCAAGACAAATGATTAAAAATTAAAAAAAATTTTGATGTACTTGAGACAAATAGCATTTTAGCAGCCTCACTGTTTTACTCCCTCTGTGGTTTGATAAAAGAGAGCGTATACTTGAGATGATTAAAGACCGAGACCTCTCTGGATGTGCATTAATTAGCCATATCAATTTTGCCTCGGATTGTGATCACCTTGGGTAAGTGTTCAGCCTGCTCTTGTCATGTTAAGGTGCAATGTAAATCCATTTGTATCTTCAGTGGTAATACAATTTGAAACAACCAGGCCTTGAAGACTGCTTTTCTAAAAATCCCTTTGATGTGTTTGTACTAGATCTTATGATTAGCAAGACTTTTTGGAGGCTGGAGCACTGAGATGATTGATACTTAGAAAGTGACCCTTAAGATGAAAGCCACTGATGAGTGAAGGATAAAAATCCTCAGAGCCGTCCTCTACGCTGCAAAGGAATGACTTTGTCCTCAGCTCCAAAAAGGATTTGTTTGGAGGTCGATCCTGAATCTTTGATTTTTTGGTTTTAATGTCCAAATTGGATTATGACTTATTGCCCATACATGAAGGAAAGCTGGAATTTTGTCCTTTTGAAATTTTTTGGAAGTGTGGACTCAGCTATTGTTATTATGGTAACTCATACATTTCTACATTTATATGTATGTTACATAGAAAATGCAACATTTGAAATGTTGTACAGATACAAACAACAATGAGAAGGAAAATGGTACACTTATGTAGCCTTTGCAGAGGTGCAACACTGTCTCATAATAATTACATTTATATATAACAGCAAACACATTTCGTTGGAAGTGTTATTGAGGTCAAATTACATTTTCTATTAACACAGTGTGGATATGTTGTTGATTTATTTATTTGACAAGTTACAAATATTTTGATAACTAAACATCTGCAAAATGTTCAAGGTAAAGCAACATATTTGTTTCCCAGCAAAATATCCAATCTTACAGTACAATATCCACATGTAGTGTTTAGGCACTTACAGAGCTTACGGAAATGTTGTGCTCTGACATAATACCGAAAAAGTTCATAGGGGACTTCAAATACAATGTCTTTATTCACATTTTACAAAAAACACCATCTTTACCAAATTTCAACCAAAGTGCTTTGGTTGCCTAAACCACAGATATGACTCTGTATTTGAACCCCAATCTCTGTTGTAACAGTTGTGCGCTTTGTACGCCGGCTTTCAACCCCCACCTGAACATTTACCCCCTCTGGTTGACGTTACTTCATTCATTCAAAAAAGCAAAATTCCCTCTGAACACAATCCAGCCGACAATTATACTGCCACCACAACGTTATTTGGAAGACAGTTTAGTTTTATTGTATATGAATGTAATTTTGAAGAGAAAAAAATATGCCAGCATCTTTTTCTTCGTACACAAGAAAGAAGTGAGGCCTGTTTTCAATTACATGCTGTGGAAGGTAGATTGCTTTTGTTAGTGCAGTCATACTGCAGAAGAAGTGGGCTTTCACTGTGCTGTATGGGGCTGACATTTCTCAATAAACAAACCAGAATTTAAATGGGAAGAGTAGCTGCTGATAAGCTGGTAATATAGTAGTTGTTACCTTGATCATGAAGACTCCGTATTTAGTACATGGACTGCACTATACCCAATATATTGCACGGATATGGCTTTTAATATAAAGAGTTACATTCTAAGAACCTGCAAAGATCAGAACCTGATCCTGATATACATCACGATTCAGAGGGAGTCGAAGCAGAGCTTACAGTCTATTATTCCAGATCTACAGAGCTTTCCAGTGAAACAGCCTTGGAGCAAGATGTCAATCCTGCCATGGCCAGCATTGTGGCATTGACAGTGATGATGCTCAGCTGACATAGGAGGGATGGATCAGTGCAAATTGAAAGAAGGTTTTACTGCATTCATGACAGTTGCTTATCCGTGTATGTATAGATAGATAGATAGATAGATAGATAGATAGATAGATAGATAGATAGATAGATAGATAGATAGATAGATAGATTTTAGGAAGGTGTAACTGTCACTTAATATGAAACTGAGATTACAGATAAATCCTCAATAGAATAGTTTCTCTTGTTATTTTATTATTAAAACATATTAAAAATGAGTTGCAGGTCATGCATCTGTCTTTCTGATGAAAATTATGGTTACAAATCTTCATCTGCTCAAGACAAAAAGAAAAAAAAAAGAAAATATTATCTACTTGCCCAAGTGAAATGAAAGGTAGGTTTGTCCTCTTGAACCATTGTCAACCCGTCTTTTAATCAGAGTTTCTGAAAAGAAAGGCTCCATGGTGAGACAGAGAGAGGCATGAGTCTCATGGATGCGTGTTCTCGTATTAAGCCTGTCTGAGGACGTGGCTACTTGTCAGATCAGGTCACTTTAATTGATTTATCTGCTTGGCACAGCTGTGTGCGCACCACAATCTATCTTGTTTTAGAATGCAATTTTACTGGCTGCATCACAACAGCTCCTCGACAGAAAATCAATGCACAGCATATATATACTGTACGTGTGTGTGTGTGTTTGTGTATGTACATATATACTCTGTGTATGTATAAGTAGGTCAGTAGACAGACGGACGTTGATGACATGGTGTAGCCAGCATTTTTGGAGGGTTCTTTCCTTTCTCTCTCCTCTCTGACCTGCACATATGTTCTTGCCCCTCTAGCTCCCAGCTGCTACTACACAGTTTTACTTCGTATTTTCCTTTACCTCTGTCATTTCTATCTACCACTGAACCTGCCAGGGTGAGAAGTATTATACACATCACTACCCTTCAAATGGAGACACGAGCAGGAAACTGTCTTGGTTCTGGAGAGAAGAGACAGTGCTTCACCCTGTTCTGTTCTGTCTCAGGAGAAAGTCATCTGAATTCATCTGAACAAGAATTTCTCTTTTTTTTTGGTTCGTCTCTTACAGTAACTTGTACCAAAGTACCTGGGTTCCAAAGTACCTGCTGAAATACCCGCTGTGCTAAAAAGATCTGCCAGTCAGTGTTAACTTTGTATTATCTTCCTTTTTATGACAAATGATTAATTCTTGATAATTACAGAATGAAAGTTAGTTACAAGGCGTGCTTGACGACTGCTCTTGAAATCCTTGAACTGACACCTCACTAATATTAGCCGATACTGGGTTTTTGAGGCAGGTACTGATGTGGATACTGATGTGTAGATGGGTTAACAAATCACAGTCTAATGTCTCATGTAGGAGACCATTGTTTACTTCTTGTGTGAAACCTATTACCGTTATTTCTTTATCCATGACCGTTTAACGACCCTAAAACGTATGTCTATGATTGTAATCATGATATTTTATTGCTCCTATAGGTTGTATACAAGGGTAGGGATAGGTTGGAGGTTGGAGGACTTGTTTATAAACAGATATTGATATATTACATTTGCCAGGAACATGTTTCCTCTCTATTTTATCTTTAATGATTTCAAAAAAGAAAATAATGAGAAAAGCTTCACTTCAAGCTCTTATCATTAATTTATAAGGTGCAACATGTACTGTACTAATATCTTGCCAATATAAACTTGTTGTAATTATAACATTCAACACATTAAACAGTCACACCTTTTTATTTTGCCTGAGAACGTCATTGTTAATAGATTGAGAATAAATGTAGCATCTTCAATACGTCAGTACATATCAACTCATTCACACTATCATTGTTCCAGGCTATTATAAATACATTTTACCACAGTCTGCACTATACTTTACAGGTACACCCTTTGCAATCTACTTGAACTGCAGCACAATTAGAGTCAGACTTGGATTTACTAATTGTTTCATAAAAAGATAATAATGAATCATCATTAGTGAAGAGGGAAATCACCCTTATCCTCTACCTAATCTCAGAGTTGCAGGATAAAATCCTGCAGTATCTTTCTCTCTGGCTGATGATGGGATCGATAAGATAATGGAAATGATCATTTCACCGTGTGGAACAGATGGATATGGAGAAGCAAAGAACAGAAGATTCTTCAATGTTTCAGTGCAATTTCTGTAGCCTGTATCTGTGTAATTTCCCTGGAGCTACGCAGACCTGTCAGTGTCCAACTTGCTCTCTCCCTTCATTGCACTCACACGGTGCTTTCTCCCTTGTTCCCCATACACAATGGATAAGTTTCTGGCTTTGTCCCTCTGGGGCTTTTTGATTCACTTGAAGAGAGCCAGGACAGACACCTGCAGCGATGGCAGGGCATCGCATGTCTGTGCAGACTAAACACTCTCTCCGCGGGAGTCATCTTTGCTTTAACTGATCAAACAGCTTAAAGGTTGTATGGCTGCTTTTGAATAGAATGACGTTCGATATATGGATCAGTCATTGTGTTCAGATGAAGAATACAATTATGAATGTTGATGAAGGAAGGCAGTCCTTTTTTTTTTTATTGATCAAACTTAATTACTTAACATGTTTGATGAACTATTGTGAAATGTAATTTTGGTTTGGTAAAAAAAAAACAGATAAAACACCAACGCTACACCTGGGCTCAGGAGCTAAGTAACTCTACAGTATTTATTGTTGTTCTAGAAAACAGTGTCACCTCACTGCAAGTGTACAGTAGGTGTATTTATTTGCTGTTAAACCTTTTTCTACTGTGCTGCCATGGAAAAAAAATATGAAAATAATGAAAGTAAGGAAAGAGCAGCTACAACATGAAAAACAGCTTTAAGAAATCAGTCTTAATATAGCAATAAATTGCAGTGGCTCACAAAGCTAAATGAAAAAAAAAGGCATGGGTTTGAAATTCCCCAGCTTGTTTGTCTGGCTGAGAGGCCTTAATTTGGTTGTATCGCATTTATGCCTCATGGTTGATACTGAGCGAGATGAATCATTGTAAAATATGAGCCAGATCAGCTGCTTGTTTCCTGGAGGTAAAAGCTTGTAAGACCGCTGGTAAATACACCCAGAAGAGAGCATATCCTCTGAGACAAAGAGGAGTAAAAGCAAGAGAAAATGATAGAGAGGTTGGGTAGGAGCATGGTGCACGTTCCTCTCAGGCTTTTTGGATTCCTGATAGAATATTCTCTGGGTTTGTGTTTTTATTTGTGATTTTATGATTTTAAGAATTTTAAACTGCTTGTAGTAGAGGGTGAAAGGATGGAGGGATTAGTGTAGATGAATAAAGCGCGGTAATGTTTTAGGATATTTTCTTATATTGTTATATTATATAGCGTGTGATTAGCTATCCTTAGGACCTCACATTCTACCAGCCCTTAATCTCCTGCCTGTCATCTAGATCATCTAAAAGTGCTGAGAGGCTGACCCCCCGATCCACAGTGTCTGAAATCGGAGCAAGATCTTTGCAGTTGTGGCACATTTCTGAGGCTAGCTAATACCCTCAATACAATCTGCGGGTTTCTGATAATGGCTTGTAAAATCTTTCATCTTGACATAAGCTGGCATATGCTGAGTGGCTCCACATGTTTATCTTGAAGCAACAAAAGCAAGGCCAAAACATGTAAGGTAATCACTTCAAAGACCTCTATGCTTGACTCCGGCGTTAGATCCTGTTTTCTTTCTAATCAGCCGTTGACCGTGTGGGCATTGTGTGCATCTGAAATTAGTTTACAAGATGTTGCTACAGCACGGTGGGAGAGGCAAATTGGGTCTTTGCTCCTGAGAAATGTAGTGCAAGAAAATAAGCTTAGTAAAGCGAGCCCTAAATTAGTCCAACCTTTGATGACCTTCTCTCGAATAACCAAACTGAATACTGGCATGAATAATGACGCGGAGATGACAAAACCTATCTCTAACACCTATCTGTCCACCACAGTCTCCCACACACACAAATAGAGGCAGGCTGCGTGCATGTGTATGTGTGTGGACTTGAGTTTCTGTCTTCGCTTTCATCTTTGGGCATCCTAAAAAAGAGACGGAGCTTATCTTAAAAATTTACTCTCTCATCTAGAGGGCAGATGAAGATCATGCAACCGACCTCTTTAAAATAAAACATTGCTTACAAGATGTCGCCGGGTAAAACACTGCAAATCAGACTATTCCAGGAAATGCTAAAACAACCAGTGTCTTAAAACAAGCCTTCGCTCCCTGTAGCTCTCTGTGAGATTCACATTAACAGAGCGAGGGACGAAAGACAGACAAATGTGACAGGGCATGAACCTCCCCTGTTGAGTAATGAAATTAAATGACAGCTCTTGAGCGAGGAAGGGATGCTGAGAGAGAGCAAGGGAGAGAGGATTGGGTGGGGAGGGGTGGGGGGTTGGGGGGATTTTGTCCAGCCAGGAAATTGAAGCCATCACAAGCAAATTGAGTTCAGGTCCTTTTGGTGGGCAAGAGCAGACCAATCAATTTGGCCTACTACTCAGTGCCTGTCAGCCTCACAGAAGGACACCTTGGCATCCAATAATAGGAGCACAGTAAACAACTGAAGCCCTGGGTCAGTTAGTCTCAGCTAACAGCTAGCTATCAATAGTAATTCTTCTTCAGGGGAAACAAATATATGACAGTGGTGTGCAACGTTCTCGTAAGGGCTAAAGAAATTCTTGCACCGCAGTGTGTTTGCGTGGACACTGGTTAATGGCTGCCAAGTTAAAAGTTGGACCAATTCCTCCAACTGTGGTGTCTGGTCATGGTATGATGGAAGAGAACAATGCTTGTTATAGGATTGAAAAAAATTAAATCTTTCATCTTCATTTCTCCAAGGACTCAAATAAGGTAAACAAAAACAAGACACAATCTTTGTCAGCGCATAAATCCTATCAAGTCTCTCTACGCTGGAACCACATCCAGGTTGTTTGGCCTTTCCCTTTTGTTAATCTTTGGACAGTGACACATAACATTCCTGCTAATTATCTCGATTACACAGCAGGAACGCACTACATCACAGTTCTGAGGCAACCGTCGACGAGGGGTGGAATCATACAACCCCAAAGGCCTAATTATCTCTGTTGGTTCCCAATTAATCCATTAAGTTGTTTTGGCTCAGCTGCAAGACCTGAGGCACCATTTTATATACCAATACATTGCACCATCACACAGCCATGTTACGTGAGATTTGTTTTGTAGCAATTCACTGTTAATACTGGAACACTCTGCCCTTTCTTTTACCTTCAAAGTGCCATATCCAGGGATCCGTGATGAGTTAAATTCATGCCCTTTTCACAGAAAATTCTCAGTCAAATAATTAACATTTACAGTAATCCAGTGTAACCCACATTCAAATTTAAGGACTCCACAGTTCTGTAGAAAATACCACTCCCAGACTCTTCTATTCTCATTGTGGACCTTGGTGTGTCTGTTTAGCCTCTCAGCTTCCTGCCTCTGCCGGCTTACTGTGATGAGGTTACCGGGCTTACCATATGTAAAACTGCACTGATGGTATTGATGACTTGCAAAGCAGTCAATAATCGTTTATGTGATAAACCACTGGACTTGTGGGGGAGGCTGAGAAAAAGCTACAGGGCAAACACGGGTTATGAGATTCATGGTGATACACGCTGTAGACATTAAGTTTGTTTACACACTGCCAGTGAGCCACTGGAGTCAGATCTTGTGAATGATTGTTTGAATATTGCAGCAGTCTCTTAAAACTAATCTTGTGACTTTCAGGCTATGATTCTTTTTTTTCTTTTTTTTCTTTTTTTCTCTTTCTCTTTGTCCTGTCTGTCATCTCCATTTTCCTCACTCCAATATTATCCTCTTCCCCTTGCTGTTCTGTCATAAACTGGTAACAAGGGATGGTGAGAGGAAAAACCAATATACATTGCTTTTCTTATTTGACGGTAGTGCTGTGTCCCAGTTGGAATATGATTTGGCAGGTTGAAAGAGAGTCCCAAGTGAGCACATGCAAATTTACAAACATTTATATATCAGTTGTTGTGAGTTTGTGCCATTTAGTTTTCTTTTATATGGCTAGGGAGTGGAGGTACCCATCTTTACAAAAACAGCTGAGCTTGTGTTACAGTTTATGTAACTCGCAGACATCCTTGTTTTTCTCTCTCCAGGGATTTTATTATTGGATATGTAATAAGTTATTGCTCTGGGACATTCTTCAACAGCAAACATTATTTTGAGTGTATATCCATGACTTGCAAAGCATATCTTTGTGCCAAACTGAAAATAGTACTGGAAAGAAATTACACCTTCATATTATGGGGGTGTGTGACAAGCCTACAGCCTTAACCAGGAATGGTGTATCTTGTCTTTGTGGGATTTCTTTGCATTGAGTGACATGGTTTAAATGGATTCATTTACTTTCTAATACAGTCAAACATATGACTGTTTGAGATCTGTTCAAACTGCTGCACTGAAAAATACATTTTTTTTCTGCAATGCTAGCAATCTGATTTCTGATTTTAACTGTAGGATAAGTGCTGGAAGCTGCCTTTCCTTAGATATGCTATTATTCCTGCTCTGAGTTCCATTATACCTTCCAAAATTATGGTGTATAAATTGACTCGGTCAGCTCTTTCAGTTGCAGTGGGGGAAACTGTGCTATTTTAAGATTTTGGCCCTGGGAAGGTCCACAGATTGATTATAATACCAGTCTGTACTGTTTTTGAACAAATTATACTTGCATGGTGCACTTACAATACAATACAATACAACAAAGGGTCACTGTGACACTCAAATATAAACACAGTATTCTTTGCTATTCAGTTTATATATTATTTAAATTTCTCAAAAATGTATTTATTATAAATCTTTTCTAGAAATTTTAACAACAACAATGAGCAGCACCTTTGCATTGTGCATTACATTTTACATCCAAACATAGATTACATACTGTTGCCTGATAATACTAAACCTGAACGAACCAAGATATTTTATGAACTATTTTTTCATGCTCACTGTATTTAGTAAAATTGAATGTATCATTGTTGCATTCCAGAAAAAGTTTTCCAATATACAAAACGAAAGAGGTCAGTTTGGGGTTGGTAAAATAGAAAGTTTAGCCAAAGTTTGTTGACATGTTTAAAAACTAATTCCTTGAAACACTTTTTCAGTTTGGGCAGAGGGCAGAAAAGAATACCTTGGAAGTATTCAGACATGTTGATGTCTGGTTAAAACGCCATGTAGGCTGTTGAGTTGATGGCTACAGAGATGCACACAGATGATCTGTCATTCAGTTCATTTACACTGCGAATTACCGCAGTTCTGCATTTGCCCCCCGCTGGCTTGTCTCAGCATTACTGTACTTCGCACAACGGAAATGACTTCACCTTTCAAAGCCATTATCTAGCAATCTCCCTCCCTAATCTCCAAAGTTTTAAATGGAAACATGCTATTGCTTGTACTGAAGAGCAGCATGTGACAAACTGGTCAATGAGTTGCTCAGGGAAATTATTCAAATGTGATTTCTGACAGGAGATAACATAAGACTAGAAAAGGCTACACAGAGATTAGTATGTCAATGGGGATGGTAGCTAGAAGAGATCAGCAGTCGAATACATAAATCTACCTGCACAACCTGACCACTGGTATAAAAGAGATGGCCGTCACAGAGAAGCCTTTTTCCCGCTGTGGGAAATCAGGGCATCCTGCCTCAGGCTGTTGGTGTAAGTACTTAGACTACAGAAGCTCTGGCTGAGTGGGTCTCAAAAGAAGTGCATGGAGAAAAGGGAAGGTGACCTAATAAGAAAACAGAAGGAAATTAAAAAAAAACAAAACATGAAGAACAAAGTGAGTTTGATGCTGATAGGACATCTCACGCAATCGTGACCAGAACTGGGTGAGACCGGTGTCGAGGGCAAGGAAGGTAATTCTGGCGCATATTTAGTGACATTATTGAGACACTAAAGTTACAGACCTGTTTTGTTGAGGCAGGGTTTGTCCATATTTCACTGGAACATAAGAAGAAGTCAGTATTTCTCCCACTGTACATGATTTAACGGACCCTCCTGTTCAACTAGGTCGGAAAGAGTGGGGAGGCTTCAGTTGTACTGACAAGAGAGAGAGTGGTTCTCTACAGGGGATCTACAGAAAGCCTCACAGTTGTTCGGTGGATAACTTACTAGCATGGAAAATGCTTGTATATTTAAAGCCAACTGTCATACCAGAGAGCAACATCACAGTTAAGTGATTGAACCAGTGATTTCAAACCAAAGATGGAGGGAATAGGATGTGAATATCAAAGAATAATACCAGTGTCCTTTTGTTGTTTGGCTATTTTCAGCAATTTAAGTGGATCTTGTTATGGAGTTGCTGCTCATTGAGGGCAGTCAGTTGAGGGGATCCAGGTAAATTTAGGTATGAAGTATGATGTCCTTCATGTTTTTGACATGACCAAGTCGGAGGCAATGGCAACCTCTGGGCTGGACTAAAAATTGTTGGAGCACTGTTGTAGCTTAGTTTTTGCTGGCTTTGTTTCAAACCATGTATTTTGAAACTCCAACACTCGACCAGCTGACCATTCGAGCCAGTTTCCCCATTGGTCGTTGCTCTTTCAATGTAAACAAGCAGTGTTGCCAACTTTGTCCATAGATTTGCCAACTTTCCAGACTCCCTTACTGACTTAAATTTATGACTATTTGAACAAATCTTAGCTACTTTCTGTAGAAAAGAGTCGCTAGTATTCCCCCACAAGCATAAGGTAGTACTTTCCGTTTCTGGCAGGCACACCTTTTTATGCTGACCACATGGCAGCTGACATGAATGAGCTTCTAACTTTCTCTCTGAGTGATTATTTTACAAGTAAATATAGCTGAAATCACAGCACAGCTGTTGTCTTTAACTCACATGTTTGGTGATTTTGTCAGACAACACCACAGTTATAAAATCAGGATTTTAGCAGCAGCTGAGCAGCATCTTGTAAGTGACTGCTGGTTAACATGTAGTCTTAATGTGCTGGTTACAGTCACTATTTCAAACTTGCTCCATTGACTGACAACAGAAACAGAAAAACACATAAATGAGAAGAACCTTATTGGGAATTCAGCTGCATTACTACTGTATATGTGAGCACAGAGAGTAGGAGAGAAGCAAACAGATAGCAGGCTGAAACTGGCTGACACTAGGAAGAAAGCCTAGTACATTGTCCAGCTATGTACTAGGTTTTGACCTAGTCTTGTTCAACACGTTATATGAAGGCAGAAAGAGGATCTTCACACCAAGATGTCAATGTTTCTGTCACTATTTTCAAATACATACTCAAATAAGTTCAGAGAAATCCCGCTTCACAGCTTGCTGTGAATATCTTCAGTCATTGGAGTGTTTGAGTCTCATGGTTCTGTCCTCTTTCTTTGCCATAACAACAGGTGAGGTCAGATCTGAGAGAAGAACACATTTGTTGAAAGCAAGACAGTAAACAGTAGTTTTTTTACTTAATTAATATGCATTTTTTCATACTTTTAGAAATCAGTGCTTTCTTATATTTTCTTTATGGTGCAACCTCAGATATGCCTTATAAAATTTAGCCTCGCCCTGCTACACATTGAAGCTCAGTTATTATTCGAAAACCTATAAATATATGCGATATCCAAGTTTTAAACCTAAAGAAAGGACAATGATCTTGTTGGGCACCATCAAGACCAGCATTCTTCTTTATGTATCTGACAACACAGATAATGTATGGACCCCATCCTAGTGGAAAATGCCGTCTGCTCCATTAATATTCATTCCTTTTTTAATCTCTGTGTCTCTCATGTTTTCTTGCTAGTTCTCCCTTGGTTGATCATGTGCAGATCTCCTCTCCATTCCGCTGTTCACAATTACTGTAAAAATAAGATGCATCATATTTCAAGAAATTCAACAATGCTGAAATTGCTCCTCTGCTACTGTATGTAAACATATAATGCTGCTTTGGTCTACATTTTCACTGAATGGTTTTCCATCAATGAAAAAAAAAAAAAAAAACACAGAAAGAGAAGTGCTCCATTTCTGTCACAGTCTCCCAAAATGCAAACGGGCAGGCGATCACATACAAACAAAAACAAATTATGCACTGCGACACACTATCCACCACTATGCATTATTCTAGTGCCTAGCTTTCATGAGAAACTCTTGCAGGGAAATTGCTGGGTGCTTGGCAACAAAACAAATGGAAAAAGGTCTGGGTGATTCTTATTTTCCAGATGATTAGTTGCATCAGAAATAATTGTTGGTAAGATCATTGACCATAAAATTAATTATTAAGGCTTGAGCTTAATTGTATTTCCCTCACTGTGACTGTCCTCTCAGAAAAAGTTAGTTTCTAATTTCCTGATGGGTGAAATAGCAAAACAGCAGGTGTGTAAACCTGATGTTTTACAAATCCAGGGTTGTGTGCTGCAATGATGATTAGTGTGAGGCAACTTTGATTGTTTACAATAATTGATGCATTAGTAGAAAAGGGTTTGGAGCCATACAGTATAGGCTTTGGATTGCTATGATATTATATAAAGCACTAATGTGCTATGCCATGTCACATTAGCCACTGGAAAAATATATATGCACAGTGTTGTATACATGTTTATTTTAATATGGTAATATGTGCATGTTTGTGGAAGACTTTTTCTCACCTGCATTTCAAGTAGAAAATGTTTGCAAACTGCACATTCTACATATTCACTGTCCATCTTTATGGGTGAAGTTTGCTAATGCACCCAAGCATGAACTCTTCAGAAATAAATTTGTCTTGACATGTGTAATTGATGCAGGATCTTTTTCTAGTGGCCAAAAGCTTCCTATAATATTATTTTTAAACCACACACACACACGTACACACACACACACACACACACGCACACACACACGTGCGCACATACATTTTAAGGTACAGTCATTCAATTGAAAAATACTAATCCACTCACTAATTGCACCGTCATTTTGACCAAGTAAAGGTCATGAACAACAAATTGGGCACAACCAGAGTCATACTGATTACCATGGATACAGTATGCTGTAGCCTGAACACTGTAATTTGCAGTGCATTGACAGGTATGCATAGGAATATGGTTACCTACCCTAACTTTGAATGCAATTATGTATAATGTGGGTACCTATACAACACCCTAGTGAAATACATAAAACGATTTCCTTTTGTGGATTTCGAGAGGTTATAGACATTTTGCATCTCAGATACAGACAGTTTGTCGAGTGTGCACACCACTGTAACACCATCACGGCTGGCACATAAGTGCAGGCTATCAGTAGTGATATTTGGTGGCACTGTCAACACCTTGCCATGGTGCTTCAGCATCAAACATCACTTCCTTTATCACTTTCTTCCCATTATCAAGTGGCATGAACATCTGCTGCTTTTGGGAGTGCTTACAAGCCTTGTCAAGTGATTTAACACAAATAGAGATTACAAAATGTCCCTATCCTTTTCCTGTTTAAGTTCTTAGTAGCATGGGCTACGATTCAACAAAGGCTTTTCAATTAATCTCACACCATGATTTGAAAATACTGGTTAGCGAGAGAGATATCACTGTATTGCCTTTTATTGTTTCATTGTCTTTAAATAGCAGCTACTATGCATACAAGATTCTCTTTAAGCCGCTGTATCACACTAATCAGTTGTTGTTCATGTCATTAGGTTTTAGCTCTTTGTAGCACCTCACTAATTTTCCAGTCAGTTGGATTTAGTTTTTTAAATGAGAGACGGTGATAATGTAGAAGCTTGCTCATTTAACATGTGGATAAGTTGCATATTTCCGACCTAAATTCATTAGATTAGCACCCTCATAATACCTTATTTCTATTAACAGACAAAAAAATAGAATCCAATTTATCGTTAACTGGGAGAAACAAAGGGAAAGGAAAGTGCTATTAGATATGAAGAGAAGAAGCAATTTCTTCTTAAGTCTACAGCAAAGGAAGTCCGATTTTGGCCTAGCTAAAAATTCACCTCTCACAATGCCTTGTCTGAATGCATTTATTCGAGTGATAATTAATTACAGTATTAAGAGCAGAAATTTAAGTTAGCTTTTAAGATCATTGTTCTTTCAAGCCACCAATTTTAGCTGAAAAGAGAGTGGGCACTGGAAACCATATCTGCTGCAAATTACGCATTAACAACTATTCTGTTGCTCAGTTTTATGGACATTATGTTCAGTAAATAGACAGGACACGCTGAATTTAGTCCATACAAAGGTTACAATATGCTGAGGTACCCTTCAGCTGTTACATAAATAAATAAATAAAAGTTAGATTATCCTGATATGAGCCTATCCGTGTGCTGGCTGCTCTGAAAGCAAACAAAAACAATCTTACAATCCTTATATTTATGGCATTTTGAGGAAATGCCATAAAAATCACCAGTTGCCAAAGTCAACCAGACCTCCCTGCTGCATCGATTTACATTTGATCTCTCAAAGCTGGATAATCATGGCTGTGTAAATAGCCATTATTTCCACAGGATAAACAGATTCCACTAAACAAATGTGTGCTTCTGTACCTATTTGGTGTAATGGAATCACAAATAGGATTTCATGACAGCTAATAGGGTTGTAGGTTATTATGAATCATAGAGTACACTGTGATTATGCTTTTGGTTTTGAATGGGTATAAATAACAGTGTGGCTTTAATGCAACATGAGTGTATTTTATTTATTTGTGATTACCTTTTAATATCTCTAATTCATTTTATTAGCGCAATGACACAAATGTACGTCTCAGTAGCATTTGTAGTGCGTAAATAAGATAGCACCCTCCATAGTGCCAGAGAACAGTGACTTCAGTGTACACTGAGGGCAGCACCAAGATCACATGGACTGTAACTCATAAACACATCAAGCTCCCACATTCAGTGCTCAGGGCCTAGCCTGCTCTGCTCTGTAGTTAACTGTCTCTGAGTGTCAAATCCTTCATCCCAATGCAGGAGACACACACAGAGAAGAATTGCTGTGTCTCTCATTTTATGGCTGTGGATGTCGGCGGAGGGTAGAACCAATGAGTGAGTCAGTAGTGGTTAACTTTGTAGCTAATGCTCTGTGGCAGTTGCACAGGTTTCTTCAGCTCTGCTTAAGGCATAGGGGGAAACTGGTTGAAGTACTCCTGTACTTTCACAGTTCTCACTCAGCCAAGTCAGGTTGTTGTAACAGCACACCAAAGTTAGGATGAAGAGGGAGACGGGGGTGTATAGTGGCGAAAGGTTGGGGAAACCTCTGTGAGAAAGGGTAAGGGGTCACTGCAGGGTGGAGAGGAAAAAAAGAGTAGACGAGCCTAAGATGTCCAGATCTAGCCCTGGGTGCCGTTAGACGACATTAATTATAAATGAAATTTCATCCTTTGAAGAGGTCTGTTAAGGTAAACTCTGTTTAATTTAGTGATTTTTGCTCCTGTTTTCATAGACTAAAATGTAAAAGCCTTTATGCCCGCAACCGATGCACAGCAAACCGGCCACAACGAGCTGTGAAGATTCGCCCATCTGTAGGCTAGCAAGATGTAACTACTGTACATAAAAGTTAGACATGCATGCTTAGGCAATGTATTCATTTCATGTTTTCAGCTGTAGGCAGCCTGTAGTGTCAGACCTGGTTAGCTCAGCCACCACCGCGCCCGTTAGCTGCAGTTAAAGCTTTAACTTCAGATACTTAGAGAGCTATTCTGAAGTCGACAGAGATAATCCTAGAAGGTTTGTTTCTTAAGCTTTTCGGCCTATAAAATAGTGAATGTATTTTTTGCACTAAAGTAGCTTATGCCATAACAGTTTAAAGCCGCAAGGTGTAGACTCTTTGATTATAGCATCTAACCTTATTCCAGCATCTATTCTGTTTTGTGGTTGTAGAGAAATGAAATAATCCTGGTAAGGAATCGTTGCAGTCTATGAGTTGCTTTCAGCCCATTCATCTCGCTGTTCCAGGGTCAAATCGTACATGTAGTGGTTTTAACATGACTATTTTATATAGTGAAAGACTTCATAAGCTCTAAACATGTTTTTTGGAGTTCAGCAATCTTGTAACTGGTACATGTTTTACAATATTGTTGCATAACTTTGAAATTATAATCGTCAAGATTTTTATCAACGCCGTTTTTGATGCTATTAATGTCTAATATTTTTCGGCGATAGGCGATGCATACGACATTTGATCATGAGTTCAGCATGTTGGGGAATTTTGCTGAATGTTTTCTCTCTCCTTTGTTAAAACACTGCGACTGGGTTAATCATGTGAGACCACAGTTTAGCTGGCTGTGTTGTAAACAGATACTCAAGTTCCTGTTTTTCTGTTTCTTTTTCATTAAAAAGAGGCCGCTAAAGTCATGCTGCCCCCTAGTGGTCAGACGCAGTTGGCGACTAGTTGGGGAAAACACAGTGGAGCTTTGAGAAGAAAAGAGCCCTTGGGGTTGGAGACTGAAACAGAGCCAGTTATTCTTATTATTTCATAACGCAATAATATGCCAGTGTTGTGTTGACAGCATGTTGTGACACGCCCTGTGACCAGAAAAATCTATTAGACAGTTTTCATGACAGACATTTTGATTCATAACATTAAATGGGCTGATGAATTACATTTTAAACAATATTTCAGCATCATATCATCAATTTTATGATCAAACTGATATTTTTATTCTAGTGTGTTACTATGTTGTTACATATCATTCTTTAAATGTGATATGTCAAGTATGGCTACGACAAAAAAAGGATGCAAAAGTACAAATATCTATATATATAATGTATCTAACAAGCAAAGAAACAGGAAGTAGGAGTGTTCATGCTAATGTATGAAAGTGCGATAAGATGGAATTAGAGATGTGTAGACGAATGACAAGGAAACTATTAGGACTTTGAGTGCATTAATGAGAAGGAGCTTGTTACAGCATCTGTCATCTGTGAAAGATGACAAGATGACACCTGCCTGTTTACGGATTTATGCTTTTCATGAGAAAAAAAATGTCTAAGTGTATTCTATGTGGGTTAGAGAATAAATAAATATACTGTACTACATTGCATCCATAAATCTGCGTGAGATCATTTAGCCCAGAAAGAGTCAAAATGATGGACTGTGCTCATAATCACATGCTAAGCAAGTGTTCTCTAAATGACTAACACAAAGCACCACTGTTAGACATAACACACTCACACACACATATATACACACACACACGCTGCATGTCCACTCTTCCAAGCTTGCAATTTGGGAAATGGGTCAGAAGTGACTTAGATTTATGCATCTTTGTGTTTTTGTGTGTGTGTGTGTGTGTGTGTGTGTGTGTGTGTGTGTGTGCGCGCACGTGTGTGTGTGTGTTTTTGTGGTGAACCAAAGAGCGAGGGAGTGACTGATCGGGCTTCATTGTGGATGTGGCAGAATGCAGATGTTTCTCAGAACTGCCTAGCTATGATTTAATGATGAAAAGCAGAAGGCGGCAGACTTAGACTCTAGAGAGGCAGCAGGAGCAGACTACGTCAATATTAGAGTCAGAATCAAAGACGGGGGAGATTGTGATTTATTTGTCACTTTTTATTTGAGTATTGCTTACAGAAACAACTTTGGGAACTCTTTTTATCTTCACATCTTTCATCTTTTTTTAAGCTGTTTGAAAAGCTTGTTTTTCACTGTGTTTATGTCATCAAAATAGAGCCCTGGCTGACTGGGATTGTGATGCATTTTATGGATGAGCCCAAAGGAAATCCGACTGTTGTGTTGACAGGAGGCAATGTCTATCAGCTGCTAATGTTTTACTTGATTTGATGTTTTATGGAATGTTACAGCGTGTCAGGGCTGTGGATGAAAACTGCAGGGAACAGTGCATAACACTGAAATGCACTTTCTAGAAAAAAAAAAAAAACATGATAAAACAGGACATACTTTATTCTTTTTAAGGGTTAACAGCATTATATAGGACTCGGCTTTGTCATTTAGTTGTTTCAGCACGTGTTGAAATACAGCAAACCTGGTGTGAAGGTGTAAGACAGAGAGGTGGTGACAGAGACAGAAAGAATCAATCAGCACAAACAGTGGAACAAAGAAGTAAGTCGTGTTTGTGGCCTTTTAATTGATGAAAAAAAAAAAAAAGTATTTTCCACGGTGTCCAGCAGATGGCACAGCACCTTTGGTCTCTAAGGGAAGTACAAAGAACGAGAGAGCACGGCAGAGAGAGAGAAAGAGATCTTTTTGTGAGTTTTGTTTTCCTGGTTGACTGATCTCCCTCAGTGGTCTGATTGTGAGAAAGGACTCGTGGGAAGTGTTCTCTCACTGCAGGTGTCAGGCTGCTGATAGATAAGATTATTTGTGGGGGTGAGGAGGTTGCATTATTTTGTGTGTGTATGTGTGTGTATATGTGTGTTAGTGTGTGTGTGTGTGTGTGTGTGTGTGTGTGTGTGTGTGTGTGTGTGTGTGTGTGCGCTTCTGTTCAGTGTGTTCTTCTTCTCATTAAACGTCCGCCTGATAGAAAGGTGGTGCTGTATTGTGTTCATTTGGAACACAATACAGCACAGAAGTTGTTTTTGACTTGCACACTGCGCTCCATATGGTCGCACTCAGGAGGAGAAAGACAGGGAAGCAGGGAGAAGGCTCCTGCTCCGAGTCATAAGCCCTATACCTATTTGTTTTCTGTCACATAAGACCAAAGTTGTATCAGTTTTGTCTTCTGATGGATTGAGTCTTTGCTGCGCAGTGATTCTGTGTATTTCACCCGCTGATTGTGATTTTCAGCGGAGGTGTTGAGATGTAGTGCTACAGTGCCATAGTACAGTGCTGAAACATGTCAAAATACTCGGTGATATAATGGTAACAGTTACTATTTATATGATGTAATGGGTGACTAACTGCTTATTTATCTGTTATTTTTGCCATCATCATTATTACTCTCTAATTGTTGAAACTCAGTACTCAGTCTTAGTTTGAAACAGATGTCTGTTTTTAAAAATGAAAAATCATATTTTAGATCCATATAATGAAAGTTTAGTGAATTTCTTATATTTCTAATATCTACTTTTCCAACAACTAATGGTGCTAATAATGGTTTTGACACTCATACTCCAGCGTTGACCCATTTTGAACTTTGGAGAAGACATTGAATGGAGGGAGGTTTATCTGTTGGAAGGCAGAGCTCTCCCCATGTATAAAGTTTTGACTGATGCTTCAATAGTCGGCATTTACTCTCTATAATTTGTAGGCTTTCTGGAATTTAAACCTTCCAGCAGCAACGTGCTGCTGTTTGCTTTGAGTTTGTTAAAGTGAGTGTGTTTGGTCAGGCAAATTATAAAAACAAGCGGATAATAAGGGTTAGCAGGCGCGATAAGCCGTAATATCTTGTAAACTGGCAGCAGGGATAGTTTAAGCCGGTCTTATGCTAATATTACTACAAGTGACTGTCAGCAATAGAGAAATACAAATATCTCCAAACATGCTTAAACCCACAAATAAACACATGCACAAATGACAACACCCACATTCCCACACAGTGCATTTAATTTTAAAGCTGGACCTTTTTTTATTTACAGCTCGTAATGCAGTGAAATTATAAATGATGAATTATAAATTATTTTGCTTGGAACAAGCCAGGTCATAGTGAAATATTTATCAGACAAGTCTAAATCATTCCATCATCTCAGCTTGTGTACATAGAGTAAATTCTTACATTAAATATCTTCTGCTACTACCCAAACGGAGTCCAAAGCAAAATCTCTCCAAGTACAGTTTCATTTCTAGGTCCCACTAGTCCAACAGCATTTGACAGCACACACTAAAACCATTAACCAATCAATAATAAGCCACTTTTTCAGAGTAGAAGTCAAAATCAAAGGGAATTACATATACAGTTAACATTATTTCAATTGTTGCTTGCAGTTATACAATATCACATTTGTCATGTTCATATATTGTGATTAATTGAAAATTAAGATTACTGCTCTTTTCCCTGAGTTTGAAGCAGCAGCAGCAGCAGCCTTTTTTTACACTGTCACTGCGGCTACTGCATTTCCTTATGTATTTACTCAGTCCAGGTTTTAATCAAAGTATTCTCATATTATACTGATGTGGTATTATACTGATCTATTCATATCAAACCTCTTTGGGATTTTTGCTTTTAAAGCTCCATTAAGTTGTGCACTACTCCCAAACCTATAAGATATTGACTTTAATGGATCAACACTGGATTTGTAATACCTTTTGATCATCTTCATTTGTAGCATCTTTCCTTAATTACAGAAATCAGTTAATTTATCCAGGTTTACAAAATATTCACTTTGAATATGACTGACTTTGAGTACTATTTTCATCGACTTTGTTGTAAAATAAACAGTTGGAAAGAGGTGGTAGAAAAGCTGCCAACGTCAGTACTGCTAGCTTGACACTTTCAGGGCAGCCAACAAATGGATGGCTACCTTGCCTAAGGCCAACTTCTTTGGCATCAGCAGGAAGAGGAACATATGAAGACACTGTCAATTAACTGCAGATCCACCAAACATGTCAAATCTTCTAGGCTTGCCTCATCCTTCTGTTTCACTGGGTTCATCTTGTCTATGAAGATTTTTTTAAACTACATAAAGTCAACCGTATGTGAAACTGACGCCACGTTGCCTAATAAGCATAGCTGTCATACAGACAAACAAAGGAGGGAAACTCCTTTCGAGAGGTCTTTTTTTTTTCCTGTTATGTCATCTTCATTTGAAATACCACACCTGATCATCTGCCTCTTTATAATTACTATCAGTGACATTTATCCAGACTCCTGCTGTTTTACAAGACATTTACATTTAATTGTACTAGATTCTGCACTTTCAGTTCATGTTGGAGATGGCAAGTTTGAAGAATTGTTAAATTCTGACTTTTGTGAATACATACAAGATTGTATATTTTTTTAATTCTGATAATCCACAAAGAATGTCAGTGCGTGGTCTGTGAGATGGAGAGTTGTCCTATCCAACTGTCAGATAACAACACAACATATCTATCTATCTATCTATCTATCTATCTATCTATCTATCTATCTATCTATCTATCTATCTATCTATCTATCTATCACCATGCATCTAAATCTGAAGCCAGCATTCTTTTGCACAGTCTCCTATGTCTGTTTGCAAATCCGCTAACCCCCCTCCCTCACCCCCTTTTTTTTTCTTTCTATATTCCCCCTTTTTGTTTAATTGAATGTTGCATGCTTTTGGAGCAGTTCTAAAATATATAATGAGGTCATTTGCATCAGACTGCAGATTGGGTGACCTTTGCTTTTGCCAATAATTACTGTAAAACCCGTCTCTGTCTGTCATCACCAAGGATGTGGCAGGGACCTCTCTGTGCTCACGAAAGGTTAGCTGCAGGCTTGTGTCTGGACTTATGAAAAAGCCTGAGGAAAATGTCATTAGAGCGAGGGGAAAAGACACTTGGAATTAACAATTGGAAATTCAATCAGGATGGCTTTAAGGATTGTGTGTGTGTGTGTGTGTGTGTGTGTGTGTGTGTGTGTGTGTGTGTGTGTGTGTGTAGGGGGGGGGGTTCACATGCATATCTCTCCAGCAGAGGGGCTATAAGACATGTCCCAGGAACACTTGTGGGTTAAGAAATTCCCCTCCCCAGTGAGAGTGCAGTATGTGGGAAGAAGGACATCCTGGGGGCGACTTCTGTTAACTCTGCAGGCCACTTCCACTTCGCCAACGCCCTGACAACACAAACTAAACAATCAGGGTGCAAATGTCCCTGCAGCAGTCCTTAACAAACATGATAAACACCATGCCACCAATATCTAGAAATTTTATAGCCTTTGTTAATTACGCTTGACATTAATTACCCTATGTATTTATGAATGGCTCACAAATTTTGTACTTTTCACCTTGCTGAATTTTTGTTACAGCGCTTGATGTTTAATTTGCATGCTGTTATTGGTTGTCATTGTGCAGTGAAACGTGACTGTATTTACCATGTGTTAACTCCCCTTCCCATCAATAACTCGGCCCAAGTCAAAATAAACCTTTTATTCAACAATCATTCTCAGTTTTCTGAAACTGGAAATGAACCCTACTATTCCTCAATACCGTCCTTACTTGTAAATGTTTAATGCATTGCTGCTTATTTCTACTATACTGCTTATTTCACACTCCAGTACTGATCAGTACTCCGTGTGTCAAGCAGCATGCATGAGCTTGCTCAGCTCAGTGTAAAATTAAAGAAAAAAAAAAAAAGACATTTTGAGGGGGCAGAGCAGAGCACTAACATCAGAGGCTCTGTTTTGTGCTCTTGGTTCTAGTCGCAGCGGCGCGTCACGTTTCACCTGCCGGATGGCTCTCAGGAGAGCTGCAGTGACAGCGGTCTGGGGGACCACGAGCCTGTAGGCAGTGGCTCCCTCCTCACACAACCTCTCCCTCTGGTGCAGGCGCAGGACGACTTCTACGAGCAGGCCTCCCCTGATAAGAGGACTGAAGCTGACGGCAACTCCGATCCCAACTCTGGTGAGTCGTAAAATATCTCATGACCATCATTTCCTTATAGTACGTATGCATGATTAGTTTCTCTGAATGTCTCTCTGTCTGTTTTCTCTCTTTTGCAAACTGTGTGAGTGTAGAGGGCCATTTTTGACATTTTGTAAAAAGCTGCAAAATGATAACTTTTGATCCAAATTAGTGGGCAACATTGTGAGTGGGGTACTCGTGTATTTTCTTTCAAATACAGTATGACTTTTTCAGTTTTCCACTGATTGGAGGCAAGACAGTGAAATCTGAGCATGCTTTGTCTTTCAAGTGCAGGTTGGAGAAAATGAAGACAGTGTTTCACATTTTGCTTGGGGGAATGACTAAAACTCCTTGAAAAGAGATAATAAATAGTCATGAAAAACAACATCAGTCCCTATAAAAAACTCAACGTACCAAATATCATTTAATTTAGAGTCATTTGATTGCTCAAGTAGGTTTCTAGTGGATACATGAGCAGGTCATTCATTTCTCAGTTAATCATCCAGACTTGTTCATTCCTCCCAGGAGCAAACCTTGGCCTCCCATAGGCTCCTCACCTATTTGTGAAACTCATTTGATTTATTTAGAGATGATTTCCCAGTTGGAAGTCTTGGTGCTCAGCTGAAGATGTTAACTTCCCACTATTTCTGGTGGGAATGTACATCTCCGACCCAGTTTTCTCATTTTATCATTAAGAGGTGAGGCGTGCTCGAAGATCAAGCGCATCGCCCCAAGGTCGATGCCAGCTTGCCTACTAAGGGTGGAGCAGCCAGCACCACATAAATAGAAGAGCTGTGAGTAAACTGTGAGCACTTATGATTTCATACAGACTCTAACTTAGTAGAATGTACTCACAGGTGGCAGATGTACTGTGCAGGCCTACTGATTCACTGTCTTCTCAAATGAGTAGAGCTGCACATGGCCCGACCATGCACTTGTAGCACAACAGCATTTCTGCAGGGGAAAATCTTTTCGAATTTGAGTTAACAAGTACAGGAAAGGCAGTGATTTTTTTTCTTAAAGGAGAAGAAGAAAGTAGCCATTCTTAGACGGATGAAAAGAGTGCGGTGAAAGGCTGTGAGTATAAAACATGTCTCTTTAGAGAGTGGAAACTAAAGTTTGTTCCACACTTCAAATCAATAGCCATGACTGTGATTGTTCCCTAATCTTTAATGAATCGGTTTACTTGTCTGACCTTAACCAAGCACAAACTATAAAAACCAAATTCATGCTTTACTTGGCAGTCGCAGAGAAAATGAATGAAAACGTTGCGAGTGAATATTTTGCGAATGCTGACATTATGAACCTTTTAAATTGATGTAAAACATTAGAAGACTTTTTTAATATAAATGTTATGTCCTTATCTTCGTATGAATTATATGAATAATATGTATGGATTATAATTATAATAATTATTTTAAACATTTGCAGGAGAGTTGATCATTTCATTTCAATTTTAGAAAGAGGCAGTTAAAGCCAACAGGAATGTTACAATATAAGCTGTAATTAGATTATCAGCAGTTATTGGCCGGAAATGTTGATGTGCTCTCTGCATTTCATGGCACATCAGACATTGATGCTATATGTTAAACTGACATATGTAAATGAGATTCATATGTCTGAAAAGAGCTATGCTGTAAGTATGATGAGTAATAAATAAATAAATAACTGATAAAACACATTAAGAAATATTAGAAGATCCATGGAAAAAGCAAAATTAGAGTATTAAAAGGCTCAAATTACTTACAGTTTGAATTATAATGTGATACTTGTATTCCTTGAATAAGTCCAGTCTCATCTATCGGTGAACAGGATGTAATATATATATATATACAGCAGGTAACACATATATACATATATATATATATATATAATATATATATATATATATATATATATGTGTGTGTCAAAAAGACAGTTGTCCAGTTCCCTCTTGACATGATTCAACCAGGTGACACCTGACCCTGTAACCAGATTCTAACCTGCTTATGATATTAATGAAATATGAGACACACACATGTTCAAAATGGGCTTGCTGACAAATCTCTATTAATGAAATTAAATATAAAAACCTATGAATGTGTGTATACCTTATGTGGTCTACAGAGAGGGATAGAAAGGTAGAGACAGTGTCGGTTGGTGAAGCTGCACCAAGCGTAGAGCAAAAGCCCTCATGCATGTAACAGGACTGGTTACCGTAACTGTCCAACATAAGGCATCACTTTGGTGCTTCAGCAATGGCATTCTGTTTTGTTAGTGTTGTTTGCCTGTCTGCAGACTATTAACAGTGACAGCAGTGGTCTTTGATCACTGACCTGCTGCTTGGCAGGATAATGATTTTATGTCCTGTCTATGAGGAATGTGTTACCTGCTGGCGCTACTCTCATATACATGAACTCGTGGGCCCAGGTTAACTAGTTTGAGAAAGTCTCTGTCAGACTTAAAAGGCCCCACACTCTTTTCTAACCAACTGTTCGACATGACTCAAGTCTGTTGACAAAGGCAAACAGTCTCTGGGAGATATCTGACACTATTATGTTCTAAGTTGAAGTGTAAAGTATCATCTAACACTACTGAAAATAACCTCATTCAGTACAACATTTAAATGAGGTGCTTGACAGTGGGTGGTCTTACTATTTTCTGACATATGAAGACTGTTCAAAAGACCTTCTTAAAGAATCAAAATTGGAGTAATTTATTAAATTATTATGAGTATGCAGTCCTTATTTTTGTGCAGGATATTGAAAAAATATTTACTTTGAGGGTGTTCGTTTTTCTTCTTTGGTTGCAAGCGGCGTTGGGATTTTCATGGGGGAAATATTAAAGTCTGTAGTCCTCCTGATAATATGGCATTGTTGCCTTCCCAGTCGGCATTTAGGGACATCTAAATAGGAATTCTAATCCATATAAAACACATTTTATACAAAATAGCACTGTATTGTTTGATGATATAAATTGAGAGATGATGAAGAAGACTACTTTAACCTTTAGAGACTAAACTTAACCAAACTGTAAGCGTTCCACAACCTTAACTGTATGTTTATTGTTGTTACCAGGACGACAAACATCTGGCACATCTGCCGCTCCTATGGTTTGTATCCAAGAGTAAAGACATGATTAATGTGGTTGTTTACATTGTAAGACTTGTTGAACCTTTAGCATTGTGTGCAAGAGTCAAACTGAGTCACATTCAGGTTCTCTGGACAAGTGCAGCATCTGCACATTAAACCTGATTAAAGCATAAACTAAAACACTGACTACACTGTGATTTTCATAACACAGAAAGCAGGTGTCACTCTTAAAACTATGACAGGGAATATAACTGACCAGATAACCTTTTTGTTGAATAAAATGAATTCATTAATTATACTTAATGTAATCCAGCAAAGTGGTTAGACTAATGTGTAGGTTGTGGCTTTCATCAGAACTAGGGAAACATACACAGTGTGGGAGGTGTGAAAGTCTGATGTCCAACAGTTATTTTTTCTTTTTTTCTTTTTACAATGGAGTAAAGCATAAAGAAATGTTTCATACTTGAATTTATCCCTAAAGCTTTACCACACTGAATAGAAAAAGAATTTCCTAAACAGAACAAACAAGAAAAAATCAGTTGAACATGAGAGTGAAGAAAGGAACAGATGGATGGTAATCAGGGACGCAGCAGTATCAGTCAACATCTTGTGAAGTAGGACAGAAATGTGACAGTAGTATATGTAATGTAGAGTAATATGTGAGCAAATGTGGTTGCTTAGAAAGGAAAGACCTTACAGGGCATCCCCTGGCCCCCCGCTCCCCCCAGTCATGATTGATTTTAAAGGTTAAGAGTGTTTTCTAAGAGCGTTTTTACAAAAGCTCTTAAATTTTTACACACAATTCCCAAAACAGCACTTAGAAGCGAGTCCACGTGCAGGGTCATTAATAAGAGCTTCTTAACATTCGCTGTCCATGGTGCTGAAGGGAAGGATGAATTGATTAAAAGTAATTTGCTGTATTAAATTCTCCATAAACCATCTCTGATATTAAAAATACATAAAAATACAAAGCATAGATGAAACAAATGACACAGTAGATTCAATTAGTGCACTTGGAATCATCAGCATGAGCACGTCATGAAAAACAGCCTCATTTACAGTCAGCAGTGGCAGCCTGTTAGTGGGTGGAAGTAAGTTTCACAGAGTAAACTTCATGAAGTCTAACTCTGATCGATTTAGCTGCTGCTCAACACTGCCCTTAAGCACAAATTAAGCCATTCTGTCATCAAATCAGCATTTTTGCATCAGACTTCAACTGGCGACTGGAAATTCTCTGTCAATGACAAAAATAACTAGCCAATATAAACAGATCAATAAAAAGAGGAACAAATAGACAAACAATGATTAGGAAAAGTGGCATCAGACAGCCAGGTGGAATTAACGTATTGGGGCAAAATTTCAAAGGTCAATGACAAATAACAATAAAGTAAACATATACATAACCTTTGCCAGAATCCAGGAGCTCACAATTCTCATCATCATAGTGCCTGCAGTCATCATTTTAAAGGCTATATTGGATAAACTTGCAGTCTCATCCAAAAATCAGAAACTGATTGGCAAAAACTTGAACTATGTAAAGAGAAGAAGGAGACAAAGATTTTACACATCACGCTAGTTGCTCCAAATAAATCTAATGAATGGATGGCCTGGGTGATGGGCTCAGATAACCCAAAAGGGAACAATTGTCGGATAATCAGTGAAAGAATTCACAACTCATGGCCAGTTTGGTGCAAACCACAAATAATCACGTTTCTTTTTCGATCTTTTTTATTACTCATATTTCATCACGCTCATCATGGCAAAACTCGGATAAAAGGGAAAATGAAAGACCACAAACATAAAACACCCCTTTTTTTTTTTTTTTTTACCTTGTGAGACGATGCAGATTGCAACCAACTGTGCCTTGCCCAGTGCGCTTGGGGGCCACTTTTGTCATGGCCAATCACACTAATGATTTTCATACCGTTTATTATAAAATTTGATTCAAATAATCTCTATCAAATCACGTAATTCCTCACAGCCACATGTCTACCTGTATTGTAATTAAAAATGTGGAGCTCCAGGCCACACTCCCTAAAAAAGTGATGAAGCATGCAGCCGTTGCCCCGGTTATCCCTTGTTTTGGATGGAGACACCAGGGGTGGATTGGCAGGAAAGGACAGTCCTGAGGGAGTTATTAGCGGACAAAGAAGTTTTAATTAATCTATGATTTGACATGGAGCCTTGTGAACTGTTTTCAGTGCATCCATCTCCAAAGTACCTGATGATTTCCACTGCGGTAGAAACTGTAGAATAATTAATTATAACAAAACGTTTGATGTGCACATAAGCACAGAGGTTTGTACAGTGTGGTGCTTGTTGCATGAAATTTAAGCGGCAGATATGTTGTTTGTAATCGTGTTGAGACAAATATGTGCTGCCTTCAGATGGCTGTAAATAGAGTCACCAGTGTCAAGGAAAGGCTTTCAGTATAGGCTACTAACTGTCGTGGATTACAGAGCGAGTAATGCTATAACGCCATAATTGAAATAAATTTTTTGTGTAATCACTCACAACTGGTTGAAAGTGGAAAATGAGCCAGAATAAGAATAAATGTGTTTGTGCGAGTTCAAAGAGGTTTATATCTGGGTGTGTCTTCACCAAGCAAAGAGACCAGCATTATAATGGAACACAGGTGGGCAGTGCAGTCGACATGTTCTGAGCAGGAAAGCAGCGGATCATGTGAGTCGCACTCACTCTTGGCATCACGATTGCAATGCACTACTGGACTGGTACCACCACAACCTCTGCTGTGCCTCTCCTCCCATTGGGGTGCATGGCGGGTCACCAAAATACCAAACTGCCACAGTGACCGCTGTGTGCCGCAGGAAAATACCAGTTTGCCAGTGCAACGCTGCGTTCCACCTGTGCAGACATGAAAACAGAGCCCAAAGACTTCAAATTCAAGTTGTTGTAAAGCTGTTTTGAAACAGCCTGAGACTGTGTAGAAATTTGTAACATCAGTTTAGGATCAATTTAGCCCTAAGGTGCTTTTATGTAACAAAGCTCAGGGGCATCTGTAACATTCATGCTTCATCATAGTTTACTTTTACTTCAGCTTGTGCCTTACTAAGGGCATTACACAAAATATTGACTTGAAATTGAGTTTCTATCTTTATTAGGTCACTCTATTAAAAGACAAATCAAATAAACAATAAGGATGGAAGTAATAGTCACATACTGAATATCTTCTAGGACTGCTGCATGTCCCTCTGCAATTATAGAGTGAAGTCATTCTTGACAGTTTCTGCTGAAATAACTCATAATGAAACAAATAAACAACCAAGTCACAAATTCACCAAATGAATGCATACTTGGGATGAAACATAGTTCTGTCAATCAGATACATTTCTGAAAAAAAAAAAAAAAAAAAAGATAATTTTTTTTTTTATTAGCTGGTTTGGTCTCAGATTGGTTGTGCATCGATGAGAGTCCCTGGACTACAAAGAAACAGAAATAATACATGACAGGAGAGTGCCCGGAATAAACAGAGAAGAGAGTGCGGTGAGATAGGGATATTTATAAAACATTTAAAACAGCCATTATTGACTAAAGTGCCATATCAATGATTTAAACACATTGCAGACAAGGAACACAGGGCAGTAAGACAAAAAGATCACTTGCGTGCACACACACACACACACACTTGGAAAGTCAAAGGCCAATTAGAAATGGACTGTGAGATGAAATTTGAATGAGTCTTAGGGACTGATACAATGAGAAAAGTTGTTTGTCTTTTCCAGCGAAAACCCTCAAACTTCAAACCTAGACTAAGAAACAACCAAAACCCCCGTGTCTGATGACTGTAGAGTACCACAGGTCAAACGGGATTAAAAAGCAAACAGAAATATAATAAATCAGCTTTTTTCAAACAACAAAAGAATCTTCAAGTCATTTCTGAACTTACCAAAGTAAGTGGTGAGGTTACTATGTGGTGCCAGCTGGGCTACATTTACATGAGAATCCGTTATGAGTGTTTTCCTGTAACAACATTTTTTGGATGCATTTTTAAGATTTCTAAGTGATCCACATCTTCTTCCTGTGTTTACCCTCATAAAACTTGCATGCATAAATGAAAAACTTTTCAGTGTCAGCCCACCAAAAAGAAAATACACATTTAAAATGACTAGACTAAACTAGATTTAAAAAAAAAAAAAAACTATTTGAAAGCCACATTGGCAGATACGCAGTATGAGGTTATGTGCAGTACATCATGTCCCTGTGTACATGACATGTCCCTGGAAACAAGAGATCAGAACTGGATCACTTTGACCAGATTTTTTCTACAAAGTCTTGGTGGCAGAAGTCTTGTCCTGCTACACAATGACTAATACTAATTCAATTTTAATACAATATGTAAAAAAAACAAAAACAAGTAGCAATAATCCATGCAGTAGGTGCTGAAGGCACTGGACAGTGACTTTCTTTCCAGATTGTGACAGTAAGTTATGTATTCAAAGCCATCGGCTGCTATTGAAGGAAAGTAATGTGTAATCATTTTCACACCCCTTTTCCAAAGCATTTTATTTACAGGTGATGGACAATTTTCTTGGAAATATTATCCCCCCTCCTATCCATTACTGTCAATATTTTCATGGGAGTATATAAGCTTAGCTTCTGTATACTGAATTTGAAAGTGGAATGGAAATTGTATCATTTGAGCAAGTCGATAAGTGTATAAGTGTATCTAATGTTGTGTGTTCAATACTCAAAACTTGCTCTAGTTCATCTTTGTCATTTGGTAAATAAAATTTCTTTAAGACAGCTGTTTTTCTATACTAATTATATAGTTTTGTTTGCGTATCTTCTTTTGCCCACAGAGTGATTAATTTGGCTTTTGAGCAGAGAGGTGGCATTGTAAGAACAGCCGTTTTTTTATCCTTTATACAATCCAAATATAACTCCTTCCCACCATCTAAACAGCAAGTTGTTGCATGTCATGAGCTGTGATAGGGCAATTATCACCATCACTGACAATTTAACTGAAGGGTAGGAGAGCTCTACTTTTTCACAATAAAGAAAAAACTATCAAAAGTTAGGCGATGGCAGGATTTGTGGTTCAGACGTTAGACAAATGTGAATCATTATTGTTTTTGACACTGATATGAATAGACGAAGTGATGTAGAAGAAACGCGTATAAACAAGCAATAAAGCTAAGTAACATGTTGAACTTGAAACTGAGAACATTAACAGTTGACAACATGTTTACAAAAAAGAGTGCTAATTGTGGCTGTAATCCCAAGAATGGTGTCTGAGCGAGTAGGAAAAGAGGAGAGGATGGAGCTGGAAGAAATAAATTGTGATTGAAGTAGCTGGCAACACCACCACTGGCATAGCTTGTTGTCCTGTAACCAGCCACCTGAACTGGATTACTCTGTAGGATGTTTTGTAGTTAGGAAACCCCAAAAAATTAAATAAATAAAAAATAAGACCATATTCAATCTAATTTAATGATTGACGTCATAAACAGCCCATTTCGATTGTGGGTCTGAGCTAGAGATCACACTGGGATTGAAGAATGTCACTGAATGCGGGAGAGAACAGTAACTTAAGAAATGACTGAGAGTACAAGTGAGCCAACACAAACATGAAGCTCGAAACAGACAATGAGAATGACAAGATGCATCATTTTAAATATTTTAAATAATATTTAAAAACAGACAGGGGTAACAAAGCATAGAGCAGGAGAAAGATTGGCCAAGAATGTGTTACGCTGACGAAGCCAAAGTGGCTGAACTGCATGTGAGAAATAATTTAAGAAAGGATAACAGGGTTAAATAAAAAAAAAATAAAAAAAACATGACATTTTGAGTGTAGTTGAACCTTTTTATCACGTAGGATGATGTCGCTGTTAGAGATTTCAAATCATCTAGTGCATTCACACCTCTTCCCATGAGGCAAAATCTAGTACTTTTCAAAAGCACTAGAGGTTCACAATCACAGCAGCCCACCATATATTCAAGCATCATCAATTTCCTGATTCACTGCCGTGGTTAGTTTAGTTCTTCACTATAATATTTATCCGCACTGAAACTGTTTACAGTACCACAAAGCGTTTATAACGGTACTGTCCTGCAGTTCTTTCCTTAGTCAGTCTGACTTTTAGTGCTAATAAGTTATTTAATTAATTAATTACTTTTTAAGACAAAGGGATGCCTTTTGTACTTTCTCGATTTAAGAAATATAACTAACAACAACAAAAAAAAGAAAAACAACCAACCAGATCCCATCATACAAACACACACATCATTAAAACCAGTAACTGGTAGGATTGGTGTGTGTTGCGTGCAGAGGATTGTCAAATTAATGGGCCTGCAGCATTACAAGATTTTAGATTTTGTTCCCTTGTTAGATACAAATTTTAACACACCCAACCTAACAACTATGTAAGAAGCAAAAGTGTCACTTGAAAAATGAATACATAAATGAATATTTTTTTGGCTTACATGCTAATAATGAAGCCTTGTAGCTACATGTGTAGAAATGCAAACGTCTATTTCTGCAGATTTTAATAAGAAATCTACCACTGACACTTGTCACTAAACTGAGCAGCATTTATGTTATTATGTTAAATGAATAGATAGAATACATTTTATAATCAGATAAAATGTCAAAGTCCCTTTGGGTCATGAATAACTAAAACTGTACTCCTGTAAAGAAAAAAAGGAAAAAAAAAAAAAGAGCCTATAGGTCATCTGTGCAAGCAGCTCATTACAACTCATAGTTAGGTGTTACTGTTAGGCAGTCGTAGTAACAAGGACGAGAGCAAAGGAGGAAGTCAAGTGACGTAGTGTACAGAGCACAGGACTTTAAGACTAGAGATTGCTGTTTGTTTTCCTTGCAATGCAATCAATATTATTACTATTTTTTTTTTTCCATGACCTCTCCATAACTTTAACCCAGTATTTGTATTGTAACCATGACAACGCAGATCCTCTACATGACTAAGTACTTATTTTAACGGAAAATACTTGTTTTTTTCCAAACCTAGCCAAGCAGTTTCTGTGCCTAAACCTAGCCGAACCATGATCATTCCATAAGGTTAACTGCACAATTATTTCTGTAACTATGGCGACGAAGGTCAGGTACACCTGCTGCCTTGGGGCGATATTTCAAGATACACTCGGATGGGTTGCATCAGAGGGGAGCGACAAATGACCTGCATGGTGATTTGGTAGAATCGCTACTGTACTTAATGTGCTAAGTCTAGTAATGTGCTGTGGTTAAACAGCACATTCAGAATGCATTAAAAACAAATAGTGTACAACATTTAATGTCTGACACATTAAACTCTTGGAAGCTGAGAAACCAATGTCAGCAATTATTGCCTGCAGTATGTTACCAGGCTGGGGATTACAGCAAGGAAATAATACGAGGTGTTTTACCTACTGGGGCAAATAATCCTCCTACTCATTCATAATTAAATCACATTAAACATGAATCAGAGGAGAGTCAGCACAGTGCACCTCTACACCTCAAATTGTTTAGACATACAAGAGGGAACTTATTATTATGGTTGTGTTGTTTATTTGTCAGTCTCCCTGTTGTCCAGGAATATACAGTACGTATTGTGACTCCCGTTTTTTGGGGTTTTTGCATATCCATGGTAAAAAAAAAAAAAAAAAACTCAAACTGTACAGACGTGCAGTAAAAACTTGTTTTCTTCAGTGCTGGTACTGGAATACCTCTGAGAAGCCTTTCAGTGTGGTCAAGCACACTGGGAATTGGGGGCGCTGGAGACATGTACTCAACGACCATGAACCTGAATGAATGAATAGCAACTTTTTTCAAATCTTAATCAAGTTAGTTTTGTTAATTTGACCAATAGCAGAAAAGATATGCATCCATCGATATAGATATGACTGGACAGACTAACTTGACTTAATTTAGCTTTTAGCATTTTTTTAAACTAAATTGTTCCTCTTCTTCGTTGCATGGGATTGAGCAGGTATTCAAGCACTAGTTGAAATGTATCTGTGAAAATATTTGAAGATGAGTGATTTTAACAGGAACACAGTTCACCAAAAGGGTTGGTTGCACTATTTACGCATAGGAACACAACCAACTGACAGGAACAGAGGAGGAAGCAGAGGGGAGAAGGGGTGAGTGGATGAGGTGCTTGTTGAAATAGCACAGTGTGACTGGGAGAGGGTAGCTGTTAAGGGGCTTGGTGGAGAGGGACAAAATGCTCAGATGCAAGATTGTTATGTTCTCTACCATGAAAATGGAACCACTTTAGCCATTAATCATTGATGGACAGGAGATGATGGATAACTCCCTTGTTGAGGTACATGTATTCTCCTCCGTTCCATTCAGCACAGCTTTGTCTGAAACATCAAAACATCTTTTCAAGTTCAAACTGGCTAAGAATACAAATTAAAAAAAAAACAAAACAAAATAAATTATTCCTAAATTTGAATATGACTCTAAAAAAATAATTAAAAAAAGTCACTAAATTTGGAAATACTGTGAAACATCACAATTAAATTGGTGTTAATCACTAACACATGTCTGGCAATTTGGACTAGGCAATATCATTTTTTCATGATGTCTCCATATTTTATCAGATGGTTGGCTATTTATTTCATTGCAATATTGTGAAAATATGCTCCAGGCAAACAAGATGGTCACAGTGCCACGTTTTTATAATTGTTAATGCCAAATTTCTGGTGATTTATTTCCCAGGCGTCCCTTTTGTCTCTCCATGGCAGAGAAGACTGGCAGCTTCTTCACTGCATTTTACCTTTGTGCCACCAGACTTGTTGTCATGGGAAATGTTGGATTACTGCTTACTTACACAAAAAAACAACTTATTTACTTTGCAACTATGTACCATACAACTTTACTTTGCTGTTTCACCACTCAATGAAGAGAAAATATGTACTGATTTGTTTCCTGCAGACTGTGATGAAACAGTCATTCACTAAGTGGATTTCACAAGCCCACAATGCAGAACACCCTCAATTTCAGTGTTATTTTTATTAATTAGTTAAAAAGTTATGGCAGATGTACACAACTTGTTTTCAACAAAGTACAGTATCTGATTTTATGACTTGAATATACAATACACACTAAGAAAATTGCTTGGTAATGCACGGAAACCATGAATGGGCAAAGGAAGGCGACTAGCTTATAAGAGCTATTGTAACGCTCACAGTGGGAGGATTGTGATGTAATCTTGCAATTTATATATTCTTCAGATCCATATGCCATATTGTATCTTGTCCTGTCTTAAGTTTACATTGCAGGGAACATGACCTAATCCTTTTTCGAGGACTGAGTAAAGAAACTTGTTGTTATGACTGAACCGACCATTTATGTGTTTGGCTTTTTCTCATTATCAGTGGTGGATGATGTAAGCAGATCCTTTAGTCGAAGGTAACCCGCGGAGTTTGTTTTTTAATCTAATAGCGCTATGACACTGTTTTTCAATTGGTTTCCTATTTTGTTTGTCTCATGTATGTGCACAAGGACGCATATGCACGGCTGCATGTGAGAGACATGACAAAATTGCCTGCCAATGGTTTCACACTGTTCCGCTAATGTAGCCAGCAAATGCAGGGAAGAAGACTGCAAGCTAGTAAACATGGATGTAAACAACTCTCAATTCAAAATACTGGAGAAAAAAAAGGCTTTTTTAAATGTTTTACAAGGAAGGAAATGCATTCAACGCGTTAGTTAGACCTCATGGATACACACAATGTGTTAGTGAGCAGATGAGGAACACTATATGTAAACATTGTCTTCCTATGTTTACGATCTTTAAAGGCACCTTTAAAGTGATACTCAACTCAAAATCCAGAGCTTTTTTTAATTGATCAAATACTCATCCCCCTGTAGGTCTGAAAGGTGGTTGTCAAAAGTCGCTCAGTGGTCAGGTTGAATTCATGTACATTTCAACGGATTCCAGTGGTAACAAGCTTTCATGGTGGGAAAGAAGGTATTCAAAAGCCCATAGAAACTTTTCACCCCACTTGTCCGCTGTGTGACCGTCTGCTCAGAATGTTCCAGTTATACATGCATCACTTCAGTTTGTCATTTGCACTGTGAGCTGCTTTAGTGTGTTTAGAAATGTATATATTGTCGTTATTTGATAAAGAAATTCAATAAAATTTTCTTAACCTGCACAGAAGAGGCATGTTTTCACTGCTGTTTGACAAAAATTCTAATACTGGGCAACAAGGAGTTGGACATAGTTGGAGTTATGGCCTTTTTGCCATTAGAGAAGAGAGACTAAAGAGTACAGAGCACAGGCTGGTGAGTGGGTTTGGATTATGTGCTGGAAGTGTGTACATATACTCTTGGGCACTGTCAATCGAATTCTGAATTCAGTACAAGCTTCCACATAGTGTACTACCAGTTGCTGGAATGTAGGCAGTGACTTAGGACACTTTTGACTTTGGTTGGACAAGAAGCCGACTGCAGCTCTCCGGATGAGCTGCAGGACTAGACGAAAGCACTTTAGTGTCACAGCCAAGAGCGTGTTGCAGTAATCCAGGCATGAGGTTGTGGCCATGATGTGATCCTTGTGCAACAAAGTTTAGACTAGGAATCTTGATGCCTAAAGCAAACCACGACGGGGATGTTTTGAAGAGGCAGATCGGAGATATGACTATGTGTTGGTAGGTGACTAAACATAAGCACATGATTAAAATACTGACTTCTATACTGCCTCACACTGACATCTTTGTGTTAAAAAAGTGTTTTCAAGTTAAAAACATTCAAATCTAGCCTGTGAAGTTAGCACATGGCAAATACATTTTATCCAACGATCCAGTATGCTCTAGATATCTGTGTCTGTGTAACACTGTGTGCCAACTATGCATGCAAAAAGCCTGGATACTGTGCATCTGAAACTCAGTGACACAGTATCTTGCTTGAGTTACACTAATTGCAGATGATAAGAGAATGTAGGAGAATACGCCAACAAAAACCAGTGACACCTGCCATTGTTAAACAGCTAATTGGTGGGCAGGCAGTCAATTAAGTATCTGCATTTCACGCGTACTTTTATTTATGTATAGCTGTCCAGGGAGCGTAATAGGCGACTGTAAGACAATAGCAGTCTTATTAACCGAAGATGTTTAATCCACTGTCATGAAATGATGAAAAGGGTAATGCAGTAGGAATAAATAAAGGTAACAAGTAAAACGTAAGAAGGTGCACATAACTATTTTCACCATTTGTTCAGCAAGGTTCCACAGGTTGTGCTGCTGAGACCCTCCACACACACACACACACACACACACACACACACACACACACACACGCATCTTTAGATATCCTTAGGCCCCCATGCATGTGTTTTGATTGCAACCATAAAACATATGTCCCAAAGATATTGCCAACTCTATAACTGTCTGATTTTATTGTTGCATATTTATCCACAGGAATACATGACATGATGTCTTTTAGGAATTCTTTATTGTGGAAATTAGGACAATTTAAAAGCGTTCTTTCAGTTGAATATGAGTAACAGACACGTCCACTGAAACCCTGTGCCAGCAGCTTTGTTGTTTCTGTAGTACAGATGCCCAGCAATTGACTATTCAGGATAAACAAATACCAGGCTGTCACTCAGTCTGGCAGCCATCCGACCACCTCAGTCACAGACAGCCTGTGATGCCAGTGAGATGGTGGGATGCCAAAACAGTAGATGGATGTCACAGATCTTTTGACTAGAGCACCATGCTGCAGTGACAAACTATGAGTACCTGTTTGCATATGCTTTAACTGTATTTCAAAGTTCTAAATCAATCTGGAGTTGTCTTAAACCATACATTGTCAAATCTGATTCTCTAGGATATATCTCCTATCATGAAGTTTAGTTTTACGTCACGCCAGCAGTAGTAAGAGACAGGCAGTTTTACCTTTGCCAGTTGTCACTTCTCTTTTCTTAAGGGAAATTTAGAGGGATGATGTATACATATTCGCAGTTTAAACTCCCCTTAAACCCAGTTCTGCTGTATGTGAGGAAGTGTGTGTTTGTGTGTTCCGTCTGATACCTAAATCCCATTGTGTGAAGAGGAAGTAGCAGGGTAGAGTGGCTAGGCCCCCTGACCAAGCCTGTGGGTGGGTGGCATGGATTCATAAATCAGGGAGAAGTGTTAATCTCTCTCAGGTACTGGAAAGCCAGCCCTCAGTAAATATGTTGCCCCAGGATACAATGGGGTTTAGAGGATTTCTGTCTCCAAAGAGAAATTAGGCAGCAGCTTCAGAAGTGAGCTAAATGGAAATGCTTGCTGGAGCATACAGAGAGAGTAGGGTGCTGCTGTCAGCTAGTAAACATCGTTTCAGAGTAGCCTCAGTCATTATCGTGGCAGTCACTGCCAACAGCTAGGGCGAGCAGACGGGTGGGCTGATGAAGAGCATCTTCTATGCTGATGATTAGTCACAATAGGGAGGATAAAAATCTGAGGACTGCTGGATTATATGGGAATGAGAATAGTTTGTGCTATACGTAAAGTGGCTAATAACAGTAACTTACAGTTCGATCCCACCTACTTTCTGTTCTGGAATTTCTTAAGAAAAAAAAAGACAAAACAAATTAACTCAATGTCATTTTTTGCTTACACTCACATGTTTTCTGCTTATACTGCTTTATATCTTAAAAAAAAAAAAAAACAAACAAAAAAGTTCTTTATTGATTTCATAATGGCAAGTGAGAATTGGGGCAACAGGAAAGGTAAAATAAATATGTTCTACCTTTAAACGTATTGATAACTCTAATTATTAGCAATCACAGAGTGAGTTTTAGAGGCTCCCAGTAGATCATTTAATGAGTGTATGTCAAATGCATAGTTTCAACAGCAGCATATTGTCAGTAATCATAACAGCCCATTGTATAACCTTGACATAAAAAATCCAACAATATAATGTAAGCATAAATTAAGTGAAACACTTCCACCTAAATTTTGCAGGGAATACACGAATGACCCGAGTGTTTGTTTGTTTTTTTCCATTAGGATAACAAAGGTACATTGAAAAATTTTCTTACTGTAATCTGTATCTGCAGAACATTAACTATAAGCATATTTTATTTTCCCTGTGATATTCAATCCTGGCAACCAAAGCATTATTAATATTTTAATTGTTATTTTTAGGCCAGTTAAAGCACTTGGTCAAGGCTAGGGAAAGACTGTAGTTTTGGTTAAATATTGAACAAGTCAACGCTGACAAGAAGCATGAAAAAGGAGCGCTTTGACTTTTTCCGTTTTTAACCAAAATCAACAACTATACTACTATGATCACAGTTAAAGGGGTGGGGAGTAGGTAACGGTTGGTAAATGATAGTCTGTATATATTTTATGCACCTTCTACACCTGCTGATCCCTGTTTAGGATCATAGGGGCCCAGAGCTTATCTCATTATCTCAGCATGCATTGGCTGAGAGGCAGGATGTCAGGCTGACATTGGACAAGGCTCGGTCAAAACCTAGTATATGGCTGGAACATTTCTGGTCAATGTAATTGAGGACGCAGATTAAAACTGTTGTGGAACCGCTGTAAACAACTTGTCTTATATGTTGTTGTATTTGCATTGTGCCTAATTTCAGCTGGTTTTAGCCCTTTATCTGTTTCCCTTTCTCCTACTCTCTGTGCTCACATAAACAGTATTTTAATACAGGCAAATTTCCGATAAAGCTGTTCTCTACATGTTTTTCTGTTTCTGTTGTCAGACAACAGAACAGGTTTGAAATAGTGACTGAAACACTACTGACTACATGATAACTTCCAAGCCTCTTATAGAAACTGTTTGCGCTCATTCGTTTTGAAAGAGCAATGGTCAATGGGGAAACTCTACTTCAGTCACTGCGATGATAAGTCTGGCCCCACTGTTGCAGTCCAGCCAAAAAGAATACGGTAACAACAAAGACATGTCTGAGGTTTATATCAGGGAGCAGTTGTTTTTCACTGTTAATTGTGAACTCAATAATGAAAAAAGTTAACTGCAGATACAGAAAAGCTGAAGAATATTCATAGAAGGTTTTTCCCCTCGAACTATCTGTCCGTTCAGTTAAAGCGAGGGTTTTCAGCCACAGCGTTCTATACCTGCCAAGCTTTTTCTGGTACATTCCCTGGTTGAAAATGGTTGCAGATCTGCAAAGGGCATGTCATCATCAATTTGAGCAAGCACAGCTTTTAAGTTTTTTATTTTCTTTGAATCATTCATTTCACATTATCTATTTATATGTACTGAAATGGAGATAACCTTATCTCTAATCTAGGGACTGATATCTTGTGTCATATAATCATACACTTAGTTTACACAAGTTTCAAATAAAAGTGAGAAGTTTGAACCCTCAATCAGAACTATTCTTGTTGTATTGTCAGAAATGTTCCTTATACAGTATTTCTGTTTTTAATTGTTCAATTCCATAAACATTTTGTATATAGTTTAATTATATTACAGCAGTACCAATAAAACGGCTGATAAAAGTTTTTGCAATTCCAAATTAGTTAGGGAACATGCTATGATACTGCTGTGATAAAGTAATAGAAAATAAGAACATAAATACAGTACATAGCCCTCCACTGTGATGGAGAGACCTTGATTACCCTTCATTTCTTTATTAATCCTTAAAGAAAGAAAAAATCTTAGGCTGTTTCGCACTCAAAAGTGGTTCAAAGCCTCATAAATAACATTGAGAGCCAGTGAAGTGATGTTTTTAGTTAGGGGCAACACAGTAACTTGTCTTAGTTCCTGTCAGAAATACTGGCTGGATTAACTTTAACTTTTATATTTCATGATGGATAAGACAAGCGCACAGGGAGTTACAATAGTCGGGGTATGATGAAAATTTGATGAAAATGTCGAAAATCTTTTGATGATAGATTCAATTTAGGCAATTACGGATGCAGTTTTGAGTATTAAAGGAATAGTACAACAGTTTGAGAGATGGTTGTCTTACAAAAACAGAGATGAGAAGACGCGTAGATGTTGTATCACTTTCATATTTAGTAAAGGAAGCAGGGGAAGTTTTTTCTTCCACCACATATGCACCCCATAAAAATAATTTAATTATCATTTGTGTTAGGTGACATTACAGCAATGGAAACTAAAATGCCTGGACATTTTATGACCTTTATGAACATAGGTTCTGAACTATCTTCTGAAATAGGGAGTGCATTGTTAGACCGTGTCTTTTTATATTGTGTTGGGAAAAAATACACAAACTCTTACAATTTATAATAAAGATGGTTATTATTTGGTGTAATTAAAAAAATACATTATCTTCATCATACAATACAATATCATCATCCAATATGCAAACAATGATTCTGTCACTTCTGCTACCAGTCAAGCATCAGATTTAATCCCAACACATTAATATCCAACATCTGTCATGGGAAGCAGCATAACTATGCATATTCTATAACATTTTATTGTCTTTCAGTGCCCACTGCCTGTATGATAAAATCCATTTCTATGCAGGTCGGGCAAGACAAGTTTTTAACAGAAGACAGTGTTGCTGATGGGAGTGAAAAGAATCTGTCCGAGCAGGAGGAAGAGGGATGGCACATCTGCGGTTTCATTTTTCAGCCTTGAGGGATTAAAAAAAATAAATGAATAAATCCTTACCAAACCATCATTCTCATACTAAAATATCCAGAATTTTATCCAAAAGTTTGAAACTAGGGACATGAGGTTTTAATCTGCAGACAAACATCCATCTTTATTTTGACATCTGCTCATATGTCCAAAATTCGAACATGTAAGTGGGCAACGCAGATAGAGACATGGAGAGTTTAATTTGAGCTTTAGGCATAAGTCACGAGCTGTAGGCTGAGCAGCAGTGAGAGACACAAGAGGAAAACACAACATAGACATTGTTGTGTCCATTTTAATACACTGACTCCCCCTAAAACCACAAATTGTTTTACAGTTCTGCTTGAGTACGGATTAAACAAACGAGATACAATGTGCTAATTAGAAAGCTTTAGAGGTGTCAGTGAATGTATTTTTGAGCCAGGCCAGATGCCATGTCATACTTGACTAACCTTGTCTTGACTCCAGCTCTGTATCTAAGACACAGACATGAGATTAGGAAGCAAGTAAGTAAGAATATTTCGCAAAATGTTGAAACATTCTTGATTAAAAATGTACAGATGGCGTTGCGTATTTAGATTCTCGTCTTTCTCTAATTTGTCTCTCTTTATTCAACCCTCTCTTTACTATTAGCTATTAGTTTTAATATCTCCTAGTGTGTTAAAAATAAATATTGTAATTCTCTGTTGCAATGTCAAGCAATGTGCCGGCCCTGACACTCTAAGAGACAGAAAGAGAGAGGGAGACAAAGAGCGTGCAAGAAGAGTAGTATTTATACTGAGACAGCAACTTAAATAGGTTATCATAGCATTTAAGTTCCACTGTGACTGGGCTCCTTTAACATGTCACTGTGAGAGTTCTCACAAAGAAAACGGTATCTTCAGAGAAAGCTGCACCTTAACCCTGGTGAACTGATCTGGGGGTAGTGAGCGCTGTGATAGGGACTAATCCCCTGCTGTGTGCTTTGAGCGGGCCTCAGAGCAATACACCAGAGGAAACCAAGGAGAAGCGAGGAACAAGCGCTAAGAAAGAGACTTCTGACAAACTGAAAAATGTGTTGAAGTGGTGCTGTCACCGTGATGAATCCTTTCAGACCTCGTCTCAAAATGGGATGGAATCTTAATGCGCATGTGTGTATGAGCGGTAGTGGAGATAGTGTTTGTGTGAGAGAGCGTGTGTGTGTGTTTGTGTACAGTGGATTTCTCAGTGAAGCATATGCCGTTTAGCTCATGCAAAAATCCACCAGGAATCAAGCTGATGCCTCCTGGTTAATTGCAGAAATTTACCAATTTAGAACTCAGAGTGTGACACTGAGAATTCCAGCAGATGTTTGGAAGGTCTCAGTAAAAAAAAAAAAAAAAAATGGTGCTTCCGGGTTGCACATGAAACTGAAGGTTAACATGTGAATCAAACAGAGACTTTATTGACAACTTTTCAGCAGAGGAATTATACTGTCAGTTATACTGTATATTGTAGTTAGTTTAGTGTTGTAGTGTTAAATTAAATTTTCTGATGTTTTTTTATGAAAATCTTAATTGGCCCACATGGTGCTTCATGAACATCTGTGCAGACCTTTTTTTTTTTAGTGTTCCCTCACGGTTCATTAGCAATACTATATATCTAGACTAAATATTGAAACTTATGAACTTTAACCAAATGTAAAGCACAATCAGGAACATTATGGGACAATAAAATGGTAATAGAATTGTCATTAAGCAGGTGAAGTCTGTAACATCATAAAACATCAGTCATTGTAAACATGCATATTAACAATAAAAACCACGGTGACATACTATATATTAAATATATACATTATATTAAATGGACTCTTCCTAATGCAGTTCCACATTTAGAGCTGAAGACCTGCTAATACAAGAAAAAACACAAGAGGCACTAAATTATCTGTTTGCTCATCCATGTGTCACGCACAATAGCTCAGACTGTTGATCTGATTTTGACACAGCTTGGTGGGATGATGCATCTCACTGCTGCATTCAAGTATTTAAAATGACACTGAATAGCTGAAGGGGGATCAACAATTAAGGGTCAACAAAGGTGACATATTTGTTAGTGACAGGCTGACAGGGACTTTACCAATCAAAGAGGACAACATGTTTACTGTTGTTGTTTAGTGGATGGTGCTGCCTTAGCAGTTTTGTGTTTGTTTTCCAACCCCAGAAAAGCGGGTGTGATATTATCACAGTACACTGTTGTTAATTACTGTTAACACCGGTTAATACTAAGAAACAACAAATTACTTTTACAAAAAAGCAACAGAAAAGGCTCCGTTAATTCCATTGTATTGCACCAAGTTTAGGATGTCGCATGTTGCACATTTTTCAGAAATACAACAGAGGAGCAAACTGGTACATCTTCTTACAGTGCAGCCAAACACACTCATGTTGTTTTAATGGAGATGTCAGTCAAAAATAATTGAGAACACAATCTGATTTCATGTTGCACACAGAGGTAGTTTTCCACACAACAGGAAGACAGAGTAAAGTTGGCTATAACCAACTTCGACTGAGGAGTTGGATTTGTGCAGCCTGTTGTCTGCAACTCCTCATCCAGCAGCTCCAGTGTGGTGGTGCTGGTTCCACTAATCCCTTGCAGAAATGAAAAAAAATGATCCATGGGTGAATCAATACCAAAACAGACCATTGTTTTGTTTTGTAGACACACTTTTGATTGCTGTCTACACTAACTGCAGTGACAAATACTTAACATTTCCCAAGGCTACTTCACAATAAAAGCCACCTTGTCTTTTGCTGGTTGAACATCAATAAGAAAAAAATGTGCTGCACACATGAATGCATTCTTTTCCTGTGAATCCCTCATGCTTAGGTAGGTAATCTGAATTCAGCGTGGAAATGGCAGAATGTGCCTCTACCAAAAAAAACTACCATAGACACATTTACTGAATGCAAATAAATACAATGGCGATTGCAGGAAAAAAAAAATGCAGACCATAAAGAGCATCACAAACGGTTCGATTTCATGAAAATCTTGAGGATTACGGCTTTAAAGTAATAATGAGGGTGTGTGATCCTTCACTGTGTGTGTGTGTGTGTGTGTGTGTGTGCGTGTGCGTGTGCGTGTGCGTGTGCTTGTGTGCGTGTGCGTGTCTGTGACAGAGAGGAAGACAGAAAGACGGGTACTCAACAGAGACTTCAGATGGGCACAACTAATAAGAGGTGAGAAAGAAAATATCACATTGAAAATAGATGGAGGGATGACAGGTGGAGTCAAGGTGAGCTGACAGGGTGAGAAGTAATCACTCCGCGAGTAGAATGCATACTGATCCTGCAAGTGATAGAAGGGAAAAGGTCATAGACAAAATAAAGCAAGTTTGAGATGAGAAAAGGTGGCAACAGTTGTGGCGTGTGTGCGAGGACAAGAAGCAAGTAGTGGAAATAGAAGGAAAGAGTTTCCCACAGGCTGACACTTTGATGGTGGTTGTCAGAAGTGTGAGAGAAGCTCTGATTAAGAATATCTTGGCCTGTTAAGGATCATAGATTCATTTCTTCTCTTTACTTGGCTTCACCGCACCAAAATATGATCACATTTTATTATGTAACATTTCTGTCTGTGACCTTGACGACAGAATGTATCATTAAAAAAAAAATCACATTTTATATATGCATGATAAAGGAAACTAAATGATTTTGCCATAAAAAAAATATGCAAAAATGCTTAATTTCGTCATACAGTTGATATTTGGGGGAATAACTCGTTCAAGGGAACAACACAGAAATTTTTTTTTTTCATCTTTAAAAGAAAATGCAGCCATGCTTTAAGTAGCTTTGTTGACATTTATATCGTACTTAATGCATTGCGCTTGGAGGATTGCTAAGGAGTGCTCTGTAATTGGATGGAGGCTCCACACACATAATGCAAATACTCTCAGGGGTTAAACTTGAATGAAGGAGAATAACAGCACTTTGGTTATTAATATCACAAAACTAAGGACCAAGGTTTTCTGTCAAAGACTCTAGATAACCTTTAATTACAGCGACACAGACTGGTGCGAGAAACTCTCACTAGACATCGAGAAAAGGAATCTATTCTTTGCAAGCTATATATTTAAATGTCATTCATCATCACTCAGTTGCAGCGGCCCGACAGCTGATTGACGGTATTCTGACTCAGCCAGTGTCACGGCCGCTACGCCAACTTTCCAAGCGGAGGGATTCTGTAGATGAGCCACAACATCCTCCCTCTGGGTCGTCTTCTCCACTGCTTCCCTTCATTTTCTCCTGTCACCTCTCTCAACTCTTTCTCACTTACCTGCCCTCCTCTCTGCTTCATATAACCTCTCACTACTCCATGCATCACCCCTAAGACCATGTCTCCACGAGCAGCAGTTGGCTTTTTTTTCTACTTGATTATGTGTGGTATCCTAACTTGTGGCTTTGCATCGTTTTCATTTTTCTTTCTCTCTCTCTTTACACTGCTGAACTTGAGGCAAAATATCAAATCGGAAAGAAGATGAGTTAGATTCCAATCTAATCAGATCTTGACTAGAGGTGTAGGAAATGGAAAGAAAAAGCTATAACAAACAAATGTAAAATCGCATTTGCATTTAATGCCCTTACAAAACAGAGATCAAGAAAGTCAGGATATACAAGCAAACACACATGAATACGCACACATGCATTCACACAGCAATCAGTCACTGACTAAAAATAAACTCAGCATATACAGTTGACATCCTCTCGAAGCAATTTTAGGTTGCATGCTTATCTGAAAAAGCAAGGTTTTGACATTCACATCTGTTCATTATTTACATCTGGTAGGGGCTTTACAGCCTCGCTGACTGTAAACCATGTTGTGCTCAATATACAATACACGTGTGTACAATGTGTCAGCACGTGGAGAGGCTGCTCTCTCATAAAACCTGCTGTTCACAAAAAAAATGCTTTAAATTTTCTGGTGCTGTGCTTTTGTGCTTTACTTATTGCATTCATACATTATATTTATGTTTTATTAGTGCTGTCTGTTTTTATTACTTAGTGTGAGGCAATAGTATATGGCTGCTATATAAATAAAAAAAAATACAGTATGTGTGTGTGATTGCTAAGGGTGGAGGGTGTTATGATACTCAGCTACTGTCCCACCTACTGGGTCCTGCCTCAACCCCTAACATCATGAGCTAATCCCTAGAAATGTCACCCAGAGCTTGGCAAGCCATTTGTTGCTTACTGGTGTGGAATTTGCCACTAGGTGAGCGTGATTCCATTTAATCTATCCTCCATTACAAGCTGCAATTTTGCATGGTAGACAGTATTACCCAGATAAAGTGTTTAATAGAGTTACACCACGATTTACAGAGGGCAATCTTCAAGGGGCTGAATTCAAACTTTTTTACTTTAAAAAACTCAGCATTTCACTTGGAAATGCTAAAAAAGACAGATTAAATAAAAACAGTGGTGTAATGAATTTTGGATTGAACTTCAGTGTACATTTTATACATGTTTGTTCATTTCAATACAGGGCCTGGTTTAGTACAACATAATGAGGAAAAGCGTGAAGTAAGTTTTGTGTTTGGAACCTTTTTTGAAAGGTTTGTTTTTAGCCTAGTTCATCTGTCTCTGTCACAACAAATCTGAAACAAATGTTATACGACAAATATGGACGCAAAGTTTAATTTAACATTATTTTGTGTACATCATCTGTGCAGTATGTCAAAATGAGAAATTATTTTTTTTATTATTTCCTTTCAAAAAACAGGAGCTAGATTTTAATATTATCCCTAAATAAACAATGCCACCTGTTCCCATCCATAACCCATGAAATCAGCTTGCACAGAGAAAACAGTGAGAAAACATTTATTTTTTTGATTGTTCATTTGCTTGTTTGTTTGGTTATTTAACAGAGACAATACAGATAAACATTGTTTGCAAGGGAGAAGCAATACAACAGCAATGTAGCTATACTGTAGTTAGTAAGAAAGCTAATAAAGCTAATTTAAAATTAGAAATTAGTACTTAATTTGTCACACATAGGCATATATTGTCAGAACAGATTCATAACATTGATTCATTATTAGATTATATTTCATACTTAACTGTCATGTGCAGGTCAAACTCATAAAGTGAGATTGATACAATTATGACTCAATTATTATTTTTTTTTTTAAATTTAAAGCCACTTGCTTGTCAGTTATTTTGTCCTTTACTCAATGATGACTTCCTCATGCACCTGTGGCCTCCCCTCCCTAAAATTTATCCTCCTCCGTAACATTTTGACAATGATGAAAATAATTTGTAATCATAGGCCCATCATTCAGTCACTACTACACAGAAGATTTGCTGGAGTTCAGGTGCTGACCAGACAATTTACACCGCAAGTGCTCTGTGCCAACCTGTAGCCATAACTTTCATTGTACGAGACATTCCTTAAAAAAAACATGAACCCTCTTCTCACTCTGTGCCAAACTGTGATAGTGCAGAGAGAGGCAATATAGACAGCTGGCAGAAAAACTCATACCCATCTGTCTTCCCTCTACCTGGCACTTCAGCCCTCACCTTACCAGAGATCAGAGAGCTTCTTGTGTATGTCTGACTTTCTAATTCTCATATGGAAGAGCTAAGCTGAACATGTACACCGCCACACCTGTTCAGCGCTGGCTCCATCACGGGAGAAATTCCTGTAATGAACGTCTTAGACTTTCCTCTGACAACCCTACATCATGTTGTAATATGGGATCGAAACTTGATCCCTCTCAGCCTCTCAGTAGTTAAGTTGGGATTTACAGTATGTTTTTGCTGCATGTGTGCATTGGTGTGTGTGTGTGGGAGAGGGAGAGAGAGAGAGAGAGAGAGAGAGACAGCAAGACTTTCAAGTTCTTTTGAAATACAAAGTTGATAATTACTGTGTAATGTCAACTAGACTGTGTCCACTTAACGTGTGAAGGTTATCCATAAAATCCCAGGTTGGGTTTTTCTGTCTTGATTTCCACATCACTGAATGTCTGTGTTTCAATATTTACTGAAATATACTAAATTTGCTACTACATACTGAGCAACATGCAGTATTAAGAGTAACTTTGACACCCTTGTAAGCTATAACAGTGAGTGTGTTTACATGCACACTAGTATCCTGGTTATGATCTGTTTTTTGGTTTTTTTTGAGTATTCTGGTTATGTTTTGCACTGGTAATTAGCTTATTCCGGTTTCAGAAACCTGGATAACACCTTACACTGCATTTGAGAAACCTGGATAAGACCCGGAGTGCTCCTACAGACACCAGGATACTTATTCAGGTTCCTGGTGAGGGATGATGAGAAATCAAGACACACCTGCGGGCTCACAATCAGAAACCAGGTTTTTCATGTTCTATGTTAAAGCCATATCCCGAATATAATCAAAACCAGGATACTAATTCCTATCTACACACACTCACTGAGGGAGCAACAGTTGAGGTGGTGAGTACAGGCTGCTGACAAGGTAGAAGGAAGCGGGCGATGTCAAGATTCAGCCCACCTCTTTCACCACTACCTGTCACACACTGCCCACTCTCTCGGTTTCACTATGAAGTGAGACAGTGTGGGAGTGCAGAGCTCCAAAGGGTCCTCGAACCTGTCACACAGGCACATTATTGAAGCTCAATGTCCCAACATTGTCTGTAGTAAGAGGAGCTGTGTATTGTGTGACAGAGGAAAGAACGGCAGAGCAGGTGATTAGTTAACATAATGTCCTTAACATTTCAGTTGATGCTTTCTGAATGACCGCATGATTCAGTTTGCATCGATCAGATGCTTTAATCAGAGATTTGAGACTGACAAGTCCCCCTATTCAGATAATAAAATTGAGTTGGTCTGGTAAGTACTTTTTTATGAAGTTGCCGATGACTCAAACCATATGGGGCGTGACAGTAAACGTACTGTTTTCTCAGAGAAAACCATCAAATGATCAGTTTGGTGCACTCGCAGCAAGTTACATTAATTTCCAACTTAAACCCTCAATATTAGTGAGAAGATGTTAACTTTAGAAGTTAATGTTTGAAGTTCTAATGCATATTCCAAACCACATTAAAAATCTGACCAGAGTTTCCTTTAATATGGCAGCAGCCAATAGGCAGAGAAGTTTTCACACATTACTTGGGTCCCTAGTGTGTTAATTAATATTTATATTTGTCCACTGCCTCAAACTCTGCCTTCAGGCATTTATTAAATTATCATGAGTTTGGGCAGAGGCATTACTGTGTGTGTTAGTGAGAGCAGAGCAGAGCTGTGCTAGTGTGTACACGATCTGTGACACCACTGTTCCCTGATTCACCATCCAAAATATTCCACACAAATTAAAAACAGGACCATTAATGACAACCCGTGCAAACAATATCAACAGCAGCTGTAAATTGGGGGAGGGGCATTGAACACTTGTTTGTTTACCCATTTATTTACATAAGTCAGTGATGCAGAGAGTTGCCTTTGGCAGCCTGAACCTAAACACCCATAGCTTTACAATCTCCACAATTAGAGCCAGTCCTGTGAGGTATCTGACAGCGTGACCAGGAGGTGCTCGCTACCTAGTGCTGAACACAGTACTACTAAATGCAAGGCAGCCATGATAATTAGTGTTTCTAGCCAGGAGCTCCTCACTGGCGTCTCACCCCCGCACTGACCCAGGGAGATTGGAAAGAGGCCCAGTGGCTCCCAAGAGACTCAGCCTGTCAGGTCCGTCACTTCTCCCACAACATAGGAGTGAGCGGAGGTGTTTTAAATGCCAAACAGGACACACTTGCCAGGCCTATCGGCTCTGCCTGAATACAAGGCCTGTCTGTCTGTCTGGTGTCCCTACTCTGTAGACCCTGAAGCAGAGCTGAGGCTCATTGTCTGGGGACAGTTAACCTGCTGGGAGGGAGGGAACAAATCCAAAAAAGATGAAGTGACAGTGTTGCTTGTTGGTATGTTGCACAGTCCTCACGCACTCAAATGTACTGCTGAATCACCCAGAAACATATTTGTATAGCTACATTTTTAGCTGTGTATGTGTATTTTTTTCTTCTTTTTGTAGTGTCATGTGAGCAGGATGTCAGATCTCTTTGCTGCACATTTTTCTTTGTTTGCACTTACTTGTATGGATTTTCAAAATCGAAATATGTCAGGAGAAGTAACAGTAAGGGGATAACATTGAGCAGCCATGGAGCCTGACTTGAGATCACAATGGGGCTGCACTGAATGTGTGCTTAGCTGCATAATGATATTTGTTTGCACTGTGTTTGTTCTCACACTGCAACAAGGCTCAAAGTGATGAGATGCAAATTTCCTGGTTTTACGATTGAGGGGGCTTGTGCTTCAGGTTTTTCTCAAGTGAATAAATAGTAAAGTCATACATACTAAACAAAGAAAATACTTAAATCACATATACCTAACCTGTTGTACACACTTCACTCAGTCATTACTTGTGGTCGATCACCATTAAAGTCCATCTTATTATATCATCTTTTTTTTTCTCTCTGTTTACATTGTATGAACAGATAGAAATGAGTTTAAAAAGAGAAAAAAGCGTCGCAGGACACGGAGTGCCAATAGAAATAGAAACAATATGACAGATACTGTATGTGAAATTGACACAGCTGATGAGGAAAAAGCTTTTCCTTCGAACCTCCAATGAAAATTCCTATTTCCTGCTTGAAATGGCAGGTTAATACAGACTGATCCAGGATAAAAGATGATTTAAAGAAATCACACCATCAAAATATATTTCATTCCCTAGAGCTTAAAGTACACTGTTGTTTAGAAATGTGTAAATTTATGTATTAAACATACAGAGATTGTAGCTTATTATCCCCAATATAGTATATCAGATGTATTTACCATGTAGTAAAGCTGATATTACCTAGCAGCCAGTCTGTACTGAAGAGGATTATACAGAGGTTACTGCTCCATTTAAGGACATAATCCCATGCCTCGTATTAATTGCCATATCGTATGCAGCTGCGTTCCAGTATAAGTAGAGACGACATGTTACGACGGCATTTTCACTCACTGTGCTGCCTCAAATGGTGTCGCACAGATATTTACCTTTTAATGAATGAATGAACAAATGAATTTATTTTAAATTTCATAATGTTGAATGAATTAAAATTACTGTATGTAAGAAATGTGAGCATTAACGTGTAAATTACACAGGCTACCACTGTTTGCACAAAGCATTCTAAAGCTGTACTTTATTATAAAGAAGCCGCAGTAACACCTTTTTATTGAGAATATTATATTACAAGAGAACAGCTCACATTTGGAGTCCCTGGATTCTTATCACTGTGATTGGAGTTAGTGCATAATTAAAGTGTGTCCTAGAACCTATGTTCCTCTATCTATATTTATATATGTCTATATGTAATATATAAAGAACTTTCCTCTGCAGACTGCACTGGAATAATTGTTCAATCTACATGTATATATCCATCTCTCTCTTTCTCCATTCCATCACTATTTGAAATGACTGGATGACCTGACTTTAAAAGGATAGTATGAAGCAACTATGCAAACCAGTGAATAGTGTTAGAGCCCGCTCAAAGAACTACACAAAAGAAACACAAGCGAAGCAACTTGTATATTGCAAGAAAAGACACCAAACAAACCAAACCAACACTGAAATCAACCCAAACCAACACTGGAAGGCAAGGTAGAGAGGAAGAACAGCCGATTGCCTCTGATTTAATGGTGTGATCAGATCAGTATTGGCCTGGCAAGAGTCAATCCTAGACCTCTCTTAAATTAGCCGGACATTGGAGTGCCTCGGGAGTTGCAGGTCGAAGTTCAATCAAATTGAATTCAATTCCGATCAATATGTGACTGGAAGCGAATACAGAATGTCTGCCAACCTTCCTGAAATGACCACACCTTTAGTAGTCTTTAGTAGCAAAAAATCTTTTCTGACAACCCGACTCCTTCCTCCAGGCTCCTGCAAAGAGAAACTCTGGAGGGAACCCTGTCTGGGAGTGTTGTCACAGTAGATTTGAGATATATTATATAGATATGACCTTTAATTACTGCAGCAAGACACGCAGCTGTTATCAAAGGGACACAGGTTTTCAGATGAAAAAGTAAACTTTAAATGTATTGAGACTACAGGCTCAGTTCTGGTAGAATTCTCACTTTGCAACCTAATACTGCACAAATAAAGCAAATGCAGGATGCAGGGAGAGTACACAGCAGTAAAACCATGGAACAACAGCCTCAGATCAACTTCCTATGTCATTCACTCACTGGCATACACCCACACACCCATACAAAGTACAGCGTTTATTTGGATAGTCCGTAATCACAGCTGAGGGCTGCACAAACATGCGGGGCTCAAAGGGCTTGACAGTGCCTCCATTATAAAAACAATTAATGCAGCACCATAATGAAATATTATTAACACAATTGGAAATAAACAAAATGTGAGCACTTGGGAAAAAACACTGGGACCAAGACCAGGATATGAACGCCAACCTGGTCACTATCATCATCGTCACATCAGGCTTATTTTAGCACAACCGCTCAAAGTGTACAGAGATAATGAGATGATACAACTGCTAAATATGCAACACAAACTATTAAGACAAAGAGAAATTAAGGTGTCAACTAGAGAGGTGTAACCAAGTTAGAAAGAAGTATTTCCCACCAATTGGCATTAGATTTTTTTTTTTTTTTTTTCAGGATTTATATTGGCTATATAAATCCTGATCCATTTCCAATCCTTTGTTTGTTTGCTCTGGGGTCCTGCAGCTGTCAAAAACCTTCGATTGAGCTCAGTCAAAACACTGGAGCGTCTCATAACGCACAGCATTGAGAGCGAGCGAACCGAGAGCACACAGCATCCAGCAGTTTGAGTTAATGATATGTCTGCGAGCGATGCAAGAGAAGGAAAAAAACAAAAAGGTTAGTTTGCCTCTGTTTCATGCCTTTTAAAGTGATGCTGTTGGTTGACAATTGCATTTGAACTTTTGTTCATGCTGATGGTGAGGAAAGGCTGTCTAAATCTTGCCACAACAGATCCACACTGACACCACTTTTCAGCCTCTTGTTGAATAATGTTCTCTATACAATACAGGACACTATATAAAATATTATACCAAAATAGAAAATGAAAGGAAACCTAAGTCTAAGTCTGGAGTTTAAGTTCTATTAGAATAAATAACTAATAAACAAACATTAGATCTGAGTCAATATTGTATATTTTACAGTCATTTCTGTGTGTTGGCACAACTGCTGTTACTATGACAGTGTGCATCTGGCCTTCAATCATTAGATCATCTACATTTAACATTTCATCACTGAGACAACAGCAGAGTTTCACCTTCAGACATTCAGAATTTGGAAGGTTGATTTGAATGCAGTTCTTACTTAATGAGTATATTGCAAACTCATTATAACATCTACAGTCTTGACTGACAGATCTAAGACAACACCATTGTATCAGAGTTATACTTGGGGTTTTAAAAGCTTTACTTTACTTTAAAATAAGCAGCATTAATAACACAGCGAAATGAAAAAAGAGTCGCAGCACTAATGACCATTGCTGGTTGTGATGGCGTCAGACATGATGTGGTTGCTAATTTACATATTTTAATTTTGAAACTAATTTGGAAGTAATGTAGCCTCGCACAGTATGCAAATATCATATAATGAATGGAAGCACATGATCTCTCTCGTCTGATGCCTGCTATTATTTGCTGCAGTGAATGATGTGTGTAGTGCATGATAAATCATACATGGGTCAGATTTAGAGCCTTGAAAAATAGCTTGGTAATTTGGCATGAAAAGTATTTAAAATAGTGCTTCTTCTCTATGTAGCTCGGTCTACAAAAAAATAAATAAATATATGAAAAATCAGTGCTGGCATCTGATGCTGATCTTGTACAGTTTGGATTTTGTTATAATCTTTGAATCAGGAAAGGAAAATAATTCAATTTTTATACATTACAAATATGCACATGCACCAAGTGAGTGATGTTTATTAATTTTTTTTTAATATATGTATAATTTCAGTGTAACTGTCCAGCTATTTGGCCCACTTGTGACTTTAACACTCCTGTCTTTTTATGTAAAGTACTGAATCTCTGCTCAAACAAAATGGCTGCTTGGAAGGGAAATGCAGTCAAAGAGTACAGAAAGACATGATGTAACAACAGCAGCAGCAGATGGGTTTACAGAAGAGACAAAGAGTAAACCTACCCTATCAGGGGGGCCATATGTGCCTTGGATAGCATCCCAACCCTTGGTGCATAAATGTGGCAGATGTTTGCTTTAAGATTGCTACACTTTAAAAACAACAACAGAAACTATAAAATGGGAGAAGTAATACAGTATGCTGCAAAACAGACAACATATTGTATTGTAAATCTACGACAAATCTCACTCCATTAAAAAAAAAAAAAGATGAGTATATTGCTTAATGATGGGAACAAATTGTATGTCATCTTCTCATTTTATCTTCAAATCACTTTGAGAGTGGCGTTATAAATTGTGAGTAGTTTTGAAAGTATAAACAAATTGAATTATTAGCTCTTCAGATGTATTCTTTATCACCTTTAGTTCATTAATGTGACTGCGCTTTTTACTCCACTGAGATCACAGTGTCCTAATTGAAGCCGTTTGAGCATTAGCGCCCCAGACGTCACGTAAAGACATTTTGTTGATCCAGGCTAAGAGGACAGAGATAGGACAGGCTTGAAATTGACAGAGTAAATGACAGGCATTCACTAATGTTGACAACTGCCAGTTACTGCCCGGGGTGTCACATGATCAGTGATGATGGGCCCTGATATGACTCACTTGGAGCTGGAGCTCTCAAAAATGGACCGCTATGACCTTTCCCTTGGGTACAAGAGCTGTCTGGGAGAGAACAGCTGATGCAGCTGTTTGTACTGTAGCACTTTTGCCATTTGCACAGCGTCTTCAACGTTCATAACCTTTTCTGCCAAAAGCTCTGTTATTCACAGTCTTCATGATCACGGCTGATAGGCAAAGCGCAGTAGACATTTGGGTCCAAATAACCTCAAGTGTCAACGTCTCCACTTGGCCCCAATAACATTGTGCACATGAGGAATTTGTGTTTTTTTTGTCTTGAGTATAGTTCACAAATCAGTTTATTAGTTTACACAAAGTGGGTCTAGATGGTGTTAAATTGATGCAGCATTTTACAGTGGCTTGTAAATTATTCACGTTCTTCAGATGCCCCCCTACACCCTGTGTGTGTACGTGCAATGAATTCTTTCCACATCACTCAGTGTGCTGCGTTATTTAATGCATGCGATTGGTTCTCTGCAACCTGGCTAGTGTCGTATGAGTGTGTGTGTGTGTGTGAGAGAGAAAGAGTACGACAAAAAGAGAGAGAGGAAAAGAAAGAGCTATTTTAAATCTGATACCTGTGTCACTTCCACTTGCCCTAGAATGGAAATTATATTGATATTTCATAGTGTGGATGTAGATATATGTAAGATTACCCTTTGGGGACTTTTGCTCTCCTTTGAATTAGGACTCGGAATAATCAAATACTATGAATTTTTATTCTTCTTAATCATGAAAAGGCTATGTGGAAACGGCAGAGCCAGAGTTGATTAAAGTGCAGCTGAGATTCATTGAATCTGGCTCAGAGCTCGAAGGAGTGTTTTAAATAGGAGTCCATTTTACAAAATGTTATGTTCTTAATGGGAAGGTAATAAGATGGTCTTTATCTTTTATTGAAAAAAGTGGAGTCGTTTCCCAGCATGATGTATGCTTTTAAAAAGAAGTACTTTGAGTAAAGGAGGAGGAGAGGAGGGCTAGAAATATCATGAAAGGAAGTGACTTTTGATCATGCATTTAGTGTATGATGTATGACAAATTCCAAGCTGTGGTTACCTCCAGGGTTGGAGCATTAGAGACATTAAGAACAGCCATAAATTACATTATCTAAGAAGTCTTCCCTCACGCAGGTTCAGCCCAAAAGCTAAAGAAAGAGGTATATATGACAAGTGAAGTTAATTCTCATCCTACAAGTGTTCCCACTGAAATCAAGAAGAGGCTCATTCCTGCTGCATTGTAGTGAAATTGCATTATAATGAAAAGTGCAAACAGTTACGATACATTTCCTCCCCTGCAGCGAATATGGCAAACGGCCCATTTTAATTGGAAGGTATTATGATAATTATGGCATTAAGATAATTTTTCATGCTACCAAAATGATGAAGAAGTTAATTAAATGTATCTCATAAGTTCGACATGTCAAGGGATCCAATGAACTTTTAACAGCGTATCCCGCAAAGTTAAACATCAGTCAAAGACAATAAAAGCCAAAGGTCTTTTCTGACGAAGGCAGTGAAGACAGAAGCAGCGCTTTATGCACTGTATGTATAATGCATTTCAGAAACTATTCTCTCTTGAAAACATGACTTACATGACGTTGAACTGAGTTAGTGTTGTGCAAGTTCACACCAAGAGTTTAAAGCTCAGTTCACACAGATTAAAATGAACTAGTTAACGTTCAGAGGTCACTGTTTTGAATTTTGAACTAAGTTCACAGTTGCAAAAATGAACTAGTTCATGTTCATTTCTTCCATTTTGTTTTTCAATAAAAAATGAATGAGCTGCTCTGAGCTATTCTTTTTCAGGAGAACCTCCTCCTACCCATCCATCCCCAGCTTCCAGTCAGAGCCACTTCTCAAACTAAATGAATTATTGTACTACTATAAAGTCACAGACAGAGATTACTATAAAAAGACAAGAAAAAACAATGTGAGTATATATTTAATGTATATATGCTGTGAGTTTGACTTCAGTGATCATCATTCATTTGCACATATTTCAAAAGACTGGTCAGATACCTCAATCAATGTGACGCTCTGACTTGTTATTTTTCAGACCCAGCAGGCAAAATCTTTGCCGTTGGACTTTGTGCTGTTTTGTTCATAAAACTCCTTCAAATGTTCATACGAATTGGCTTCAGCATTACCGATAGCTGAGTTGTTTGAATTGCCAGCACAAGACACCGGACGCATGCTGTGTGCTGTAAATCCTTGGGTGCTGCTGTAAAACACACTTCGTCTGATGTTCTTTTTTTTTTGTTTTTTTTGGCAGTTGGCTTTTCTGTGCATTGGTGCCATCTCCCGGTGCGTAACTCTCACCAGAATTAACAACGCTCATTCATGTTCATTAGTTTCAAACGACATTATTCACTAAAAAATGAACACATTCAATGAATAGTGCTCATTTAGCGCAATCATGCACAACACTGCTTTTAGTTATTGATTAAATCTCTAATTTCATCCATCCAACTACAGAAATGAGAGGTTTTGCCTTGAAACAAACTTTAGTAACTGTTACTGGGACAATATGAATGTGGTTCATAATGGGAACAATCTATTAAATGGTTTTTTTATGTGTCAAATTACTGCTTCAGTTTTATCCCCAAATACTTAAGTGTCTGCATGCAGAGAAGAAATATACTGTATGCAAGATGCTTTTAAACAATTACTTTTTTTCCATGACACTGGGATGATTTTGAAATTGAAAAAGCAGTATGAAAGCAGGATATTGCATGGCAGCAACAAACCATGTCCAATGTCTTGGAGCTGAGTTAAAGGGCTGAAATGGCAGCAGCGTTTGGATGCATAGACATTTATATAGGGAACTGCAGCGAGAGCCTTAGGTCAAAATGGAATGAAGGAAAAAGATGAAGGAGGGAAAAATAAAACTGTGAATTCAGCTCATGCATACATCTTATATATTGTGTGATCTTTACATCCCCAGAGATCTTTGAACAATGCAAGACAAAGGCTGGGGTTTATTTGAAAGATCGAAAGGCAAGAAAAATAACTGTTATGCACAATACAGTAATTAGTCAAATCACTGTGTGAAAATGTAATTAAAAAAATGCAGCCACGCTCGTAACAGCAAACCATAAGACTTCTGCTGTGAGTGCATGAGTCATGTGGCTTGGGACTAGACCTACTATAACTAGGCTTTTAAGGTTATAATACCCTCAAGTTAAAGCAGAAAAATAATTGGTGAAATGAATTTATTAAGCTGTACAGTAACTCAATAATTGTGATGTTGTGCTCTCTCCTTTAAGACCCCCCCCCCACATGATCTACATGGACCAAGATAGGCTTGATCTGATGTCAGTTTTTAATCCTACTTAACATTTTCTTCACTGAATTTAAAAGTTTGATATTTTTACATTTTCTTCAGTCGACCACATTAAAAAAATATATATGTCTGCATCTATGAAGCAATGGAGCTCTGTGCTTTTGTCAGCTCCATGTCATGTATATCTGCTAATGTCACCAGAATTATGGGAATATAGGATATCAAGCTTCCCTGCTGTTGTTAGAGACTAATAATCCTGCTTTAAATGTGTATTCTCCTGCTGCAGTAGAATCGGTGCCGCACTGTTGTGTATTGACGGCCCCGTTGGCTGAGATGATGATACGCGCAGGTTAATCTAGCAGGCCTTGTTGTGGTGGCACGAGATGAAGGGGAGGATTTAGACAGGGCTCTCCTGATGCCCCCTTGTGTGTGCTAATTAACTGGTACAGATTGTTCCCCTCACCCCACTGCTTCCCCACACACAACAGTCCAATGCAGCCTCTCACTGCCTCTTGAAAACACACAAAACCTTGTGTTCTTTACAAACTCTTGACACTCATTGTTGGATATTCAGGCTGGTTCACCTTCTAATGAATTTTCCTGGGACCGAGGGGTCATGTCTTTAAATAAATGCAATTAGAAGTGTCAAAGGCCTTGACACAACCTCATGTTATACTATTTACTCTTAATTACTCCTGCTTTCAGCTGGTCAGGACATTCTGCCCATGACGCTTTTTATCCTGACTCAAATTGTTCTACCTTTGACCCATCGTCTTCAATAGTAAAAAAACATTTAAGGCTGAATTTATTCTTTCCCCTCTGAATCACCATTGGCTGAAGAAAAGAAAAAAAAAAAAAACGTCATTTTGGTTTTATTTCACATTTTAGGCAGGAAGCTGCCAGTGTTGAAACAAGTTTTTACTCCAACCATTTCAAGCACAGTCAAGCACTGCATAGGTCAGAGCCATAATGCCCTGAAAATACTTTGAATAAAAATATTCATGTGTTACTACAAAGCATATGTGTTATAGAAGAAGATGGATTTTTTTCTTTCTTTTTGCTGTAAGGTTTCAAGAGCACCTGTAGGCAGGTTGAGGAGGAGGATATCACTCAGGCATGTGTCATTCAAGGGGCGAAAGGGGGGGGGTTGTGAAGTATCTTTTGAACAGACAAGTTTTTACTCTTGATGAGTAACTCTGCTGTCCTGACTTGAGTGGGAAGTTCATTCCACTGGAGAGGCATGAGAGGGAAGAATCAAGGCCAGGTGATGAAGTAATGACAAGGTTACCACCAAGAATGTGCAGCATTTGGTAGAAGCAGAGTGCGGGGCTTAAGGGCTTTTGTGTGTTATTTTTCTGCATGTAAAACGAGCCCTCCTGCACCTACGATAATTTGCCAGTGCACTGTTGTTGGAGTATCTTCTTCATTCAGAGAGATTCCTCTCTCTCTCACTCTCTCTCTCTCTCTCTCCCTCTCTCCCCCTGTCTTTCAGTCTCGCTCTCCCCCTCCCTTTTCATCTGTATCTGTGAAAGATGAAGTCTTTAAGACCTACACTAATCCTGTCATTATGCTGTCGTCTTCACTGACATATGTTATCTTCTCACTTTCTTGGTTATCCTGTGGACTAAAGCAATTATTGCGCTGCAATTGAAACGTTGAGTAATTAATTCATTTGCCATGTTGAGCATACTTGGTTTGATGCCACGCTCCAAGTGTGAGATGAGTTTGTTTATGGGTCAGCTGTAGTGAAGGGTAAGAATAGCAGTCAGGATTTTATGCATCTCTTGGCACCACCCAAGGCCATGAAGTATATAACATGCAGAGTAATGTCATTTAGACCTTGGCAAGCTTCTTGTGGCCCACTCAGGGGACTATCTCGCCTCCACAGTGCTATCTCTCTCATCCTCCCCTATTCCCTCTATGTCTCCCCTGCCTCTTCTTTTCATCTGCTCCATTGCTGCATGCCACATTGTTGTGTTCTCTTTCTTTACCCTCTTCCTATTCTCCATTCTCCCCCCTTCTTTCTTCTCGTCACTCTTCCTCTCGTTCTCTTCTTCCTAATCTTCTGCCCCTCGCTCTGCACATCCTCTGCCTCCTGGTGCCTGCCCGTCATCTGCGACCAGCATGCCACAGAGCGCCGCAACACACTGCAGTGCCATGATCCAGAAACCCCACATTAACACTGGGATTTCACCCAGAGATTATTTAAGTGTGGCATGCCTGCCAGGCAGGGTTCTTCTCTGTAATCTCTATAGCCCCATGAATAGAGTAGAACTGGGAAAGAGGGGATTTGGAGGAGTTTGAGGGCTGATTGGGTTCTAGAATGGGTACAGTATGGGCTTTTAGGCATTCTCAATATTTCAGTTCCATATGGAGTTGGATTTAGGAGGTGGGGGTGATAGCTCAATGTGTCACAGAGAAACTGAGGTTAAATCCCTGGCAGAATGATCCTCTTCTTCTCAGTTAGCTATGTATCCTTCTGAGGTTTGCAAAGTAATTTAATTTGAGGTAATTGTAGTGAGGATCCATAATTAAAAGGATTAAAATGCATGCCATTTATAGATGTGCTAAAGGAAATGAAATGATGAGGCCGCTGGCACCGTTTCTGCTCATGCCCCATACATGTCTTTCCTTTCATATCCACTCCTTTGTCAGTGAATTCAGATTTGCATTATTTAATGTGTCACTGGAATCAAATGTAGGATAAAAATAACAACCGCAGACATACACAGCAATGACAACACATGTCTGGCTTCTAGCTAAATATTACTGTCTTGTGTAAATTTCATTTCACTTATTTTATTTTTTAGTCACTGGCTCATACTGTTTCACTCGTGTCTCAGGAAAATGTGTGTCCGTATGTCTACGCCTGATGACAGAGCGTGTCCTCGACTCAACATGGTCATCCTCTCACAGCGGCAGAGGTCTTTGACCCCATCAGAGAGTCAGAGTGCCTGCTGATTTTTTGACATTGAGAGGGGAACAGATAAAGCTACTCATCAAATGGAGGAATGGGTTTTGATAGAGTGCCATTTACAATTTACTAGCTATTCCTCACTACTCCAGCTGCTGAAGGCTTTCCTGCTGTCATTTATTTTGGAAAATAACAGTGTTGCCAACATATTTTTTTTTTTTTTTTTTTGTATCTAAACAAACTGTTTTTCCTCTTAATCATAAAGAGATTACAAAGGAAATACAGATGCTGAATGAAAAGAATAGCAGAGAAAAGGATATAAAATATTGTAATATTTCAACCTTCCTCCTAACAATGTATTACAATTGTTTTCATTCAATCGCTTAGGTTTTTATGATGTTTGATGGACACAATGTAATGTTACCAGTGTCTATAGAAGAAAATCAGTCACTGTCCCCTCAAGACAAAAGCTAAAATCAGAGCAAACACAACTTCCTACCCTTCTTACCTCATTACCAAAAACACTCAACCAATCATCAAATGTCAGAGAAACTAGCCTACAGTATGATGATGTTTTTTTTTAGGTTTTTTGTTATAATTACCCATGTGATGGTGCGAAACAGCTGCCTGCATATTACCTGCTTTATATTGTGTTTGTTTTTTGTTACGTCAAAAACTGAGTAAGCTGAAACTAAATGCATTTCTGCACTAAATTCTAAAGTGCAGTTTCATATATATACCTGCTGCCAGCTGTCTTTGTTACTACCATGTAAAGGCCCAGCTTTGCAAACACACTATACCACTGGGGTAAAACTAAATCACTCAGACTTCCTGAGGTCACTTTAACCCCTCTCATCTTTGTAATTTATGGAAGCTCATATTCATCCGTCTTGTAATTTCATGTTTCGGTGGCATATGGTGGGGCTGTGACATGTGCTCCAAATTCACCTGAGTGGTGTACAAGTCTGCTTTCATCCTCATGCTCCATGCTCTGCTCTTGCATGCTGGAAAGAGCCATTACAATGGGAGTGGCAGGGGAGAGTCATGATGGTGGGCACAGATGTAAGGATTTATGAACACCCCGATGTTTGGCATTTACACAAGGCAGAATAATGCAAATATTCTCTTATCATCACTCCCTCAGCGAGTCAATAAGAGAACATAATCCTTGAGATTAGTTTGATTGATTTGTTTCTTTCAAACAGGATTCAGAATAGCAAGGTTGTTATGATCTTTCTTCTTTATCGAAACAAGTGAAATGGAAACGGGAACGTACACTGAAAGCACAATGTTATTGCGCAAGTGCCTTAGTAAGAGAAATGACAGAATTGGAAAAAAAAAAACTTTCAATTGTTCCTGTGAAAGTGATCACATTTGCAACATGCATATGAGGTCATATAGTGAATTGTGACAATGACGAATTGGCCCTGAAAAAGTACTGCACTTTAGCACAGTTGAATGTCATTGCTAAACTGAAAAACTCAAATGTACATTTATAAGGTGTATTTCTTATTACCACTAAAGAGCCTCAAAAATAGCACTATCTCATTAAACCTTCTGTTGATATTTGTTACAGAAGGCTTCTTATTGGCTGACGAAGACGCATGAAACTCAAATTGCTGAGAAATTAAAAAAACAAAAGTGGGAGTGGGAGTTCTAATGAATTTTCCATCTTTTTTGCTTCATCCAGATGGTTGTTACATCCCACCATATCTATTTCAATCAGGACAGTCTTATAAGAGGAATGAATGAAATTCGAAGTAAAATAGAATTTATTGAGAACAGGAGGAAAAGACTTTAGCATCTAGATCCTGGCAGGAAGTTGCTCAGGAAGTTGCTCACCATGGGAAGCGGTCCGTAGGAGTCGAGACACTGGTGGTGGTGATGAGAAATGGAGCTCGCACATCTTAATGAGAGGGAAACTTTAGATAACAGGGTTTGATTAGACATGGCTAGGCATCCACAGGTGAGGTGTTGAAGTGTTGAAAATGTGTTGAAATGACAGCAGAGAGAGAGAACACTTTTAAAGTTTGACAGCTTATGTGTGATTGGCTGAAAGCCAGTGTGTCAGATTGTGATTGGATGAAAACAAGAATGAACTGGTGGAGTTTAGTGATAGGGGGAAAGAACATGTGACTTAGGAGGCATGAACTTTTGCTAAGCTTCATTCCTTTTTTCGGCGATCATCAGAAAAGATGCTATCATTTTGTTTGTGCTGGTTGTGCTTTCTAAAGCAAATCGTTGTCATTTCCTGGAGCTTTACTACGTTTTAGGTATTTCATATTCATGTATTGATAGATGTTTCCATCATTTTGTCCATCCCTGCATACACTCTATCACTCTGAAAGCTGAGTGATTTGCCAAGGAAAGAGGGATGACTGCAGAGGAGCCTCCCAATGTACTGTAGGTAACAGTTTAAACGTCCTTGACAAGTGCACAGTTTGCAAAGGAGCAAATTTAATTTCCATGGTTTGAAATTTCAAAGGTATCACCTGCTGTAATTGCTTGACTAGGGAATCCATAAATCATTGTTCAGTAAGGTCATCTTGTAATTTCTTCCCTAATGCTGGCATTTATTTTCCTAGCATCCTCTCTTTCTTCTCATTTAATCTAGCCAGGTCATTTGAGAGATTAATTGCTGCCATCTTCAAAAACAACAAATTAGTTTCACACATGTTCCGACATTAAGACTGAGTAACCACACATATCAACACCTATCCAGTCAAAAAAAAAATGTTGTACTACATTGCAGCTAGATGTCACACGAGTTTGTCACTGTTTCACCTGCTTCAAAGCAATTATGATAAAAGTGGTTTAAGCCGAGAATGAGATACGCGCTTCATGCAAGACAGCACATTTTAAGGTCTGCATCTACTTAAGGCTAAAGCGAGTAGTGATATGTTTTTCTTTTCCTTTTGACATTTTGCCTTCAGGAACCCCATCAAAGGTCAGAAACCATATCAATTAAATCCATGTTTATCATTATCACACTTAATCACTGCTTTTCATCCATTCCTCTGTCCAAAAAGGTGAAAATGGTAAAATTGATCATGGCTGTTTCTAAAACTCATAGAGCATCTTTCTGTAGCCTCTTACAAATCACAGTTCTTGCTGTCTGTTGTCTCCCTATTTACGGTATAGATTCAAACTACAGCAACTTTGTAACACTGTGCACACCAACGCACTAACAGCCACATCTTGACAGCCATAAATTACAGTTCTTTTTAGTTATATGTCAAATTACATCATTATAATTCAAATCACAGTGCGATGAAATAAATCAGTCCTTCATCAATAACTCACATTTTCAATCCGTTTGAACCTGTGAACCTGAAGTTTCTGACTTCAGGCTAAAACTTAATCAGATGTAATGATGGAAAAGCTTTGTCAGAATTATGCACACCTGTTAAAGGTAAATAAAAAAGACAAACATGTGGCTTTTAGTCTGTAGAATAACCAAAACACTGATCAACCACGAGCATCGCTGCATACTGTTGCTCACTACTGTGTAATTACTAACTAATTACACTTAGAAACGCGTAGATAACAAGTGCTGTTTTTAAGCTACTGCTACAGGCAAAACAGACTGCTGTTTACCCACCTGCTTGATATCTAATATGACTGTAAAATAACTGATATCTATTTATTTCATTATTCTTAATTTTCTTCCTTTATTCACTTTTCAGTGGCAAGATTGAAATGCTTTAAACATTCAACATAAAAGCTTCTTTTTTTATCTGCTTTGAATACAACTGTGCTGTTAATAAGTTCGCAAACAGATTATATCATATTTTCCATGTGTATTTCACAAAACATTTTTTTATGTGTTGGTATAGATACACTGATCATATGTAGGGACATATTGTAGCTCCAGTCCTTCTCACAGATGGAGATTGGAAGAGGCTTCTGGGCTGCACAGCCCTCCTGCAAGGATGTGATGGACACTTAATTACTTGGCTGACAGAAGTTATTCGCCACCTGCACCCAACAGGGGTCTCTGCCAGACCCTGACCTCCACTTCCTCCCAGTGCACCCACCAGCTCACAAAGCAGATTTATGCATATGGCTATCACTCATATTTCATGTTATTAATGTCAGCTTTTTTATTTCCTTTGTGTTACTGCTTTGCTTTGCTGCATTTTTTTTCAAAGCCAACACATGCACTGAATGTGGAATATGTGACTGACATGTTTTTCGGTGACGTGATGAATCTGTAAATGCCATTACCACTCATTGATTTACCTTGTTAAATCTATATCAATCAAATCAGTGAGGACTTTCAATTGAATTTTCCCACATCTGTAGTGTGTCTGTGAATAAGGCATTAGAGAAGACATTTTTAAACTTTGAGAAAGTTGATATGTGGGTTGTAGGTTAAAACTGGCATCTGTTTAAGAGAAAGTAGGGATTTGACCATTACACTTTCAACATTAGGAAAATTTCTTGACTGTAAATATTTTCTACTATACAACACCGTTTACCGTTTCGCACTCTGCTTCCCCATCAGTTCATGTGATGCTGTGGCCTTAAATACATCATCGCTATTTTTTGTTAACACCTTAACACCACTGGAGCCGAGGCAGATGGTTCTCAGTGTTGAAGAGGAGGTGCTAACTTTTTCCATCACTGCCAATTTAATGCCTGAACAACTTGCAAATTTTGACACATTCGCTCACTGAACGGGTAGACAAAGTTGCGAACTACATGAGGCGATGAGCTTATGTTTAACTGCGAGAGACAAAAAACAAGGGCGGGTAAACTGTTGATGGCATGCTTGCAAGTAGCTTAAATCCTCCCTTTAAATGAGAGAGGACTTAAACTCGCTGAACATGATTAGAAGAGTACAGCATAGGTATCGTATGCACAGTCCATATATTGTATTGATGACCTTGAAACACACTGCTTTAAAATGTGTGTTGTTTTTTTTTTTTATCCATTTAATTCAGTGCACTTTTAATAGACGGTACGGCACTATCCTTTCCCTCAGGTAATTATGAATAAATGTATATGTAGGCAGAGCATGCTCTGAAATTACAGTTATTAACAGAGAGGAGATGTACCTCAACATTGCAATTACAGAGCTCTCGGGGGATTAACAAGTTTCTGTTTTATTATCAAATTCCTTCAGGCTCAAGGTAATGATCAACACAGAAAATTACATGTCTCTCTGTCACTGCTTCACTGTAGAAACTACCTGTCTGTTTTCCCACTCTCTTTCTGTCTCACCTCTCACTCTTTCATTTTTCTCTATTACCCTTTTGCTGTACCTCTGCAAGTAAGCAGTTACTGTACCTGCTGTGTCCCTTTCCTCTTTATGCTAATGCGTTATGCTTATGACTACGTGTGTGGGCTTTGCTAGAAGAGCACATGCCTGGAAAAGTACTCCAAAATAATTTCATGAATACCTAGCACCCTATCTGTTACACTGCCGTTGCTTTGGCCCGCAGACGATTTACTCGTCCTTGGTGATCATTCTGACTCTGATTCTTTGTTGAGTTGTGATGAGTGACTCCAGAAGGAGGGCACATCATTTAAAACTTTCAAGAAACCACACCAACACACAAGTGATTGACAAGAATTAGAAATCTTAATCAGGGAAAGGGGTCATTTTCAAGCATAAGCTACTAATTACATCAAATTACAAGTATCCTTTTTATTGTATAAGAGGGCTTTAGTGTTATTGTCATACAATCTCTGTATGGAGCCATAAAAGGAAACCATAATCTATAATAATGCCCAACTGTATGCATTGTGGTAAACCTCAAGGGTCAACTCTGTCTCCGACAAATTACGTTTATATGCAGCTCATTTGCAATAGCAATTTAGTGATTTCTATGCCATTTTACTGGCAATATTGAGTGCCATTGTAGAAAGCAGTGTGATCATATACCACAGGGCAAGGTAAGGCTGTGAAGGTTGCAGAGATGAGAGGGCGGTTTACTGTGACATCAGACACGCTGAGAATTGTATCACATCTTATGGTGGATGTCAGTGAGGATATTTGTAATATTTATTATTATACTATGACAATGACCTTTACTATTGTGGTGCTAGGTGTCTTTCCTGAACCATTCTGTACTTAATTTGGCATAACCCTAAATATTCTAGACCATAACTATCAGACTATATCAATACATACAATTTTAGATACCAGGTATTTTAAATTAGTGCTGTTGAATAACAAAAGTCTACATCCATTAGATCTGCCGTCCAGTTTTTTACTCATGTATAGTTTCCCATAAACGCATCAAACGCTGAGATTATGTTTTTGTGTACAGTGATGAAATGTAATGCTCACTCATCATGATGCTTTAACAGCAAAGCGGCAGTGACAATCTCTTATTTTCTCATTCCTTCCAGATTAAAATCAATACTCACTGTAAACCACAAAGAGCCTCATCACTAATAAAAACATGAAGACGCCGTATAATACAGCACTGTGGAGCAATTGGACTGAACCACTGAGCAACACCGACACTTGCAGATGTGACTTTCTGACATTTAGATAGTTTGATTCCCTGATGTCTTGTATGTATAAGGAAAAAGTGAATTGCTGTCATGGTGCACTGTTACTGTGTTACGAGGCCAACGCAATCATTATCCGTATCTGTTAAATTACTTACACCATCGCAGCCACAGCAAGCGCACAATGATTAAAAGATGATGATCTTGTATTGAATTTGAAATCTATTCCTCATATCTCAAATGTCAACATTGGAGACTGTGTGTAGGTGTTGCTTCACTCTGTGTGTTCAAGGCAAAGGCTTGTAGATTCTAGATTAGTTTTTTGCTTGTTTTTTTTTTTTTCCAACCGCATTAGCGAGGAGGCCTGTCCATGAAATTTGGCGTAGATACCGCATCGTCCAAAGAGGATGAATTTTAGCCAACTGTAGATTAAAATTCACACTTACCCAACTCTTCACTTTTCCAAATGGAGTGTGAGAAAAAACTAACATACATTATATAAATATGATTACAAGATGAAAAAGTGTAGGGCTAGTGTAAAAAGTGAATCGCGTATCTGTCTCATTGTTATCACCAGTTACACTAAGGATCTTTGACCTGAAATGTATTCGATCCACTGTTGAAATGAGCAGGCATACTCACTGACTTAGAACAGAAATTAGATTACAAGGTCAGTGGCTGAGTCTAATGCAGTGGAAGATTAGAGAGGGAGAAGAAATCATTTTACATGGCTATTGTTGTCATGGGGACTGAGCACTCGCACTGAGCTGTGTAAATCAGCAATTTAAAATGTGTTTTTGAAAATCTGTGTTGCCATCTTTTACTTCGCCATGCAGAAAACATGAAGGACACATGTGAACTACTAACAGAACGAAAATGCCTCCATTTTTGTTAAGCTATCTCTTTTTTACTCATTTAATTACTAATTTAATTACTATATCTATATTGTGTTGAAAGTGTAATTTGATAGATAACTTGTGTCACTTGGCATGCCACTGAACCAACTCAAGCAATCACAATAACTGAGTTATAGTATTAGGGATGTGCTTATCTCAATGTGAAGCATAGGGATAAGCCATAGCCCCTTTCAGACACTGCTAGGTCTCAACAGTGTGCAAATGTTCAATAACAGTAATGCTCACACAATATTTGTTATCTGCCTCCCTTACCTATGCCATGGGCAGTGAACATAAAATCTGCACTGATTTCTTTGGTATCCAAGCTATAATAGCAGTTATTCAGTCACAGTTATGGAATGACTCATTCATGTCATATATGGATGGTTAAATGGATGGACGTGGATAGATGGATGGCAGCACAGATAACTATCAAACTGAAAGTCTGGATGTCAAATGTGTTATGTGTATCAGCAATGGCAGTGCTGTCAAAACAGCCTTCAAACAAGCCTATGGAAATTATTCTCTTCCACTTTTACATTTAAAACTGAGATGTTTGTATGTTGTTACTTCAAAATGACACAATGATTTTGTATATTGCATTTTATCTGTATGATAAGTCTAAAGAAGACCATGAAGAATTTATGCACTGAAAAGGTATGTACTATATGTAAACAACCACAATGCACCGTATCAAATGTATAGACCTTGGTGAATTGTATTCCTGGCTGTCCTTTCTTCAAACGCTTCAGGACAGAGATAAAACAGCATTATGCAAAAATGCATGTGTATTCTATACAGCAATCAGCCACAACATTAAAACCAGTTATGGGTTTTAATGTTGCGGCTGATCTGTGTATAATCCAAATGTGAACAAGGTAACAAAGCTAGAGTCAAATTGCAATATGTGCCAAGTCATGCAAAGCAGTGACAAGGAATATGCAGAAACATGGCTAAAAGAAAACATTACAGCAAAAGGCTAAAAATGTTTTGGATTGCGGTGCATGCAAATGTAGCGAGCAGTCCATGGGGGCTTGTTTAGTCCCTGCAGTGCAGTACAGATGCCCTGCCTCACTTCCCTCCTAGGAGGCTTAGGTTTGAGTTGCTTGGTCACAAAGCATTGTTCCGTCTAATGGTTATAGACACAAGTTTGGATGCTGAGGCAAAGAGGGAAGATGTTCCGTAGCTTCATCTCACCATGAAGGGGGTGTAAGGTGTTTTCTACAGTGTAGTTCAGTTTAGGCTTCATCCTCTACTGGTGCCTCAAACCCGCACCAGTTTCACCAGTGTGCTTTTTGTTGTTTGTTGCTTTTTCTAGCACACCACATCAGAGATCGGTGTTCTGGTCTCCCCTAATTGATATAATATGTAGTGTGTTGCATGCACTAAAAGACCTGAGCCCCATGAGAACAGTCTAATCTACCCTTCTTTGGTTCATTCCTCCATGTTATCAGCACAGTACAGTTTGTTCTTAATATGAAAATCCAAGCACATCTACAACAGTACTGCCACATTTTCATCGTACTTACTGATACTGTGTTAGTTGCTTGTTTCTCTGTAAGAAAAAATTAAAACTTCCACAAGTAGGTATGTCAGTAGCTTAAAACGGTAATTGGGATTGGGGCTGATCCAAGCATTCTTGGATTGTTATGGGCAAAGTAAAGCCCGATCCATTTTGGATCATTTGTTTAGTTTGCTGTAGATACTCCAGCTGTCAAACTCTCCCCCACTGAGCACAATTAAAACACTTTCCTATTTCTTAATGCACTGCATTTTGAGTAGGTGCGATAGGTCAGCGTGTGTTAGCGCTCCATTTTAGCAAGCTTTGTTAGGTTCACCACACTTCTACAGGGCTGCTGTTGGTTAAACTGCATTTGAACTTTAGTATTTAGTTCGTTCATGTGGGAGTCCGAACACATCCTTTTCAACCTTTCTGCTAGATCAGATCCATAATGACACTTATCTCTCCAGAGATATATTATACAAAACACTACAGGATATTATGCAAAATATGTTTGCTATGATTGAGGATGTATTTGTGAATGTAGAGTTACTCAGCTTTGACTAAATTTCAGTTTAGGTCAGTAAAATGTGTGCTGTGCAGAAGTGTTATATAGAAGAATAAATACAAATATAAAAAAAAATAAAATTTGGCTCCATCTGGGCAAATAGGCAGTATTAAATTAAAGGACTCAGATGTGGATAAGGCCCAAAAATAAACGTGATTGAATCTGGAGCTCCTTTGTCTTTCAGCTGTTGAGCTGATGGTTCTTCTTGCTGACAAACTCTCCTCCACCAGTCTCCTCCACTCCTTCTCACTGCTGCGGTGTCATGCCGAAGTCAGAGCTGCAAATGAAATTTGTGGTGGACAGTAGACGATGAGCAGGAAAGGTCAGCGTCTCTTGGAGCACCCATGTGCTATTACTCTGCAGCATATCTGACACTGTGCTCTGCAGAGTCTGTGGCCTGTCCACAGAATCTGATTCTGGACAACCAAAAGCTTTTTCCCAAAGCACGAGAGACCAGATGGTTTTGATGGTGTCAGAGAAGAAAGTATATGATTCATACTGTATTCACACTTTATTGAAATTCAGTATAGAAGTCCAGATTGTACTGTAATATGTAGAATTTGAACTGAGCAATGCTTTTGAGAATACCATTGACTGGCACTACAAAACAGCAACAACAACACTATAAATGAATAATCATTACTAGTCATAGAGGAAACATCAAGTTAGTTTTTAAATAAGTTTAGAAAGAAATGTATTGACTCCTATAACAACTATTTAATTTTTAATTTCAGTCTACTAAAATTCAAAAACTTTGATAGAATATTCTACTTACAGTGGATGTGAAGTTAACCCCTAGAGTGGTGCAGTGGAGTTAAGAGAGAAACACAGAGTGAAGAGAGCACTGGGGGTGAAAGGAAAGAAAGCAACGGAAATACGCCTTGAACTACGTGGGTTTTTATAACAAGTAACATATAAAAGGGAACAACTCATCAGAATGGGTCTTTACTGTGACATAGTGGCAACAAAGTTACATCTCTAAATGAGACTCAAGGCTGTAATGGAGGTGAAGTAGAATCACGAAATATTTAATTGTGTCTCATGTGAATACTATTTACCAAATGATCTATTTTGATCAAAAGACTAAGAATTGTGTTTGTCAGTTGGAGGCATGGGCTGTCACGCACTTGCCGTTTTAAAGCGCTGTAGGCAACAGACCCACTACTGTACAATTACTGCTTTACAATGCTCCTCAAAATATAAATAATGACGCCAATCCTGCAACCCATTAGTACAGTGTAAATATTACAGAAACAGACAAGACTTGACACACAATACAGTGATGCTTCAACAAAGGACTGAATAATAAGTGTGAATATGCATGTTAGATTTTTAGACAGAAAGGAACTTTCACTAATATAATACAGCATAGAAATGTATATAGATATATCTACTGTATCTGGTATGTGTATAGCCCATTGCTTTTAAAAAAAAAATCAAGTGACTTACTTTTTGGCAGATGAAAAAAGTTGTTCTTCAGCGTCATTTCCATCATTAGCACATGTACTTTCTCTCACACCATGCTGTAAACAGCACTTTTAACAGGGAAAATATTTGGGTCCAACAAAAAGTACCTTTGGTTGAATATTTGAATTACAAATTGATCTGAGAATAGTTTTAAGTAAGGTTTAAACCACTAATATTTATCAGTGGTCATGGAAATTATGTAAATGACTGTCATTTTTTGACAGGCTTTGTGCTTTTGTTTTTTCTTACTGTTCCTCACCTTGACTTCGCTTTTCTGTCTATTCCATCTTGCTCGCTCCTTTTCTCTATCTCTCTGACCACCCTTCACTTCCATTCTCGAGCTTTGTCTTCTCTTTCTATTTCGACTCCCTCCTGCCCTTCATCTCCTCTCAGGAGAAGCTGCTGCCTGGCCTCAAAGGGAGCACTAGAAAGGATCCATCAGCCAGACTAGTATTCTCTCGAGGATGCATCCAGCGTGTTGCTCTGTTCTTCTCTGCTCACTATCATATCCATCCAACCCCAGATAGCCTTTACTGTAGATCACAGGACCTGTTTTCAAATTTGCTGCAAAGCTGTATGGAGCTGTAATTCTATTCCTTGTTGGACACCATACCTCTCACACAATTCCCCCAAGCTATTTACAATATATTTGCTATTGGTGTGAGGCAGACAAGCTGTGTTTATAATACTGAATATCATTATATGCCTTGGTGTATACGGTGATGGATTGGTTGTGTATGTACATGTTTTGTATGTTTTGTAATGGAGGATGAAAGGTTCACGAACAAAACCTACAGCACATTCAAAGTATAAAGAATTAATCTGCCAGTCTTTTCTTGTGGGTTTTTGAGCAGCAGTTGGAGACAGCGGTATGGCACTTTGAGCCTCCATGTTGGACCAAAACAAAGCCTCATTCATTCCCACATAACAACATCTGGGCATGCTTAACAGCATGGATAAATAAACAAGCCCTATGGACACTAAATCCCCCGCACTCAATCACTCTCACTCCCTCTCCACACGTTCCCCCTTGCCGTTCTGAAGGCTGTAGGTTGTTGGTGTGGGACTGGCACGTCAGCACTGATAGTGTGCATCCAATTAATTAGCCAAATGTTATCTCATTAGTAATAGCCGAAAGACTAAAACAAGAATACTCCCTTACAGTTGCAAACAACCTCTGGCCAAAAATGAGGATGCTTCTCTCCTCCTCTGTAACCTCTGTGGTCTGTTGATGCTGAGTAGGAGGACTGAAAGAGAGGGATGTGAATGCTGTTTGGTCAAAGTGTCCATCGATAAACAGCTATTGCTCATGGCTCGCATTTATTCAACAGCTTCTACAGAATTAAACAGACCAGCCCCCAGCTCATCCTAATGACTCCATTTCAGGAGGCAATCTAATGGTTTCTTTGTCTTTAAGTTATCTGTCTTTGTGGACATCTGCAACATTTGCACAGTGCTGTAAGCAAAAGTCAGCACCATCTGACACAGTTCTGAATCCCTTGCATTCCTCAACACCTGTGCCTCAATGTTATTTAAAGCACTCAGGGGCTCTACACCAAACATCAGCCACCGGCTATTTGTGTGTGTGTGTGTGTGTGTGTGTGTGTGTGTGTGCGCGCGCGCATGCGTGCGCGCGTGCGTGTGTGTGTGCAGGAAGAAACTTGACTTCTTGAGCAGAGTAACCATGAGCAACGAGCTATACACAGAGAAAGCAGCACTTAACAATGTGGCAAAGTTTTTTGTTTTGTCAGTACTGACACACTCATTAAAGACTGAACGTATTATGGCAAATAAAATATCTATCTATCTATCTATCTATCTATCTATCTATCTATCTAGTGACACAATAATGATAAAATGCACATGTCGTCTGTTATTATAGAGGTAGAAAACTATGTTCACAGCAGAGCTGTAGTGCTTTTATTATATTCTTAAAATTCCCATAAAAGACAAGGGACTTCGCTGAAATTCAGGTGTATTTGCCTCTTGATAAAAAAGTAACATATACAAACAGAAGCAATGCACAAAACTCACAAAAGAGTTAAATTTCTATATTTCATTGGGCCGAGGAGCATCTATTTCAGACGTATGAGTTTGTTTGTCGAGCAGGTATACAATGGTGTACATGCCCAGCGGCCTCTTATCTACAGTTGTAGTGTCATGGTGTGTCGGTGCTTATCATCTGTCCACACTCTTCAAGGTTTCAGCGGTGGTAGCAGGATATCACTTGACACCCTCTGGGCTTTTCCAAGTCCCATGGATTTCAGCAGTGACAGATTCTTGATTACGCTATTTGCATGTACAGCTATGTTACCATGCATCAAACAGAGGATTAATACATGGGAATAACCAAAATATGAAATTCATTGTCACTGACAATATGCTCAGTCACCAGCCTGTTCACTATGGTGATACATGACATGACATGTCATTCTGATTACAGAGTAGGAAATGAGGCAAACAAGCTTATTCTTGGACACAAGATAATCAGAGAGGAAGCTAGCTGCTAAGAGGTCTTGATGGTCAATGTCTGTCAAGTAAAGTCACAGAGGGCTATTACTGTAACAGGCAAGATTATCATGAAGAGCTGTGCAGGGAAAACAAGTATACAAATAAGGATTGTGTGTGTGTGTGTGTGTGTGTGTGTGTGTGTGTGTGTGTGTGTGTGTGTGTTCATTATGTGGATATGAAAAAACTGGACAATAGTAGGTCAAGCTGTTTTAAGTCAATGGCAAACTGCAAAAAAGGAAACAAATAGAACACAATGGCTATTAAGGTGGGAGTTTAGGTAGGTACAGACTGTGCTTCATAAACAGGTACTGTTTGTAAAAAGGCTGCTCCAGAGGGAGGAAGTTCTCCCTCTTATAGTGTCCTTTCAATTAAATGGACCAAAATATTCCTGCACACAGTTAAAGGTAGGACTCCATCTACATATGCATAGAGAGAGACTGAGGCACAAGTAGTTTGTTGTATGGTGTTTTGGTTTTGTTTGAAATATTTGGTCTACTGAATTTTTACTTTAAAGTGTGGAGTTGGGCTCCTGGAGAGTGATATGTCACAGTATGTTATTATACAGGGAACAAAAGAATTGCTTTTTTTCTCAGTTGGTAAAGGAAAGCAGGTATTCCTATCCTGGTGATGTTGCTGAAGTGTAAATGTGTCATTTTGTGGTAAACAGTGCCAGAATGAGAAATTTCAAGGAAAAGCTCTAGACCTGGATTTTCTTCATATTGATATCCAATATTCAATAGTTTGCAGGCTGTAGGTTTGGTAAAGTTTGCATTTGTACTTCTATCACGGGGGGTGGCAGAAGGTGGACGTGTCAACCATTTATCCATCATATTTAGCCATCTATGACGACTTTTCTGCTCACTTGCTAACTCGATTTTACACACTAGCGATCATTTCTCATGTAATCAGCCACCCATGCCTCCTAGAAATTACATTCAATTATTACTAAATTACTTTCCCAAGTATGTTGTAGTGGCAATGTAATTGCTGGCTGGTTTATGTTCAGAGGCAACCGAAAGCACACCACTGTCACACCAGAAACCAGGGTTCACATCCAGAGTCCTGTCTGTGCTTTGGTTTGTCTAACAAAAGTGCTTTCTTGAACACAAATATGTGGATTTATACTTTTAATAATGTAAAACAATAGCCAGTCTTTGCATGTGCCCCGTGGCAGCAACAAAAATACCCTGTAGTATCCCTGGTCGGGAACCACTGGCATCTATTACATACATAATACAGGTGTAAGTTTAGAGTCTTTTAAACTTATCAACTCTATACCTCAAGTGGTCTTTAAATCAGGCATTGTCTCTATAATGTCTCAAACAGCAGGCATGCAGAGATTAGCAGGGAAAATGGCTGATTCAAATTATCCTCTGCTGCCCACTGGGGCCACTGATTGTACCAATCTACATGCAAATGGTCATGTTTATTACACCATGGGAATAGCAAAGCACAAAGTGTCCTTGATTAATGACTGGCTCGGCTTTTGTGAAAAAATGAAATACAGAAATACAGTCATCTGACTCTGTTGTAAACAATGCACAAACTTCCAATACCACATACAGGTATACTATGATTCACAAATGAGTCAAGGTTTTTTTTTTTTTCTTTTGCATCATCTTTATTATTTTTCAAGTCCGTCAGAATTAAAAAGTTGGAGCAAAGGCCACCAGTGACATCACCATTATCACACCTTTATTATAGTCATTTACCTAAAAAATAAAAACTCACATAAATGGCAGATCTCTAAATAGTTCTTGTGCTCTGCACTGCACACCATGTTCATGTTTGCAGTCCTTTCCTTTTCTTCCATCTCTCTTCCCTAACAGCTCCCCAGATGTCCGCTCACTCGTCTACAATCTCATTTGAAGAATTCATCTTGCTGTCTCCGGGGTACTACATATTATTGCTCTCTGTGGTTCTTCATGCAACTATGATAATGTGTGTCTTGGTTAGACTCCTCACATGCCAATTATGGGTGCCTGTTATTGTGATGGACTCCACATTCATGCAGAAGAGTGACTGACTCTCACTTCAGGCTGTGGCTTTCCTCACATCATATATCAGAATGTGTTTTCAAAGCCGGAGCCCAGTGTTGAGGCAGCAGGGCTTAGTGGGAATATGAGGACATGTTCTTGTTAAACTAGAATTACATCAGTTCATATTGTCTTACACATGAATGACCCACAAAGACCCTGTCATAAAAACACAGCAAATGAGCCAATAGGTCCTTTTTCTCTATTCATAATTGTAGGCATAAGCGTAGGGACAGCACAGAATTCTTCTCTGTGGGAGAACTCTTATTGCCCATGCAAAGATGAGCTTTGTGAAGTTTATGATAGAAAACATATATACTAAGAAAGTTTGACAAAACAAAATATATAAATATGTATACGTTGTGCTGGATAATCCAAGAAAATCCTAGTCAATTAAAATTACCCAAAGATGGAGTTTCACACATATTGAATTGCATTACTTTTGTGGCTGGAAGATTTTATATCACAATAAAATAAACAATTGTACAACGTAATGCAACCCAATACAACAGCCCTGCAACTGATATCACCTTTTCAATGTTTTATTGTTTATCATTTGATGAGACTGCATCTGAAGAGTGTTGACTCAACTCAGTGGTTTATAATTGCTGAATTGTAAAATAGTCAACAAATCACTAGATGTGTTTACAATAAGAATCTAGAAATATTCTAGCCTTATACTTTGAAATCACTCAAACCATTGGTGTGTTAGAATTGTTCAAAGACAAATTGATTAACGTTAAAGCTAGCATTAAATTGTTTTTATACATATTATATTAAGTTCTGTATTCTTTCTATATTGGTCTGTAAGGTAAAATAGTAAAAACAGCACATTCAGAGCAAATGTATTGTAGACACACTATACAAGTGGTTGATTGGGTTTACTGGGTTTGCCAGAGTGAATGTGCCATTGTTTTCCAACAACAGTAAACAATGTACTGAATTTGCATTCACACCAATCGCTGCAAAGAAACAAAGCAAAGGTTTCAGCTGAGCTTCAAAACTTCATTATTCATGCTTTGACCATGAGGGAGCAGGTTGAACCTCTGGGAGTGAACCATAACGACTGGCAAACCAACACAAACAAGCTGCAGAGTTGGTTATTGATTCTCAATGGGATCGGCACTAACAAGCTTTTCACATTACAATAAGTCCTTTGATTCAGTGTCAAAAATTATTTAATGGAGCTTAAGTAGCTATTTGTTTAAATTAATTTCATCATTTAAATATTAATTTAAACATCAATTTGCAAAAATAATTTATAAGCGTACATCTGATTTAATCTGTAACCACTCAACTAACCTACTGTATTAAGTTTCACACAAAGACACAAATATAAGCACAAGATTTCTCCAATATTTTCTCCTCCTGTAATAAGCTAACTCTCAAATTGTGTAAATTTAAATTAACAAGGAGAAAAACAGGTCCAGGCAGGAAATTGAAAAAATAAAACCCTTTGAAATATTACAGATCTTTCCCACCAGCCAATTAGCTGTTTGTGAAGCAAAGGGACAAATTAGGACAAATAGTTAACGTTTTCTCTTTTAGGACAAAAACAGATGAATTCATTACCTTTTGAGTCTTGATATACAAACACAGACAGAACTGTTTGTTTCTTTAAAAAAAGGAAAGTGAAACAGACTCAAGGGAGTAGATTTCCTCAAATGGCAGAACTGCATTACAATTCATGCATTATGCAGGTTTTTCTATCAAATGAGATTTAAACAAATACCTCCTGCAACACTGACTTGTTTGATTTTTTTTGTCTGAGTAGTGATACATGTTCATCAGAGGAGTAGCCAGATGGCAGCTATGAGCTAGGGAGGAAAGTCCTGCTGATGACTTGTTGTGATGCAAATTGAAACTCAACATTTTTTTTTTCTGTCTTGATTTTGGGGAAAGGGGGTTAGGATCATTTGTGCTGTGAAATCATTTCTACTGAAGAGAGTACCATCCATCATTCATACTCGAGACATAGTGAGGAGCTTGTGCCATTGGCCCCCAGGCTCTAGAACAGACTCCCTATTCGCATAAACATCAATTTCCAACAGTGTCTGAGAATCTATTGATATCAACAGGGATTTTACATCTCATGCAAATAGTAACTATTTATAGAATAGTGTATTGTATCAAACAATTTCTTAATTTATCTGAATGATTAAAATTCATAGATAGAAGAAGAAAGAGAGAGAGGAAGAAAGTTAGTTTGTTTGTGATGTCTACTTACAGGGTGAATATTATTTATCAAACATAACTGCAGATGTTCATTGTATTCTTATTAGGGCACCTCTTGATTTGTCTGTGTTTGCGGTTAAAAGAATAATAAAAAATATTGTAAAAAAAAAAAAGAAATCAGAGGAAAAAATGTGTAATCTTTAATTTATACTGTATCATTGTAAAAAGTTTCACTGCTTCAAGTTTTTACACATTTCTGGCTTTGTCTGTAACTTTGTTTTTTAAATTTATACCTCGAATGTATTCTACAGGTACATGGTATTAATATTGCATGGGTGATGGAGATATATTTCTATTATAAAATTCTGTGTGAAGAACTAATTACATTGTGTTAGAAACATCACAGGGTTGACTCACTATGGGACTGTAACAAACAGGTAATGATGCTGTTATTATTGTTAATCTCAACATATTTTGACATGTTTCTTCTTCTACTCCATCTTCTTCTTCTTCCTCTTCTTCTTCTTCTTCTTCTTCTCCTCCTTTAGATGGCCCCCTGGGACCTCGTGGCCTAGTGGAAGCTACAGAGATGTGCACACAGGAGTGCCTAGTCCTGGGACATTCAGACAACTGCTGGATGCCCCCGACATTGGGAACATACCAGCAGCCCAAGTCGCCTGTGTCCAGCTTTGGGTCTCAGAGGGAGTGGGGTCCCAAGGACAAACTCCTCAATGGACATACTCTGACCAGAACCTGGAAAAATGATAGTGGGCGGTCAGAGCATTTTGGTGACAGGAAGCAGTTTGGTAGCGGAGAAGGACACTTCACCAGCAGTGGTATGGCTGATATTCCATTAGTGAGTCTGAAGTCCTGCCAGCCAGCCTCCTGCCCAGATAGCCCGAAGGACCAGCAGCTATAAGACGGACTTTGCTTCTGCACTGTGTGACGTCCTTACACCTGGACCCTTCAAACAGACGAAGCTACTCACCTTTGCACCTCTCCTTGTTTTATTCTTTTCTTTCTTGTTTCATCTCTTCCCACTTAAGTTGGAGCTTCTGCAGTGTGATAGCCACATGAACTATGTAGGCCACAAAACTATAGTGCTTATGCTGTGTTCTCTACAAATTCAACTTGACTATGGCTCTAGAAGGAACCTTTTTTTTTATGAACCTCCATTGATTTCTTCAACGACGTACAGTAACATTTTCCGTCCACTTCATGTGCGATTTGGACAAGTTGGAGGAAGGACACGTGAAAAATTGAGAAAAAGAAAACAAATTACAAGAAGAAAAAAAAACTACTATGGCTGACCAATATATACAAATATTTGTTGTGTGGTTGTTATTGAGTTGTTCAGGACTATATTAATCGACACAATCAAAGAAAATGGAATTACATTTCAGAAAGTGTTGTTCTAATGACACTGTTAGTGGACACTTGTTTATTCTGTCATTGTCTGTGTGTTTGTAAATAAGACTTATTAACCACTATCATGTATCTGTAATAACCACAGTGAATAGGACAGTTCTTGGCTGTTGTTATCATAATGGCTTGTCATCAGGATTTGAGATTTCAACTGGAAAACGATCTATAATGTGGCATAATGTACAAGAAGAAAACATTTACCTAATTCTTTAAAAACCCTATGGTTGATTTTGAAACAAATTTCCATCCCGTAATATACTCAGTGTTGCCCATATCTCATGATGATTTTCTTTAAGTACTGCAAAACCACAGGCAAACCTTTTTTTAAAAAAAAAACATTTTGTATGAAGGATGTCAGTGCTCAATATGTGCATTATAAGAATGAAAAGCTCTGAAAGCTCTCCTCTATAAACTGATTTTGAAAGTGTTCAGTACAATTAAATAGCAATATATTTGTAAATGGCTAAATGTTTTATCTAATGTTGATCTTATTACTGTATAGATTTTATTCAAATTGTGATTTGACTGAGTGCAATCCCTCAGTAGTACCTGCAATTTATTGACATGTGTATATATTATTTCCACAGACTATTATTTTCCATATGTAAGAAAACACAGGTTAAGATAACACTTTTAATCACTGTGCCTTCATGAGGTTTCTTCAAACACTGAATTGTTCTTATTTCAATGACGAGAACATGTTGGCTACAAAGAATTTCCTGTCTGATAATGAAATGCCTTATGCATTGAATGTTTGCCAAATTTAGAGACATAATCACACAGATACTGAAGTACAAAAATCAAGTCGTTGGTACTGAAGCAAAACAGAGAGGCATGTGCCAGATTATGGGTCAACCATGAAAGATCATCTGTCATTCCACTGTCTGAAAAGGTTTGTTTTATTCCACAGCATGGAAGGCAAATTACACAATGGAAAAGCATGCTAAAAGATATAGCTTTTGAAACTAACTTGATCATTTTTGTGTCATTTTATTTTGTTGGAATAGAGTTGATTTGTGCATTAAGGAGACATTCAGTTTGTAAAGCACTTTTCATATTTATGTCACGATATAAAGAACTTAAGTGGGATGGAGTGATTTGCTTATCGCAGTATGTTTGTCAGTTGTGAGGGTGTTTGACATCACAAATACTGAAACAGTTAATCCTTGTTACTACTCTACAGGTATACAGCTACTGCAATAAATGTTTTAATTATGTGTATGCTTAATTTGTGTACAGGATGATCACCTCAGGAGTTCTGTGTCTGTTTTCTCGAGATGAAATAATCTTCCCAAATAATTTGGTTCAAAATGTTATCATAAAATACGGCAGTAATTTATTTCTAGAGCACAGTACATTGATGAGGTACATTCCAGCTTTTCTCAATTTTGGGAGTCATTTTCTTTTTTGTAAGACAGCCAGTTTCTTTCCATTATCTGATAGTCATTGAAGTAGACCCATATCTTTTGCCATCACAATACAACTGGACACAGCATTTACAGTTCATTATAAATTTTTGGCTTTAAAACGAGGACTATGGTGGTAAATATAGCAAAGAAGATACAGATTAAAACCGCCTTCAGGAGAGTGTGTCCTTTTGAATAATATTTCGTCCTCCAGTTTACAAGGCTTCAAAAAATGTACTCTTGGGTCACAAACGGGGCATACAAACTCTCCAGTACAATAATGGAGCAAATCCTGATGGAGGCAATTCTAGGAAGGTGAAATTTTTGGAAAGAGGTTGCCATGGAAAAGCAGAGTTGAGCCATTCAAAGGAAAGCTTTCAATTTACTCGTGAATTTTCTTTCACGTCTTATTGTCGGTCTTGAGCTTTGGTTAAATGCTGAAATAATAAGATTTCAAATAGAAGATGAAGAGCTCAGAGATTGGGACGCTGAAGGTGAGCTGCTGCTCTTCCTTTGAACTGGTGGAAAGTAAGGATACCTGGTGGAGACACAGCAGGCAAGCTGACTGAGGAGAGGCTGTGAGACACAGGTTATCCTGGGGGGGGGGTGTTCAGTAGAACTCAGTTACACTGACATTCACCTCCTTAAAGCTCGTGACTCACTCCATTCATTCACTCCTCTCAACAGAAAATACACTTCTTCTCTACAGTGAGCAGTAAATTGAGATTTCAGACACTTACAGCATAAATCATCATCATTTGGTGTCATTACTGAGTTGCATGATAATTCTCACATCTCAAAAATATTATGCATTGCCCTATAAGATTGTTAGCAGAAATCAGTGTATATTCCATGTATAAGACTTTTTTGTCCCATTGTGGGAATTATTAAGGACAGTGTATAGTCCATCAATTTCACTCTCAGAATGTGGACACTCAAATAAAAGAGCAGATCATAAATATAGTGCACGGTATAGTAAACAGGGTCTGGTTTTTGACAGACAGCCTGAAGCTTTGGCTTCAAATCTGACATATTTCTCTTATTATTTATTAAGAGTTTAACTCTGTTATTCTTCCTTATCAGGACTGTGGTTGTGGTGTGGTCAGATCAGATTGGCAGTGGCCCAACCATCGACCCACCAACCACATCACATGATTCAAATGTTGCTAAATCCCAAATGGTGTGCTCATGTAGGATCCCATCATAGGAAGCTGATTGAGAAAATGTCAAAATGACAAAATGTCATCAGAGGACATTCCCATATGCACTAAAATGTCAATCATCACACGGTTTCATCTGCAAGGTTGTCTGCATCATTTTCCACAGATGTTTGGATAACAGTGCAGCACTGTGCTCATCAACTCGCAGACAATTCAGAAACAAATTTGCATGCTACCACTGGCCACTAATGAAGGCCCAGACACCCGGCATAACTGGTGAACTAATTATATTTTCTTTATTCTTTTAGGTTTCTCTTTCTCACTGTAACCTCATTTGATATATTTATCAGCTGTCGCCCAATGGACCTGCTTAAATTCTTATTTGCCATGCTAGCTATCGACTTGGGCAAGAATAGTTTCTGAGAAGCTTCAAAGCTAATTGCCTTGGAAGTGTGGGGGGAAGTAAATTAGTGTCACGCCACAACTAAGAAAAAAGGTTCCCAATCGCATTTCCTTTTTATATGGCTTTGAGAATATTTTTCAGACAGGGAAGCCTCCATGCACAAAGTGGAACAGAGTGAATGTTCAGTGGGGAATCAGTCACAGAAAAGCCGTGCACTTCAGACAGAAGAAGAGACAACTCTCCACAAAGATACAGTAGACAGAAACAGCACCATCTACATATTTTGAAGGCAATATTTGAAGATAATAAGAGCACAAATTAATGTTGCTCTGCTGCAACACTCCGCTTAGCTTCATTTCATCTAATGAATGTGGGAGAATTCAGTCTGGATCTCGACCACTCTAACAGATCCTGTGGCCTTGTGAGCCTAAATATCTTCAAAAAAGGAGGAATTCCTATTTGGCTCATTGGAAGAGGAGCTCTATGGGAAGCTGAGATCTAAAACTGGTTACAGTGGAGCTTTAAAGGGACCAAGTTTCTCTGTAGATCGCAGTCAAAAGGAGGTAAGAGCTGTGCTGCCTGAAGCTATGTAAACCGAGCTGTCTTCCTTGACCAGATAGGTCTCCCTTTCACTCACACAGTAGGTATCTGCACTTCTATGCAGCATTGTGAGTAAGGTTAAGTTAGGCAGAGATTCGCAGGGGTTTGAAATGATCCAAGGCAATTGAAAGAGATTTATGAAAAGCTTACTGAGCAAAATATAAGCAGCAGTGGTTTTCCACAAGGAAAGCTAAATTATTTGTGCCTGGGTTAAGTTTCTAGGCAAACCCTGAGAATTTATCTAGTTTCATAACACTATTATTTTAAATGTTGTATTTTAGACACAATACACAGTAAAACACACTATCTTGCTATTAATTTTGCACAAGCAAATCTCACATCAAACCCCATATAGGCTGGAACAAACATCACAGCGTCAATGATTTTGATTTGCAAATATCTACATGCTTGAATATACACAGAAGAAAAGTACTAACAGTCTTTTTCTTTAAAATAAGCCAAGCATACACTGCACATGCATGATAGTCTGTCCAATACTGTATGCCTATTGTGGATAAACCAAAAGAGCATATTCAGCAGCATCACAAAGTCATAAAAAAAACAGGAATGGTCTGTTCTGGCCTTTAACACTAGATGAATGTGCAGTACCATGGAAATCGGTTTACAAATGGAGAATTGGAGTTGCACTAATGTTCTTTAGATATGGATACATTTTCTTGTATACAGCTGACAGCAGAATATTTACAGATGTCTGAGTACACACAAAGTAAGCCTCCAAGTCACATTCAGAGATGAAGCGAAGGCCTATGCATCTTGTCCAAAAAATTGAGCTTAATGGTCTCCATTTAAATAAACAGCAGGACAATATTTTATTATTATACGCCCTGAGGAAGAGGAGGCTGACCAAATGAAACATGAAGGTCAGGGGAGAAGATGATGAGAGACCATGGACTGTCATACAATACCCATGGCAATAATGATGACAGATGCAGAGTCTGTCAAGAGAAACTGTACCTTGGACAGCTCCCCTTACTGTGACTTTAACCCACGAATCTGAATCATTTGAGTTATTATATCCCCAAAGGTCACTGTGAAACACTGTAGGTCAAAACAAGTGAGTGAATGCTAAGGGCTTCTGAAGAAAAACCAATGTAAACAAGACATCTACAGCCACATTAATAGCTCCGTGAGGCTGCACTGAGATACAGTGCTGCTTTGAGCTAAATGCTAGTGTCACTATGTGAATATGTCATGCTGCTAATGACAATGCTAACAAACTGATTTAAAGCAGGTGTAAGGTTTACTTTCACTAGCTTAGTGTAAATTGTTAACATGCTCACATTTGCTACTCTGCATTAAACACTAAAATATCTGTGTTAAGTTTCATGGTTATACGAGAGAGAGCTGAGATTTTTCATTGCACTAGAGTAAAGGTCAGGAAAACAGGGGATAAGAATGTTTCTCTTTTGTTTTAAGAATGAGAGCATTCTGTAAACTTTGACCAAAAGGTGCGCTAATTGTATTAGAATTGAAGAAAAAACCTCAAACAGAGACATTTCCTACCAAATGAGGCACACTATACAATACTATACAATGACTCTTTATGCCTTAGTATGCTATGACTTTTTATGCATAACTATATTATAATGTTTTTAGGCCTTACTATACTGTGACTTTTAATGCCTTGCTAAACAATGATTTTTTTTTTAACTATGACATTTTTAAACATTCTTATACTGTAAAATTTTCATGCATTAGTATACTATGATGTTTTTGTGCCTTACTATACAATGACGTTGTTATGACAATTTTATGCCTTATTATAATATGATATTTTATGCCATACTTTACTATTATGTTCTCATGACATCATATGCCTTACTATACTATGTTGTTTTATAACTTTTTATGCCTTACTGTACTATGCTGTTTTTTAAAACTTTTTATGCCTTAGTATACTAAGACATTTTTATGCCTTCTTACACCTTACAATACTATGACGTTTTCATGACATTTCGTGCCTTACCATACTATGACATGTTTATGACTTTTTAGGCCTCATTATGCTATGACGTTTCTATGCCTTAATATTCTTTGATGTTTTTATGACTTTCTATACCTTATTATACTATATTGTTTTTATGTCTTACTGTTCTATGTAATTTTAATGACTTTTTATGCCTTACTATCCTATGACATTATATGATTTCTCATGCTGTAAAATACTGTAGAAAATGTTTATGCCTTCTTATGCCCTTAAATACTATGACATTATTATGCCTAAGTATATTATGACATTTTGTGCCTTATTATACTATTACGTTTTTATATTGTTTTTATGCCTTAATATATTATTGTTTTCATGACTTTTTGTGCCTTACGATACTATTACATTTTCATGACTTTTTAAGCATTACTATATTATGACATTTTTATGCTTTAATATTCTTTGATGTTTTTATGACTTTTTATGCCTTATTATACTATGTCGTTTTTATGCCTATATATTCATGAATGTTTTTATAGCTTTTTATGCCTTACCATACTATGTGGTTTTTATGCCTTGTTATAAAATGTCATTTTTATGACTTTTTATGTCTCACTATAGTATGATGTTTTTATGCCTTCCTATGCCTTGCAATAGCATGACGTTTTTATGCATTCTTATGCCTTACAATACTATGAAGTTTTTATGCCTTGTCAAACTATCTTATTTTTATGACTTTTTATGCCCTAGTATACTATGACGTTTTTATGCCTAAATATTCTTTAATGTTTTTTTTTACTTTTTTGCCTTACTATGGTGGTTTTGTGACTTACTGTACTATGTAATTTGTATGACTTTTTATGCCTTACTATACTATGGCATTATTATGCATTCTTATGCACTGCAATAGCATAACTTTTTTATGCTTTTTTATTTTTCTGATTTTTTATGCCTTACTGTACTATAACATTATTATGCCTTACTATACTATGATGATTTATGGGTTGTTATGCCTTACTATACTAGGACGATTTTATGAAGTTTTTATGCTTTGCTATACGATGTCATTTTAATGACTTTTTATGTCTCACTAGAGTATGACATTTTTATGCCTTCTTATGCCTTGTAATAGCATGACATTTTTATGCCTTCTTGTGCCTTACAATACTATGAAGTTTTTATTCCTTCCTATATTGTGTCATTTTTATGACTTTTTATGCATTAATATACTGTGACATTTTTATGTCTTAATACACAATGATGTTTTTATGACTTTTAATGCCTTACTATAATGTAACGTTTTAATGACTTACTATACAATGTTGTTTTTATGACTTTTAATACCTTATTATACTATGACGCTTTTATGACTTTTTATCTCTTACTATACTATGACATTTTTATGACTTTTTATGCCTTAATATACTATGACGTTTTAATGACTTTTTATTCCTTACTATAGTATAACGTTTTTATGCCTTACTATACTGTGTCGTTTTTATGACTTTTTATGTATTACTGTAATGTATCGTTTTATGACTTTTTATGCATTACTATAATGTGTCTTTTTTATGTCTTATTATACTATGAAGTTTTTTTGACTTTTCATGCCTTACTATACTATGTTGTTTTCATGACTTTTTATGCCTTACTATACTGTGAGGTTTTAATGACTTTTTAAACCTTACTATGCTATGACGTTTTTATGTCTTATTATACTATGATGTTTTAATGAGTTTTTATTCCTCACTATACTACGATGTTTTTATGACTATTTATGCCTTACTATACTATGACATTTTTTTTGGCTTTTTATGCCTTAATATACTATTACTTTTTATGACTTTTTATGCCTTACTATAGTATGACTTTTTATTCCTTACTATACTATATCGTTTTTATGACTTTTCACACCTTACTCTACTGTGTCGTTTTCATGACTTTTTATGTCTTTCTATATTATGACGTTTTTATGACTTTTTATACTTTACTTTACTATGACGTTTTTATGACTTTTTATGCCTTACTATACTATGAATTTTTTATGACTATTTATGCCTCAATATAGTATGACTTTTTATGCCTTACTATACTATGACTTTTTATGCCTTGCTATATTATGTCGTTTTTATGACTTTTTATGCCTTAATCTACTATGACTTTTTATGCCTTACTATACTATGACTTTTTTATGACTTTTTATGCCTTACTATACTATGACGTTTTTATTACTTTTTATGCCTTAATCTACTATGACTTTTTATGCCTTACTATACTATGACGTTTTTATAACTTTTTATGCCTTACTATACTATGACTTTTTATGTATTTCTATACTATGACGTTTTTATGACCTCACTATACTATGACGTCTTTTTGCCTTACTATACTATGACTTTTTATGCCTTACTATACTATGACTTTTTTATGACTTTTTATGCCTTAATATACTATGACTTTTTATGCCTTACCATACTATGACGTTTTTATTACTTTTTATGCCCTACTATACAATGACGTTTTTATGACTTTTTATGCCTTACTATACTATGACTTTTTATGTCTTTCTATACTATGACGTTTTTATAACTTTTTATGCCTTACTATACTATGACGTTTTTATGACTTTTTATACTTTACTATACTATGACGTTTTTATGACGTCTTTTTGCTTTTCTATACTATGACTTTTCATGCCTTACTATACTATGACGTTTTTATGACTTTTTATACTTTACTATACTATGACGGTTTTATTACTTTTTATGCCTTACTATACAATGACGTTTTTATGACTTTTTATGCCATACTTTACTATGAAGTCTTTTTGCCTTACTATAGTATGACTTTTTATGCCTTACGATACTATGACTTTTTTATGACTTTTTATGCTTTACTATACTATGACGTTTTTATAATTTTTTATACCTTACTATACTATGACTTTTTATGACTTTTTATGCCTTAATATACTATGACTTTTTATACTTTACTATACTATGACATTTTTATGACTTTTTATGCCTTACTATACTATGACTTTTTTATGACTTTTTATGCCTTACTATAGTATGACTTTTTATGCCTTACCATACTATGAATTTTTTATGACTTTTTATGCCTCAATATAGTATGACTTTTTATGCCTGACTACATTATGACGTTTTTATGACTTTTTATGCCTTACTTTACTATGACGTCTTTTTGCCTTACTATACTATGACGTTTTTATTACTTTTTATGCTTTACTATACTATGACGTTTTTATAATTTTTTATACCTTACTATACTATGACTTTTTTATGACTTTTTATGCCTTAATATACTATGACTTTTTATACTTTACTATACTATGACATTTTTATGACTTTTTATGCCTTACTATACTATGACATTTTTATGACTTTTTATGCCTTACTATACTATGACTTTTTTATGACTTTTTATGCCTTACTATACTATGAATTTTTTATGACTTTTTATGCCTCAATATAGTATGACTTTTTATGCCTGACTACATTATAACGTTTTTATGACTTTTTATGCCTTACTTTACTATGACGTCTTTTTGCCTTACTATACTATGACTTTTTATGCCTTACTATACTATGACGTTTTTATTACTTTTTATGCCTTACTATACAATGACGTTTTTATGACTTTTTATGCCTTACTATACTATGAATTTTTTATGACTTTTTATGCCTTACTATACGATGACGTTTTTATAACTTTTTATGCCTTGCTATATTATGTCGTTTTTATGACTTTTTATGCCTTAATCTACTATGACTTTTTATGCCTTACTATACTATGACTTTTTTATGACTTTTTATGCCTTACTATACTATGACGTTTTTATAACTTTTTATGCCTTACTATACTATGACGTTTTTATAACTTTTTATGCCTTACTGTACTATGACTTTTTTATGACTTTTTATGCCTTACTATACTATGACGTTTTTATGACTTTTTATGCCTTACTATACTATGACTTTTTTATTACTTTTTATGCCTTACTATAGTATGACTTTTTATGCCTTACCATACTATGACGGTGTTATGACTATTTATGCCTTACTATACTATGACATTTTTTTGGCTTTTTATGCCTTAATATATTATTACTTTTTATGACTTTTTATGCCTTACTATAGTATGACTTTTTATTCCTTACTATACTATATCGTTTTTATGACTTTTCACACCTTACTCTACTGTGTCGTTTTCATGACTTTTTATGTCTGTCTATACTATGACGTTTTTATGACTTTTTATACTTTACTTTACTATGACGTTTTTATGACTTTTTATGCCTTACTATACTATGAATTTTTTATGACTATTTATGCCTCAATACAGTATGACTTTTTATGCCTTACTATACTATGACTTTTTATGCCTTGCTATATTATGTCGTTTTTATGACTTTTTATGCCTCGATCTACTATGACTTTTTATGCCTTACTATACTATGACTTTTTTATGACTTTTTATGCCTTACTATACTATGACGTTTTTATAACTTTTTATGCCTTACTATACTATGACTTTTTTATGACTTTTTATGCCTTACTATACAATGACGTTTTTATGACTTTTTATGCCTTACTATCCTATGACTTTTTTATTACTTTTTATGCCTTACTATAGTATGACTTTTTATGCCTTACCATACTATGACGGTTTTATTACTTTTTATGCCTTACTATACAATGACGTTTTTATGACTTTTTATGCCATACTTTACTATGACATCTTTTTGCCTTACTATACTATGACTTTTTATGCCTTACGATACTATGACTTTTTTATGACTTTTTATGCTTTACTATACTATGACGTTTTTATAACTTTTTATGCCTTACTATACTATGACTTTTTTATGACTTTTTATGCCTTAATATACTATGACTTTTTATACTTTACTATACTATGACATTTTTATGACTTTTTATGCCTTACTATACTATGACTTTTTTATGACTTTTTATGCCTTACTATGTATGACTTTTTATGCCTTACCATACTATGAATTTTTTATGACTTTTTATGCCTCAATATAGTATGACTTTTTATGCCTGACTACATTATGACGTTTTTATGACTTTTTAATGCCTTACTTTACTATGACGTCTTTTTGCCTTACTATACTATGACGTTTTTATTACTTTTTATGCTTTACTATACTATGACGTTTTTATAATTTTTTATACCTTACTATACTATGACTTTTTTATGACTTTTTATGCCTTAATTACTATGACGTTTTTATAACTTTTTATGCCTACTATACTATGACATTTTTATGACTTTTTATGCCTTACTATACTATGACTTTTTTATGACTTTTTATGCCTTACTATACTATGAATTTTTTATGACTTTTTATGCCTCAATATAGTATGACTTTTTATGCCTGACTACATTATAACGTTTTTATGACTTTTTAATGCCTTACTTTACTATGACGTCTTTTTGCCTTACTATACTATGACTTTTTATGCCTTACTATACTATGACGTTTTTATTACTTTTTATGCCTTACTATACAATGACGTTTTTATGACTTTTTATGCCTTACTATACTATGAATTTTTTATGACTTTTTATGCCTTACTATACGATGACGTTTTTATTACTTTTTATGCCTTACTATAGTATGACTTTTTATGCCTTACCATACTATGACGGTTTTATTACTTTTTATGCCTTACTATACAATGAGGTTTTTATGACTTTTTATGCCTTACTATACAATGACGTTTTTATGACTTTTTATGCCTTACTATACTATGAATTTTTCATGACTTTTTATGCCTCAATATGGTATGACCTTTTATGCCTCAATATAGTATGACTTTTTATGCCTCAATATAGTATGACTTTTTATGCCTGACTACATTATGACGTTTTTATGACTTTTTATGCCTTACTTTACTATGACGTCTTTTTGCCTTACTATACTATGACTTTTTATGCCTTACCATACTATGACGTTTTTATGACTTTTTATACTTTACTATACTATGACGTTTTTATGACTTTTTATGCCTTACTATACTATGACTTTTTTATGACTTTTTATGCCTTACTATACTATGACGTTTTTATAACTTTTTATGCCTTACTATACTATGACTTTTTTATGACTTTTTATGCCTTAATATACTATGACTTTTTATGCCTTACTATACTATGACGTTTTTATAACTTTTTATGCCTTGCTATATTATGTCGTTTTTATGATTTTTTATGCCTTAATCTACAAGACTTTTATGCCTTACTATACTATGACTTTTTATGCATTACTATACCATGTTGTTTTTACGACTTTTTTTGCCTCATTATACTACCTCTTTTTTATGACTTTTTGTGCCTTACTATACTATGTTGTTTTTACAACTTTTTTTGCCTTATTATAATATGTCGTTTTTATGACTTTTTGTGCCTTACCATACTATGTTGTTTTCATTACATTCCATGCCTTACTCTAACATGACATGGGTGATCTGGTGGTGCAATGGTTAGAGCTGATGCTTAACAACTATAAGGTTATGGGTTCAAAGCTGATTCCAGCCTGCTCTCACATTCAAAAAAAGCATCCACCTGGTCGGAAGTTTTTATGTCTTACTTTACTATGACATTTCTATGCCTTAATATACTATGTCATTTTTATGACTTTTATTCCCTTACTATACTATGACGTTTGTATGAATTTTTATGCCTTGCTGAAATATGACGTTGTTGAATTTTAATACATTACCTAAGCTTGGTGGTGTGATGGTTAGGGCTGATGCCTTGCAACAAAAAGGCTGTGGGTACAAAGCCCGATACAACCTCCTCTCACATTAAAAAAACTTCATGTTAGCTTAAAAGGAAACTGTGATACCTTAACTCCATATGCCGTGCTATACTTTGACTTTTTATACCTTACTATACTATGTCGATTTTATGACTTTTTATACCTTACTATACTATGCAGCTTTTATGACTTTTGTCGTTTTTATTACTTTTTTTGCCTTACTATACTATGTCTTTTTTATGACTTTTTGTGCCTTACTATACTACCTCTTTTTTATGACTTTTTGTGCCTTACCATACTATGTTGTTTTCATGACATTCCATGCCTTACTCTAACATGACATGGGTGATCTGGTGGTGCAATGGTTAGAGCTGATGCTTAACAACTATAAGGTTATGGGTTCAAAGCTGATTCCAGCCTGCTCTCACATTCAAAAAAAGCATCCACCTGGTCAGAAGGTTTTATGTCTTACTTTACTATGACATTTCTATGCCTTAATATACTATGTCATTTTTATGACTTTTATTCCCTTACTATACTATGACGTTTGTATGAATTTTTATGCCTTGCTGAAATATGATGTTGTTGAATTTTAATACATTACCTAAGCTTGGTGGTGTGATGGTTAGGGCTGATGCCTTGCAACAAAAAGGCCGTGGGTACAAAGCCCGATACAACCTCCTCTCACATTAAAAAAACTTCATGTTAGCTTAAAAGGAAACTGTGATACCTTAACTCCATATGCCGTGCTATACTTTGACTTTTTATACCTTACTATACTATGTCGATTTTATGACTTTTTATACCTTACTATACTATGCAGCTTTATGACTTTTGTCATTTTTATTACTTTTTTTGCCTTGCTATACTATGTCTTTTTTATGACTTTTTGTGCCTTACTACACTATGACATTTTTATGCTTTGCTATACTGTGTTGTTTTTATGACTTTTTGTGCCTTACTATACTATGTCGTTTTTATTACTTTTTGTGCCTTACTATACTATGACATTTGTATGCCTTACTATACATTGTTGTTTTCATGACATTGTATGCTTTACTATACTATGTCATTTTTATGACTTTTTTTGTCTCACTATACTATGTCATTTTTATGACATTTTTATGCTTTACTATACTTTGTCGTTTTCATGACATTGTATGCCTTACTCTATTGTGATATGGGTAATCTGGTGGTGCAATGGTTAGAGCTAATGCTTGGCAATTACAAGGTTTTGGGTTCAAAGCCTGATATTCAGCCTGTTCTTACATTCCAAGCATAAATTATGCTTCAGGTCAGAAGGTTTTATGTCTTACTTTACTACGACATTTCTATGCCTTAATATACAATGTCGTTTTTATGACTTTCATTCCTTTACTGTACTATGACATTTGTATGACTTTTTATGCCTTACTAAAGTATGACGTTGTTGTATATTAATACGGTAAGCTTAGCGGTTCAATGGTTAGTGCTGATTCCTTACAACAAGAAGGTCATGGGTACGAAGCCCGATACAACCTCCTCTCACGTTAAAAAAACATACACGTTAGCTTAAAAGGCTTTTTGACTTTTTATACCTTGCTATACTATGTAGATTTTAGGACTTTTTATGCCTTACTATACTATGAATTTTTTATGACTTTTAATGTCTTTCTATACTATGACGTTTTTATGACCTCACTATACTATGACGTCTTTTTGCCTTACTATACTATGACTTTTTATGCCTTACTATACTATGACTTTTTTATGACTTTTTATGCCTTAATATACTATGACTTTTTATGCCTTACCATACTATGACGTTTTTATTACTTTTTATGCCCTACTATACAATGACGTTTTTATGACTTTTTATGCCTTACTATACTATGACGTTTTTATGTCTTTCTATACTATGACGTTTTTATAACTTTTTATGCCTTACTATACTATGACGTTTTTATGACTTTTTAAACTTTACTATACTATGACGTTTTTATGGCGTCTTTTTGCTTTTCTATACTATGACTTTTCATGCCTTACTATACTATGACGTTTTTATGACTTTTTATACTTTACTATACTATGACGTTTTTATTACTTTTTATGCCTTACTATGCTATGAATTTTTTATGACTTTTTATGCCTCAATATAGTATGACTTTTTATGTCTTTCTATACTATGACGTTTTTATGACTTTTTATGCCATACTTTACTATGACATCTTTTTGCCTTACTATACTATGACGTTTTTATAACTTTTTATGCCTTACTATACTATGACTTTTTATGTCTTTCTATACTATGACGTTTTTATGACTTTTTATGCCTTACTATACTATGACGTTTTTATGACTTTTTATACTTTACTATACTATGACGTTTTTATGACGTCTTTTTGCTTTTCTATACACATAGCTTTGTGCATGAAGGACACGATCATCATGTTTAAAGAGGGTATTTGTCACGTTCACTGTCGCTTACGGCCATACCACTCTGAACACGCCCGATCTCGTCCGATCTCGGAAGCTAAGCAGGGTCGGGCCTGGTTAGTACTTGGATGGGAGACCGCCTGGGAATACCAGGTGCTGTAAGCATTTTCACATCTCTTTGCAATCAGCAGAGGACGCTCCTGCTTCAATAACCTCTTACTCTGCAGCTCTCTGCACTTTTGGGGACAGCACACATCACAATGTAAACACACTTTTGCATTAAAATCGAACAAAGTTGACATGTTGAGAGGCAGCAACAAACAAGCAAACAAGCAAACAGTGAAAAGGAAAGGCTCCTGCACTTGACATAAACACATAGCTTTGTGCATGAAGGACACGATCATCATGTTTAAAGAGGGTATTTGTCACGTTCACTGTCGCTTACGGCCATACCACTCTGAACACGCCCGATCTCGTCCGATCTCGGAAGCTAAGCAGGGTCGGGCCTGGTTAGTACTTGGATGGGAGACCGCCTGGGAATACCAGGTGCTGTAAGCATTTTCACATCTCTTTGCAATCAGCAGAGGACGCTGCTGCTCCTGCTTCAATAACCTCTTACTCTGCAGCTCTCTGCACTTTTGGGGACAGCACACATCACAATGTAAACACACTTTTGCATTAAAATCGAACAAAGTTGACATGTTGAGAGGCAAACAAACAAGCAAACAAGCAAACAAGCAAACAGTGAAAAGGAAAGGCTCCTGCACTTGACA